>NC_083224.1:17846845-18146845 GCF_032191835.1 Heteronotia binoei
ACTGCTGAATCCATTTCTCACAAAGTTTAAATCAGAAGAGGAACGTGTTAAATGTTTATTGGCTGATGCCATTCCAGATGTTACCCTTAAGGTGGCTACTTTCATCTTTTTAGCAATAAAAATAAGGAAGAAGATAAGCGCAGCCACCCATACAAAAATCTTGGCAAAGTTATAGCCTCATTCTGTCACATTGTTTTATTATATTTTGCTGTGTATTTTTTAGGTTTTAATTTTTATGCCTGGAAGTAAACACTGTATACTCTGCGGGGTTTGCTGGGTTGTTATGGCCAATGGCTGCAACAATAGAATACTTTGATCTTTGCTTCTTCTTTCAGTCTCCGTTTTCCTTTGAGGAGGTGGCCGTGTATTTCACCGTGGCGGAGTGGGACCTGCTGGATCCAGGCCAAAAAGCCCTCTACAGGGAAGTCATGCTGGAGAACTATGGGAGCGTGGCTTTTCTGGGTAAGGATCTTTCATAGGTGCTAAAGGCGCGAATTGCTGCCATTCAGATGATGCATAAATCAACACCAATATCTGTTTGTGAGGCTAGCAGGTAATCGGCCGCCGCTGGGTGCCTGAAGAGGTTGGGGTGGCCATGAAAGTGATGTTCAGCAGGGCCAGGTAGAGCGATACAACCCACCCCATTGTTCCATGGGTAACTGATGCCAGTGTTGTGGCCATCACCCAAGCCAGAGGGGGTGTCGTGGCCCGAGGCCAAGAAGGAGCTGAGAGGCCCTCAGAAAGACTCTGGAAGGAGCCAGATCCTGATTTCTCAGTGGCCAGCCTTTACAGCATCCCCTTCCCCAGATGGGATTTTGGCCATCCCCTCTGTCTGTAATCTGGACAAGATCCGTCCCCCTTAGAGTGCTTAGCCTTGTGGGCTTTGATCTAGATCAGCACTCCCCAACCTTTTTGGCACCAGGGACTGGTTTTGTGAAAGACAATTTTTCCAGGGATTGGGGGGTGGGGGGGATGGTTTCAGGATGATACAATTGTGCACTTTATTAGTTTGTTGTGGTGGTTCAGTGTGCGGACTCTTATTTAGGAGAACTGGGTTTGATTTCCCACTTCTCCACTTGCAGCTGCTGGAATGGCCTTGGGTCAGCCAAAGCTCTCGTGGGAGTTGTCCTTGAAAGGGCAACTTCTGGGAGAGCTCTTTCAGCCCTACCCACCTCACAGGGTGTCTGTTGTGGGGGAGGAAGGTAAAGGGGATTGTGAGCCATTCTGAGACTCTGAAATTCGGAGTGGAAGGCAGGATATAAATCCAATGTCTTATAATAATAATTATTGTTATTGCTACATTGTAATATATAGTGAAATAATTATACAACTCATGGTGCAGTGGTTAAAAAGATACGGACTGGGACTTCTCCACTTGCAGCTGCTGGAACGGCCTTGGGTCAGCCATAGCTCTCGTGGGAATTGTCCTTGAAAGGGCAACTTCTGGGAGAACTTTTTCAGCCCTACCCACCTCACAGGGTGTCTGTTGTGGGGGAGGAAGGTAAAGGGGATTGTGAGCCATTCTGAGACTCTGAAATTTGGAGTGGAAGGCAGAATATCAATCCAATGTCTTATAATAATAATTATTATTATTGCTACATTGTAATATATAGTGAAATAATTATACAACTCACGGCGCAGTGGTTAAAAAGATACGGACTGGGACTTCTCCACTTGCAGCTGCTGGAATGGCCTTGGGTCAGCCATAGCTCTCGTGGGAGTTGTCCTTGAAAGGGCAACTTCTGGGAGAGCTCTTTCAGCCCTATCCACCTCACAGGGTGTCTGTTGGAAAGTAAAGGGGATTGTTTAAAGTGGTTAAAAAGATACGGACTGGGACTGGTCCACAGATCAGGGGGTTGGGGATCCCTGATCTAGACCATGGTTCTGTTCTTCCACAATGAATTTCCCTCTTTCTTGGACTTCTTTCCTTCCCCATATAAAAATGGTCTATTTCCTCTCCCTCCCTTCCCCACCCCCTCTCAGAAGGCAGGAATTTAAGAGAGCCTATGTTGGAGACAGACCAAGGTCTTGCATCTGAAGAATGGTTGCAGAGGTTTTCCGGCAGATCTCAAGAGAGCATTTCCTTCCCAAACGAACTGGCAGCAAGTGGGTATCCTTTATTTATTTTATTCCATTTATATCCTGCCCTCCCCGCTGAAGCATGCTCAGGGTGGCTTATATAGACATGCATGTGCATGTGTAGACATTAAATATTAAAACCATAAAACACAGAATAGTATAAAACATAGTGTGATATTAAAACCATAAAACATAGAATAGTATAAAACATAAAATACATAAAAATATTTCGGTGCCATGATCTTAAGTTTTCAAAATTATAAATCTCTGTAGAAGATAGAAGATCAATATCCCGCCCTCCACTCCAAAGAGTCTTAGAGCGGCTCACAATCTCCTTTCCCTTCCTCCCCCACAACAGACACCCTGTGAGGAGGGTGGGGCTGAGAGGGCTCTCACAGCAGCTGCCCTTTCAAGGACAGAGAGCGGCCTACAATCTCCTTTCCCTTCCTCCCCCACAACAGACACCCTGTGAGGTGGGTGGGGCTGGAGAGGGCTCTCACAGCAGCTGCCCTTTCAAGGACAACCTCTGCCAGAGCTATGGCTGACCCAAGGCCATGCTGGTAGGTGCAAGTGGAGGAGTGGGGAATCAAACCTGGTTTCACACACTTAACCACTACACCAAACTGTAAAGCAGATCTTAAGTTGTCCTCTCCGCAACTGCTGAACAGCAGATTGTAAGGGATGGTTCGTATGTTGCCTAGAACTGTAGTGGCCAGCAGTCTAGTTTTCAAATGCCTGGTGGAAGACTGCCATCTTACAGACCCTGCGGAACTGTATGAGCTCTCGAAGGGCCCTGACCTCTTCTGGCAACTCATTCCACCAGCATGGAGCCACTACAGAGAAGGCTCTGGCTCTAGTTGTCATGAGCCTGGCCTCTTTAAGGCCAGGGATTGTAAGTAGATTTTGTGAACCAGACCAAAGTGCTCTCCGGGGAACATGTGAACACTTACGTTAAGGGACTGGGCAAGGAATCCCCAAGGGACCTTTCCTCTGCACTTCTAAGCAGAGCTTGTTTGGGTAGAATTCCCAGGCCTGCTGAGTGAGGGGAGAGAGAGAGAGGCCTTCTTGGGCCTGGAATCTGGAGGCTCAGAAGCTCCTTCTCGGGCTGAGCTCACTTGTGGATGTTGAGTGGCTGCATTGTCCTTAAATACTGGATATTCCAGGGAAGGGAGGGCTAGATGAGACCAGCCCTGCTAGATGAGGCCAAAGGCACATCAGCCCTTTCCTTCATTCTTCACATGGATGCCTTCAGGCCTTCCTATTAGTTGGAGATGGCTCTGAGTGCTTCCTTGGGAGCTGTTCTCCCTTGCAGGGATGTTCTACAGCAAGTAGTCCCAAAAGTTAACACTGCAACCCAAAGGGAACTGGCTTAAGACAAACTATGCAACCACCTCTGTCGTCCTCGTCTGATGAAGTGTGCCTAAGAGCACACGAAAGCTTACGTTCTAAATAAAAATTGGTTGGTCTTAAAGGTGCCACTTGAGTCCTGCTTTGTTCAACTGCTTCAGACCAACACGGCTGCCCGCTTGGACCAACCTTTGTTGTCGTAAAGTAGAACAGTCCTCTCCCCAAGAGGGTGGAATTGCGTGCTGTCGGAGAGATTCAGTAGCCCAGTAAACAGAGAGACAAGTTCTCAGTTGAAGCACAGTTGGTTGATCCACAACAGGACAGAGAAAGTGCTACCACAACCTCCCATCTTCCTAAGAAGCAAGCGACCAACTCCTTCCCAAAGGCTAAGTCCCTCTCAACTCCATGAGGCAGGAAAGTGTCTGCCACAGAAAAACACAGACACAGAAAAGCAGGTATACCTGTCCACTCAGTGCGCTCAGATGCCTGGGTTTCTCCAAAGCCGGCTGGCCCCATGTCCCAAAAGAAGAAGGCTGAAACCACGGCACCCCTGTGCTGCTCTAAGAATCTGCCAAACTAGCTTCTCCGTGTTTCAGTTACACCACCCAGGCCATGCTGAACATGTATTGCATATCTGTATATTCAGTGCGTGTTCCCTGCATGTTACAGATGTTTTGGGAAGATGGAACATGACAGACCTTCTGAGGCCTTATCTGGACTTTTTGTCACTTTGTGTTCCTCTGGGATGGGCTGTCAGAGGCTCTTACTCTACTGGAACAAGTTAATGACCTTGAGGCCCGATAAGCCAGTCTTCTGGTTATCTCTTGCTGAGAGCAAGATACACTCCTTTCCAGAGAGACAGGCTGACTCAGTGCTTCTAGGAAAGGCAGAAATGCCTGGATGATTTAGAAATTGCTGGGCATTAGACAATAAGCCCAGCTGCGGTGTAGAGATTGGCCCAGGAATAGCAATAAAGTGCTCTGGACCTTGAGAATACATACTGTTGTACTGTTTAATGTTTTAAATGTTTTGAATGTTTTAAATGTTTATATATTTAAATGCTAGTTTAATTTTATGTTTGACTATCTGTTGTGAGCCGCCCTAAACCACCTTCGTGGGAAGGGCGGGATATGAATGAATGAATGAATGAATGAATGAATGAATGAATGAATGAATGAATGAATGAAAGGTGGCTTTGCACTGCAGGGCTGGTTTTCTCATTACCTGCCCCAACAAATGGCACCTCTTCCAAAAATGACAGGGTCCCCCTCTGCACTGTGGGGTTCACTTGGTTAGATCCTGGTTAGAACCACAGAAAAGATTTATTTGGGGGAGGCTGAAAACCGCTCCTCCTGGCTCTCTTCAGAACTTGAAGGAAACTCTCAGTGCAGTTGCAGGACTGGATTTCATGATAACGTCTTGTATTTCATCTTGAAGAGCAGAGAGTCATAAGAGCTGCACAGCAAGTCAAATGGGCGCAGCGGGGAAGTCATTCTTTGCTACTTTCCCCCCTTAAGATCTGTTTGGGGAGAGGTGGGATGGGTAGAATATCAAAACAGCTCTACTGGAGGGCCTGGCAGGGATAAGGTGTGGGCAGCAGCTCAGTTGGGTAGGAAAGAAGATCTTATAAAAGTAATGGAGACCCAGGAGAGAGGAGTGCCTTACTGGTGGCTGGGCTTCTTGCATGAGTGCTGATTGAAACTCTTTATTCCAGCAGCAGATGTAGAGGAGACAGCTGGGGAATTCCAGGGGTTCTCGTTGAAAAAAATCAAGAATGAAGATGCTGAAGAAACCTATGGAGATGGACCACAGAGGCAGGAGGAAAGCCACGCAGGTAAGGGGAGGGATAAGCCTATTCCTTGCCAAAGAGGGGTCCTTCCTGAATCCCCAATCCATGAAGAAAGGTCAGTCACCAAAAGAAAAAACAAAGGTCTCTGTCTGAACCAGAGAAACCACCACAGGGAAAAGGGAAATGAATGTATGCATTTGCAAAGACCTTCAGGCAGAGAATAAATGTCATCTTGCAGATGCTAACTCCCTTAGGAAAGCAATTGTATAATTGCTTGGGGTAGAAGAACAGCTTCCATCATAAAACAGACCTTTTTTCACATCAAAGAAGCCACACAGGTGGGGAGCCATAAAAATGGTAAGAGTCCCAACCAAGCCTTTCTGATAAGGGACACTTACTATACTTTCAAAGTGTGTATTATTGTACACTTCAGTGTACAACAGGAGAAAGACACTGAAATATATGAAGCGTAGATAAAACTTCAGAAGCACAGCAGACTTCCTGGTGTGGATTCTAACAGAAGATCTTTCTCTTTATTCCAGCAGGAGATGATCAGAGGAATGAGGAGGATGAGAAACTGCATCATTTATCACCGCATGATATAAATAACAAAGATGTGAGAAGAAACATCAGG
The DNA here is from genome assembly GCF_032191835.1 of Heteronotia binoei. Taxonomy (NCBI): domain Eukaryota; kingdom Metazoa; phylum Chordata; class Lepidosauria; order Squamata; family Gekkonidae; genus Heteronotia; species Heteronotia binoei. Next base: position 17,852,695 of record NC_083224.1, read on the forward strand.
ATGCAAAGGAGGCCTCAGACGCAGAAAGTCAGGCACAGGATAAAGAAGACGGATAAATCTGTTCCTTGCCAAGGGAGGGATTTCCAAGATGTAATTCACAGGTTGGAGGAAACTTACGAGTGCTTAGAGTGTGGAATGAACTTCTCAGATCAAACCCAATATAATATACATTTTTCAAAGCACAGTCTAATGAAGGCATGTAAATGCCTTCAGTGTGGAAAGTACTTCAGATACAAATCACAACTCCTTGTGCACCAAAGGATCCACAAAGCAGAGAAACATTTTGAATGTTCAGAGTTTGGAAAGAAATTCAGTCATAATTTGTTTCTTAAACAGCACCAAAAAACCCACACAGGGGAGAAGCCTTTTGAATGCTCGGAGTGTGGGAAGAGATTCAGTCAGAATGGCAATCTTCAAAGTCATCTAAGAACCCACACAGGAGAGAAGCCTTTTGAATGTTCTGAGTGTGGGAAAAGATTCAGTCAGAGTAGCAGTCTTCAAAGTCATCTAAGGACCCACACAGGGGAGAAGCCTTTTGAATGCTCAGAGTGTGGGAAGAGATTCAGTCAGAGTAGCAATCTTCAAAGTCATCTAAGGACCCACACAGGGGAGAAGCCTTTTGAATGCTCAGAGTGTGGGAAGAGATTCAGTCACAGTGGCAGTCTTCAACAGCATCAAAGAACCCATATAGAAGATAAACCTTTTGAATGCTCAGAGTGTGGGAAGAGATTCAGTTACAATAGCAGTCTTCAACAGCATCAGAGAAACCACCTAGGAAAGAAACCTTTTGAATGCTCGGAGTGTGGGAAGAGATTTAGTCATAATAGCGGTCTTCAAAGTCATCTAAGAACTCACACAGGAGAGAAACCTTTTGAATGCTCAGAGTGTGGGAAGAGATTCCAGGAGAGTCAGCGACTTCAGAGTCACCTAAGAACCCACAGAGGGGAGAAGCCTTTTGAATGCCCAGAGTGTGGGAAGAGATTCATTCAGAGTAGTGATCTTCAAAGTCATCTACGAACCCACACAGGGGAGAAGCCTTTTGAATGCTCACAGTGTGGGAAGAGATTCAGTCAGAGTAGCACTCTTCAACAGCATCAAAGAATGCATACAGGGGAGAAGCCTTTTAAATGCTCTGAGTGTGGGAAGAGTTTCAGCCGCAGTGGCTATCTTCAAAACCATCAAAGAACCCACACAGGGGAGAAGCCTTTTGAATGCTCAGAGTGTGGGAAGAGATTCAGTCAGCGTGGTAATCTTCAATGTCATCAAAGAACCCACACAGGGGAAAAGCCTTTTGAATGCTTTGAGTGTGGGAAGAAATTCAGCAAGAGTAACAATCTTCAACAGCATCAAAGAACCCACACAGGAGAGAAGCCTTTTGAATGCTCAGAATGTGGGAAGAGATTCAGTCACAGTACCAATTTTCAAAAACATCAGGGAGTCCACATAGGACAAAAAGTTTCAGAATAGAAAGAGATTCTGTCAATGTGGTTATCTTCAACAACATCTGAGAACCCATACAGGGGAAAAACCATGTCACTTTTTTGCCTAAGGGTGTTGAACTCAATTTTTTTACAACTATCTGGCAGAAATGTCACTTTGTTGATGTCCCATGTGTGCCCTACAGTGTAATGCCAGGCACCAGAGATATAAACTTTAGGAAGAACATAGGCCAACCCAATATACAATATTATTTTTTACTCAGTATACAAACATACGTACTTAAAGAATGATCAACTTTACACTATCTCCTTTATTTAGCGGTCTTCAATAACTGACATTTCTTTCTCTGAATTACTGCATCAAAATCTAGAGTCAATGTCTGTTCTGTAGCAATCTTGAGTGTGCTGTTTAGGTGTGTTTCTGTTAGCTGTGAATGTACTTTTGAATTATGGACATTTATTCTGGAATGGAGCTTTTCACAGATATACGTTGTTCCAAACATATACAGAATTTTAGAAGCAAAGTCTTAAGGTGGGGGTAGTTTGAACCTAAAAACTGATAACATTTACTAATACCAGCTCCAGAAAGCTTATCCTTCTCCATACAGCACCACACTGCTCTCCCACCAACCTGCGATTCATAGCATCTTTTGATTGGTAGGTGGGAAGTAGTGCGAATGTCCCATTTTCCCAAATGTACTGACTGACAATGTAGACTCCACTTTCAGAACGCCTCCCACCTTAAAGAAACTTTTCCTGTCCATCTCCCTTCCCCTGCTTCTCTTCCCACTCCGAAAATACTCAATCAGCAACTTTTTTCTCCACCCTGGAAGCGTTTTTGTTTGTGAAGCAGGGTTTATTCGCCATTTAAAGAGGTTCACCCAAAATCATACACATGGAATATAGACACTCAACAGTAGCTCACTTGACCACAAAAATCAAGTCTCCACAGATTCTTCAGATACCTGTCAATGACTAGACCTCCTAAACCTGCCTATTTCTCCTACTACCTTGGTTTGATGCATCCACACTAATCCAATTTCCAGACTGTTCCCACTCCTTTCCTTGCAGTTCATTCCTGCTTAGAAACCTGATCTTCTGTCATGATCTGAGGCCTAGTGTGGCCTAGAGGGCAAGGAGAAGCCTGTGTAGGAGTAGATACAGGGAGGCGGGGGGGGGGGGGGGCTACATTTCCCAGGTTTCCTGATGTCCCTGTGATTGGTTGGCAGGGTTTTTTGGGGAAAAGGAGCCCAAGAAAGAGTGAGACTTGATTTACTGCATGTAAATTACCTCTGAAGATTGGTTCCAGATTAACGAAGTATATTGATCAGAAGAAGTTATTAATCGAAACACGAAATTTTACCTGGGAATCGTGTTATCAATAGTACTTCTCTTCAATATCCGAATCCTTTCTACAGAACATTCGTAGCATCATTGAATAAAGTAAAATGAGAAAATAAAACCAGCACCTTCCCTCACCCTAACAGGTATATTTCTCATCCCCAACCATGGATTTCCAGCAGAATGGTTTCCAGTTGGCAAACGTGTAAACAATGCATTCCATCTCCCTATCTCTTAAGTCTGCATGTAGATTATAAGGATATCTGGATTAGTTTCAGATGAAGGGGGAGATGTCCTCAGCCTCTTAGCTTTTTGGTCCTGATTCTGGCCAGGTGAAACATGCTTCCACTCTGGGCTTTTTCCCCAGAGGGAACACAGCAGAATGGAGCTCCAGAAACTCCTTGTGGAAACAACATTCTCAGAACATGTTTAAAAGTTCATAAGGGGCACCTGTCTGTTTCTCCATTTCCCTCTTGACAGTTCCTGCACCTCTTTTCCCAAAAAAATATCCCTGCTCTCACTTGAGATCAGGGCCCTGCAAGAATTACTAGAATTCCATAGGGACTACATAAGATGGAGTTATTCCGCCAGGCCTTTGGGTTAGGCAGTGGGCATTAATCCATCTTGGCCTCCCCAGCCCTTGGCACCTGCCCAGTGCCTTCCAGACTCTGTTTATTATCTGCAGAGTGCTATATTCTAGGTATCTCCCACTATCTGTTTAGAACTGCTATAATTCAGGCCCCTGCCTGAATTATAACATCACAGAAGATATTAGATCATTTTTGTTTGGATGCCATCTTGTTTTGTTTAAATTGCTTGATTGTTTTATCAGGTGGTGTGAGCTGCCCTGAGCTCATGTATTGGATAGGGCAGCACATAAGTTAAATAAATAAATAATAGATTAAGAGGGCTTTCTTCCTGCCTTATGTTTTTGGAAACAACCTGGCTTTCATGATTTCAAGGGCAAACCAATTAAAGCCAGACGGATCTGGGAACAATGAGTCAGTCTTGTGAGGCAAAGCACTCTGTTTCCTCCCAAGGGTGAATGTGAATCCTATTGGGCCTATTCCCACTTGCGTGTGTCTGTCATTGGGCTTCCCTGCCTACACCGTATCTCCTTCTGTCAGCCAGTTTGGTGTAGTGGCTAAGTGTGTGGACTCTTATCTGGGAGAACTGGGTTTGATTCCCCACTCCTCCACTTGCACCTGCTGGCATGGCCTTGGGTCAGCCATAGCTCTGGCAGAGCTGTCCTTGAAAGGGCAGCTGCTGTGAGAGCCCTCTCAGCCCCACCCACCTCACATGGTGTCTGTTGTCGGGGGAGAAGATATGGGAGATTGTAAGCTGCTCTGAGTCTCTGATTCAGAGAGAAGGGTGGGGTATAAATCTGCAATTCTTCTTCTTCAAGGCCAGCGTGAAGAATGATCATTAGCTCTTCCTGGGGTTCACCAAACGGGAAGGGAAGAACGCTGTCATAATCTTCTAGAGCAGGGCTGGCCAACAGTAGCTCTCCAGATGTTTTTTGCCTACAACTCCCATCAGCCTCAACCATCATGGCCAATGGCTGGGGCTGATGGGAGTTGTAGGCAAAAAGCATCTGGAGAGCTACCGTTGGCCACCCCTGTTCTAGAGCAGTGTTTCCCATTTGCAGGGTCACGACCCAGTATTGGGCCACAGAAGCCTCAATACCGGCTCACCAGGGGTGGCCCGACAGCCTCCTCCCCATTTATCCCCTCTCTATTTCCAAAACTTCCCTCCCACCGCCCAGTTCTTTCCCTGTGGTCCGGATGGAGGACATTCAGGGAGTGCTACAGACACTGTGCACTGGCCAGAAGCCCTCCCTCGTCCCTCTGATGTTCGGAAACATCAGAGAGGGCGGGAAAAGCTCCTGGACAGTGCACAGTCTCTGTATCGCTCCCTGAACGTTCTCCACCCGGACCACAGGGAAAGAACCAGGCCATCGGGAGCAGGGGGGAGTTTTGGAAACCCTGTTCTAGAGGGTTTCAATGAGTGTGCTCCATCATAGGATTTGTTATATCACCTGGCAACAGAAGGCAAGAGCCTATAATGAAGCCATGGACCAGAGGGAAGCCATGCTGAGTCTGCGATTTCATGAGACAGATGCCCCGACTATGCCAAGCCTCACTGCAGAAGAGCTATGCAGAAAATGCTTAAGTCTCTACCTTGGTCTTGGAAACTTCACCAGGTATTGAAGTATCAGATAGAGAAGTTAGCTTTTTTGTTTTAATGCTATATAGGGATTGTGTTGCCAAGGGCTATCCTGATTCTTTAATGATTTAATAAATCTCCACCTGTTTCACCAAGGTTTGAATCCCCAACTTATTGTAGAAGCTCTCCGGGTGATTACGAACTAGTCAAATGGTTTCAGTCTAACGTGCTTTTACACAGTTGTGAGGATAAAAAGGAGCAGAGAAGAATGATACAAGGGTATAAAGAATGATATAAAGGTATAAATGAAGTACATAGGTGATGACGAGAGGAGAGCAGATAAAAGGTCGGTTGGTGAACGGCTGAGAAGGAGAGAATAAGGAAAAAGACTGTAGATTTGTACCCTGCCCTTCTCTCTGAATCAGAGACTCCGAGTGGCTTACAGTCTCCTATATCTTCTCCCCCCACAACAGACACCCTGTAAGATGGGGGGGGGGGCTGAGAGGGCTCTCACAGTAGCTCCCCTTTCAAGGACAACTCCTGCGATAGCTATGGCTAACGCAAGGCCATTCCAGAAAGTGGAGGAGCGGGGAATCAAACCCGGTTCTCCCAGATAAGAGTCTGCACACCTAACCACTACACCAAACTGGCTCTCAGGGAAAGGGGAGAGGATATGGGGATTGCCAAGAGGAAGGGGAGTGGAGGGTGGGGCAGAGGGGAATGTGAGGTGACCCCCCCCCAAATCCTTGAGGGTTCCCTACTAAGCAAATTGGCCTGGCCCAGGGGCCAGCATCACACAACTGGGGCATAGCTTTCCTAGGTGGAGGGTGTTTGGGGGAGGGAGAGGGAAAATGAAGACAAAGGGGCAGATAAAAGTAGGTTGGCTGTTGGGTGGGAAGGAGAGAAGGAAGCAGGAAAAGAGGTTAAGGGGTCTTTCAGGAAAAGGAAATAGTGGGAGAGGAAGAAATGAGAGGCATCCCACTAATGTTTGCTAATTCCCACACCTATCAAACACATCTCTTTGAAGAAGCCGCCCCCCCCCCCCCATATTGAATCTTTACAACTATCTTGCAAGATCTGTTAGCCTGGAAATGCGAGAGGTTAAAGGGCATCCAAAGACTTTCCAGGCCTACAAAAGATTTGAACTCAGATCCAGATTTTTGTGTTGGGGTACCATGAATTCACCACCAAGTCACTGATCATATCTGTAGCTACAGTTTTTGCCACAAAAAGCATGGATCCACAATTTCATGGCACTACCACATCACAAAAACATAGTTCGTAAGCATGGATTTTCATGGATCTTCAGGATGTTTGTATTACATCCCCCCCACAACTCATCATCAATTCACATGTCATGTCAATACCCACAGATGGCACCGAAAAATCCACAACTCTGCTTGTTTGTGCTGCTGCTCCAGCACCAAAATGTAGTCCCAAAGAACAGATTACCATGGATACTCTGGATATTTAACATCCCCAAATCAGCATCCAATCATATATCATGGCTATGGCCACATTTTGCAACACAGAAATCTCTATATCCACATCTCTTTGGCTCCGTCATGGTGCAAAAATGTGGTTACAAACAACCTGTCCTCATGGATCCTCAGAATTTCTGCATTGGGTCACATCAAATTTATCATCAATTCACTTATCATGTCTGTAGCCATAGATTCAATACAAGAATCAAGGATCCACTGCTTTCTGGTGTTCCCATGGTTCCAAAGCATGGATCCTTGGGATTTTTGTTTTGGTTCAGCCCAGACTCACCATCAATCACATCATCTGTCAGACCCAGAGGCAAGGAAAAGACAAAGTTCAAGATCTCTATTCCAGCATCCTAGGCAGATACAGGCATTGTCGGAACTGGCTCTCCCGCCAGTTCCTTGCTCTTATAACCCCTTGCCCTGACCGTTATAATTCAAGTCACATCATCTGTCAGACCCAGAGGCAAGGAAAAGACAAAGTTCAAGATCTCTATTCCAGCATCCTAGGCAGATACAGGCATTGTCGGAACTGGCTCTCCCGCCAGTTCCTTGCTCTTATAACCCCTTGCCCTGACCGTTATAATTCAAGTCAAGCGCGCCAAGCTAAAGTGGGGATTTTGCGCACATTCGCTACTATTCAGTCATCACCCCAGGTGCTTGTTATCACCCTTTGGTTACATCTCCAGCTCTCCTGACCTTGGTTACATAGCAACTAGTAAGTTCCCAGACATGCCAACCTCCCTCCCGATAAGCAACGGGGATGCTTCAAAGCTAGCATAGAAAAGCACAAGTGTTAGCATTGTATACTGGTTAACTGTTTGGATACATATGGTAAGAGGAACAAAATGGAGAGATTTTTGACATCATCTTCCTACCAGCAGATGACAACACAAAAATTGTGGGTCCACTGTTTCTTGTCTTTGCAATGAGTTATGTAAAATTCATTACCCCATTGTATATACTGTCCACTCCTCAAAAATCCATACCCCCAAAATCATGGATCTTCCACTCAAGTGTTCTTGCCGCAGTGCAAAAAAGTATTTCCAAGCAATGGGTCCTTGTGGATCCTCAGGATCTTTGCATTTAGTCCCCCCCATATTAGTCCCCCCCATATGCACTCTCCTTGGCGTGCTTGACATGAATTATAATGGTCAGGGCAAGGGGTTATAAGAGCAAGGAACTGGCGGGAGAGCCAGTTCCGACAACACCTGTATCTGCCTAAGATGCCGGAATAAAGATCTTGAACTTTACTTGTCTTTTCCTTGCCTCTGGGTCTGACAGATGATGTGATTGATGGTGAGTCTGGGCTGAACCAATACAAAAATCCTGAGAACCCATGCTTTGGAACCATGGGAACACCAGAAAGAAGTAGATCCTTGATTCTTGTATTGAATCTGTGGCTACAGACATGATAAGTGATACTCTCTTATCACAGATCATCTTCAATAACAATTGAAAGTGCCACAAAAATCAGATCCACTGCTTTATGGCACTGCCAAGGCACAAAAATGTGGTTTCAAAGCACAGATTCTCTTGGATCCTCATGATTTTTGTATTTCGTGACCCATATTCACTGTCCAGTCACAGATCACGCTATAGCTATTGATTGCACCGCACACATTTATGAGGAATCATCTATACCCAACTTTCACCCAGCTCCCCTTTTCTTAACTTCCCCCACTGCCTCTTGCTTGCACACCTCTGGCCAGCTGCCATGGGTGACAGCAGAGGGGAACTAGGGTTGCCAACTCCTGGGTGGGAAATATCTGAAGATTTGGGGGGTGGAGAGGAGGGGTTGGAGAAGGAGTGGGACCTCCCACAGTGTTTATTGGAGCCCACCGGGACAAATAGCCATTTTCTGTTGCCTGGAGATCAGCTGGAATTCTGGGAGATTTGCAGGCCCCAAAGGGAGGTTGGCAACTGTACCTGAGCCCAGCCTAAAAACACCGAAACCCTTTCCTTCTCTGCTTTGTGGCTCCCTTAAGCAACGCCCCCCCCCCACATCTGCGGCTTCAGGTGGCCAAAGGGAACACACCCCACCCCCTGCTCCTAGATGCGTGTGGGGAGAAGGAGGAGGAGGAGGAGTGGTCTCTCTCTCTCTCTTAGCCTTGCCAGCTTCAGGATGGGAAATTCCTGGAGTTTTGGGGATGAAGCCTGGAGTGGACAGCAAACTCAGCTGAGGACAATGCCTTGGAGTCCACCCCCCAAAGCATCCATGTCCTCCAGGGGAATTGATCTCTATAGCCTGGAGAGGATCCCCAGGTCCCACCTGGAGGCTGGCATCCCTCCCTCGTCCTCCCTTCCCTCTTCCCCGGTTTTCCTGCTGCCAGCCGCTCTTCTCCTTCCAAGGAGGGGGGCTTCCCCTCTTCCCCCTTCTCTCTCTCTCTGGGGCTGCAAGCGGGGAGTTCAATTCTGCGGGGTGCACCCAACACGTGCTGAAGGGTGGTGGTGGGGATCCCTATTAATGCAGTCTCCTTTCTCGGCATCTGGGCTCTGCTCTGTCAGGGGTAGGGAACGTTGGCTCTCCAGATGTTTTTTGCCTACAACTCCCATCAGCCCTAGCCAGCATGGCCAATGGCTGGGGCTGATGGGAGTTGTAGGCAAAAAAAAAACATCCGGAGAGCCAACGTTCCCTCCCCTGCTCTGGCCCTTTGCTGCCTGCCCTGGAGGTCTGGCGTTTCCTCTCCCCGGGGCCAGAGAAAGTTATTCATCCAGGCTCTTCTATTCCAAAAACAGTGCAAGTTTCTCCCCCACACCCCTTCGAGCCTTCCAGGCCTTCTTTCTGGACGGAGGAGGAAGGAAAGGACTGGAAGCCACTTTCTCAGCTTCCCTTTCCTGGATAGACATTTCAAAAAACAACTGCGCCCCAAAATTACCAAACACTTAATACAAAGTACAAAAAAAATCTATTATTGTGAGAGTAATAGATTTTTTGTACTTTGTATTACCGGTAAGTGTTTGGTATTTTTGGGCGCAGTTTTTTAAATAGTGCCCCCTGGAGCAGAGTGTTAAAGCTGCAGTACTGCAGTCCTAAACTCTGCTCACGACCTGAGTCCAATCCCTGGCAGAAACTGGGTTTTCAGGTAGCCGGCTCGAGGTTGACTCAGCCTTCCATCCTTCCGAGGTTGGTCAAAGGAGTACCCAGCTTGCTGGGGGGAAAGTGTAGATGACTGGAGAAGGCAATGGCAAACCACCCCGTAAAAACAAAGCAGGAGTCAAGTTTCACCTTTAAGACCAACGAATTTTTATTTAGAATAAATAAAAAATGGTTGGTCTTAAAGGTGAAACTTGACTCCTGCTTTGTTCAACTGCTTTAGACCAACAAGGCTGCCCGCTTGGATCTATCCACCTTGTAAAAAGTCTGCCGTGAAAACGTTGTGAAATCAACGTCACCCCAGAGTCCGAAACGACTGGTGGTTGCACGGAGGACTACCTTTACCTTTTTTTACTGCAGTCCTAAGCTCTGATCAGGACCTGAGTTCGATCCCCGGCGGAAGCTGGGTTTTCAGGTAGCCGGCTCGAGGTTGACTCAGCCTTCCATCCTTCCAAGGTCGGTCAAATGAGTACCCAGCTTGCTGAGGGGAAAGTGTAAAAGACTGGGGAAGGCAATGGCAAACCACCCCGTAAAAAGCCTGCCGTGAAAACGCTGTGAAAGCATCGTCACCCCAGAGTCGGAAAGGACTGGTGCTTGCACAGGGGACCTTTCCTGTTTTTCGAAATGTCTGTCTATACTGTGCTGCCATTGTGTTTATCTATCCCTTTCCTGACATGGCTGCGCGGAGGGACTCCCGAGCAGCCCCAGGGAGCCGCATTAGAGGCGTCGCTGACCGCAGCCGGGCTGAAGGGAGCCCAGTCCCGCGACGGGGAGGAGGGGTGTCTTTAGCGGGACGGGAGGGCGCTTTTCCCGGGGCTCTGCAGCGTTGAAAGGGTTAAAACAGCCAAGATGTTGGCTAGAGAGGCCGAGCGGAGCAGTTGGGGCGGAGACAGAAAGAGGAACGGGGGGGGGGGGGGTGGGACATTCAGACACGCCAACGAAGCCCGGGAAGGTCCATCCCCAGTAAGTCCTTTCAGTCTCCGAAGAGAGGAATTGGGGTCTGGCCACGTGTTTGGGCGAGTCGGGGGAGGGAGGCATTTAAATCCTTTCCCGACCTGATGCTCTAAGTAGGCGTTTCCCTTTGGGGGCTCCTGGCAGAGCTGGACTGACAATTAGGCCAAGTAGGCGCTGGTCTACTATACACCTTTAGAGTCCCCGGGCCAGCTGCCCCCTCCAAGAGCTGGCCCTTCCACTAGGCAAACTAGGGGATTGCCTAGGGCGCTGGCCTTCTGGGGGTGCCATATTGAGCAGCCCTCATGTGACTCAGTAATGTTATCAGTTGTGGGGGCGGGGGGGCACCAGAAGTTAGCTTGCCTAGGGTGCCAGACAGTCTAGGGCAGGTGTGTCGAACTCATTTGTTATGAGGGCCGGATCTGGCATAAATGAGACCTTGTTGGGCCCGGCCATGTCGGGTTGGGCCGAGCCATGTCAGGTCGGGCCATGTGTGTACCTGTTTTAAGATCAGGTAGCAGGGATATAAACTTTATCAAGAACACAGACAAACACAAATATATATATTTTTAAAAACTTAAAACATGCTTGAAACGTTAGCACTCATTGGTCTTAAAGGCGCTTTCTTTGTATCCCTCCCATGGGATCCAGGAACCTGGGCAAAGGAAGCTCTGGCTCTTCCCTTCCTTCCCCAGGGACTAGGGGGAGAAGGAGCATCAGCCAATAGAAGGAAGAGAGGCTTTGCTCTGTAGCTCCTCTGCAATTAAGCAAGTCTGGCAAAGCAAGCTGTTATGCAGAAGGAAGCAAGAGAGAGGGAGAAGGAAGCAGGAGACAGCCAGTTGCTTGAGGGCCAGATAGGAGCCTGATTCAGCCCCCGAACTGCATGTTTGACACCTCTGGTCTAGGGTTTTCCCTGCCCCCTTTCACCCCCCCCCCCTGCTTGCATCCCTCGCAGCCTGCACGCACAGCCAGCAACTGAGCTGCTCTTTGCCTGACTTACCTGGTGCGGGTGCTGCTGGCATTGTTGTCAAGTTTGCCTCTCTGTGCCTCTCCCCTGCAGCTTAGTAAAAGGGGCTTTTAAAAAGGTGCCTGCAGGCTGCAGTGGGGGCACTGAGATAATTTGTGAGGGGGCCCCCAAGATTTCGATTGCCTAGGGGTTTCCACAGGTTTAATCCGGCACATGCCCCTTGTGGGGGGGTTCTGCAGCGCTTGTGGGGGAGGGCTTGCAAGACGATCTGGTGTGGGGGGGACAAGCTAGGCCAGCCTCATCCCTGCATCCCGTCCTGCTTGAGGGTGGAGAGGTTTTATCTGGGATAGATTGCTCATTGTTGCATATTTTAAAAAGTTTGTTGTGTATTTTGCACTGTTTTATTGGGTAATATTTTATCTGTTCCGAGTCAGCTCCAGTCCCATTCCAGGGAGAGGGCGCAGGAGATCGATTGGATTGAATAAAGAGCCACCGTGGGGCGATCACCGTAGGAAGAATTTATTTTTATTTTATTTTAGTGAATTTCTATTCCGCCCATTCCCCGTAGGGCTCAGGGCGGAGCACAACATATAATAAAACAATAAAAAACATTTTAAAACAGACAACTCAACAGCACTCAGATTACCATGGCATCACATATGGGAGCAGGCCTTCTCAATAATGACCCCCCACTGGTGGAATCAGCTACCGGAGGAAGTGCGAGCCCTGCGGGACTTTAACTTCCGCAGGGCTTGCAAAACCACCCTCTTTCAACAAGCCTATAAGGAACCCTGATAGCGACATCTAGCCATCTGAATATACTTTACTGAATGTAGCACCTTTAATTTATTGTAGTTTTTAAAAATTTTATGTAACTGTTTTTTAAATGTATTTATTAACTGTATTTTATAATTGACTTGTATAATAATCATGGTACATACCATGTCCTGTTAGCCGCCCTGAGCCTGCTTCGGCGGGGAGGGCGGGATATAAATAAAATTTATTATTGTTATTATTATATTGCCCAGCCTAGCCATCTCACATCATGATATCTCATAGGGATGGCAGTTTTCATTCCAATTTCTAGCACAGATGACAGTGCTGGCCGGGGAGGCCAACCAGATCAAGAATAGACGCCCGCAGCCTCAGCTAAAAGCCTGGCGGAACAGCTCCGTTTTACAGGCTAATAAGCCAGGTAGGGCCCGGATCTCAATAGGGAGCTGATTCTACCAGGTTGGGGCCAGGACTGAAAAAGCCCTGGCCCTAGTTGAGGCGAGGCAGGCGTCTCTTGGGCCAGGGATGGCCAACAGGTGTTGGGAGGCCGAACGTAACGACCTCCTGGGCATATATGGAAAGAGACGATCCCGCAGGTATGTTGGTCCCAGGCCACGTAAGGCTTTAAATGTTAGCACTAGAACTTTGAAGCGGATCTGGTACTCGATGGGTAGCCAGTGCAGACTGTGGAGCGCCGGCCGAATGCCCACCCGTAAAGGTGGTGCAGTTAGCAGGCGAGCCGCTGCATTCTGCACCCGCTGCAGTTTCCGGATCAGTCTCAAGGGTAAGCCAGCGTAGAGCGAGTTAAAGTAGTCTAGTCTGGAAGTGACCATTGCATGGATCACTGTAGCCAGGTCCTGGGGAGATAGATATGGTGCTAGCTGCCTGATCTGCCGAAAATAACAAAAGGCAGACCTGGCAACCATCGTGATCTGGGCCTCAATGGAAAGGGAGGCATCCAAGGTCACTCCCAAGCTCCTCACCTTTTGGGCTGGAACCAATGTGGCACCATCCAAAGCTGGGAGCTCGATGCTCATACCCACCCCGACTCAGGTACAGGACCTCCATCTTAGCTGGATTCAGCTCCAGCCGGCTCTGTTGTAACCACCCAGCCACGGCTCCCAATGCCTCAGACAACTGGAAGAATCTTTCGTGCTGACTGCCTGCCCCAAACACCGCACGTTTGGGCCGCTGCTCCCCCCACCTGCAGTTTTGGGGGAGGGGCATATTTTACTTCATTGCATTAATTGTACCACAAAGGCCTTTTTGGTAGAAAAAGCCCTGCAGGAACTCATTTGCACATTAGGCCACACACCCCTGAAGTCACCATTGTTTCACATAGGGTTTTTAATAGAAAAAGCCCAGCAGGAACTCATTTGCATATTAGGCCACACCTCCTGACACCAAGCCAGCAGGAACTGCATTCCTGCTCAAAAAAAGCCCCGCACAAAGGTTAAGTCTAATGGCACTTTTAGGACAAACAAAGTTTTATTCAAGATATTTGAGACCAAAACGGTTTTATTCAAGGTGTAAGCTTTTGTGTGCAAGCATGCTGCTTCAAACTAGTCCAGGTTTTTGCATTTTGTAAGAAAGGAACTATAGGTCTGTAACTGTGCAAGGTTCTTCTTAAGGCTGATGGACTTCCATTCCATGCAGCTTAATGCGGTGCATTTCATGAAGACAGATTCAGGTGAGTAGATTATATTTTGAATAAAACTGCTTTGGTCTGAACGGTGCCACACTTTGTTTTTCCGCTTCAGACCACCACAGCTACCCACCTAAATGCATTCATTATAGTCTGCCATTTAATTGGATGGTACATTCAGTAAACAATGAAATAGAATTTGGGTTCTGGGACCTCCCAGGAATCTGAAAAACAGTATAGAAGGAAAGCATTACTCTTAACTTAACCCAATAAATGATGCAAAATTACCCAGCAGAATACCACTTACAGCAAACTAGACCCCTAATTCATCCAAGTGGCTTTGTGAAGCCTTTTGTACAGTGCTTTCCTATTGTTTGAGTAGAGCAGCCCTCTTGAATAAATTTTACATAGTTTGGGGAAAGCCAGGAGTCTGGGAGCCTTCATAACCTCAGGCACACCAGCTTGGAGTAGTGCTTAAAGAGCGGTGGACTGTAATGGTTAAGCTCTTTCCAGTCATAGAATCATAGAGTCAAAAGAGTTTGAAGGGACCTCTAGGGTCATCTAGTCCAACCCCACTTTGCCCTGAGCTCTAGTTTACCTTCAGATGTACCCAATAGAGTAGCCCCCAATAATTCATCCAGATAGCTTTGTGAAGCCATTTGTACAGTGCTATTCTGTTGCTTTGGTAAAAAAGCCCGCTTGAATGATTAAGTTTTACATACCTCTGACATTTTAAGTCATACACGGCCTGGGACCGACATATCTGCGGGACTGCCTCTCCACATATATGCCCCGAAGATCATTATGATCCAGCTCACAACATCTGCTGACCATCCCTGATCTGAAGGATATCCAACTTCCTCAACCAGGACCTTTTTGGCCCTGGCCCCGGTTTGGTGGAATCAGCTCCCTACAGAGATCTAGGCCCGCACTGAATTACTGCCTTTCTGTAGGGTCTGCAACACGGAGCTATTCCGCCAGGCTTTTGGTTGAGGCAGTGGGTGTCCTATTCCATTTGCTGGCCCTTACTGTGATACCACTTTTGCTGCGATATTACCCTTTATTTTAATTACTGTTTTGAGACCTCCAGTATGTTTAATACGTGCCCAACTGTGCTGCCATCTATAACTTAAAAAGGTAAAGGTAGTCCCCTGTGCCATCTATAACTTTAAAAAGTAAGGGTAGTCGTTTTCGACTCTGGGGTGACGTTGCTTTCACAACGTTTTCACGGCGGACTTTTATGGGGTGGTTTGCCATTGCCTTCTCCAGTCCTCTATGCTTTCCCCCCAGGTACTCATTTTACCGACCTCAGAAGGATGGAAGGCTGAGTCAACCTGGAGCCGGCTATCTGAAAACCCAGCTTCTGCCGGGATTGAACTCAGGTCGTGAGCAGAGCACTCGGACTGCAGTACTGCAGCTTTACCACTCTGCGCCACGGGGCTCTTAAAGGTCCCCTGTGCAAGCACCAGTTGTTTCCGACTCTGGGGTGACGTTGCTTTCACAACTTTTTCACAGCAGACATTTACGGGGTGGATTGCCATTGCCCTCCACAGTCATCTACACTTTCCCCCCAGCAAGCTGGGTACTCATTTTACCAACCTCGGGAGGATGGAAGGCTGAGTCAACCTGGAGCCGGCTACCTGAACCGTCTATAATCTATAATTGTTATAATTCGTTGCATTGTTTTATACTGGTCTGATTTTCAAAGTACGTTTAAATTGTCATTTATTATGTTGTTATCCGCTGTAAGCCCATTCCTGGGAAAGGTGGAATATAAATTGCCTGAATAAACAAATAAATAAAATAGTTTTGGGAAAGCCAGGGGAGTGGGTGCCTTCCTTACTTCAGGCACACCAGCTTGGTCTAGTAGCTAAGGAGTGGTGGACTCTAGTGGTTATCAGTCACTTTGTCCTGGCTTCAGTTTACATAGAGATGTTCCTATTAGACAGACTGAGCCCCAGAAATCGGAAGCCAAGCTCATAACATCTACAACAGATTTTTTTTAAAAAGTAGATACTGGTGGTTTGGTTGCCTGAAGGACCAAACGGATATCTTTAAAAGCTTGGTATGGAATATACCACAGTGACATTAATCCTCATCAACAAACTACAGGGATGCTCCTTCTGGTCCACTAGGGTAATCCTTAGGTGTTTCTTCACCAGGGTCAATGATGTAACTCCGTTTTCTTTCCTTCCTGCCTTTCTGATATCTTTTCCTCACCCTCTTCACAGCCAAGTGAGTAAGAGTGTCTTTCCAGAGTCAGAGGCAACCAAGACAAAGGGAAAGAGATGGAAGAGAAGGACCCCGAAGGGTTTGGAACTGGCAAGATATCAAGGAAAGGTCTCCATCGCCTCCAAGCAGGAAGTGGTGCTGAATTTTGGGAAAGAGCCATGCCAGCGAACTTGGTCCAAGACCCTGTGACCGCAGATGAACGCAGCCGATGCTTCCGGCAGTTCTGTTACAAGGAGGCTGATGGGCCCCGAGAGGTTTGCAGCCGGCTCCACGGACTTTGTAAGGACTGGCTGGAGCCAGAGAGGCGCACCAAGAAGGAGATGGTGGACCTGGTGATCCTGGAGCAGTTCCTGGCCATCCTGCCGCAGGAAGTGCAGGGCTGGGTGAGAGGATGCGGGCCAGAGAGCAGTTCCCAGGCAGTGGCCCTGGCCGAAGGTTTCCTCCTGAGTCAGGCAGAGGAGAAGAGGCAGGCACAGCAGGTGAGGGGCTTTCTGTCACTCTGTTCAAGCAATGAATTTATCCTAAGCTTCCTGCCAGCTATTTCTGTGAGCATGTTAACTGCCATCCAATGGCTTCCAACTTATGGCCATCCTAGGAAGGTTTTTTCGTTAACAGCCTTGCTCAGGTCTTGCAGATTGAGGGGTCTTGTGGCTTCCTTGATTGAGTCAATATGTCATGTGTTTGGTCTTCCTGTTTTCCTGCTGCCTTCCACTTTCCTTAAAATTTTTGCCTTTCCCAGTGATTCCTTTCTTTTCATCATTTTACCAAAATCTGATCACCTCAGTTGAGTCACTTTAGCTTCCAGGGAGAGTTGAGTCTTGGTGGAGAGCCAGTTTGGTGAAAGTGGTTAAGTGTGCGGACTCTTATCTGGAAGAACCGGGTTTGATTCCCCACTCCTCCACTTGCACCTGCTGGCATGGCCTTGGGTCAGCCGTAGTTCTGGCAGAGGTTGTCCTTGAAAGGGCAGCTGCTGTGAGAGCCCTCTCCAGCCCCACCCACCTCACAGGGTGTCTGTTGTGGGGGAGGAAGGGAAAGGAGATTGTAGGCCGCTCTCTGTCCTTGAAAGGGCAGCTGCTGTGAGAGCCCTCTCCAGCCCCACCCACCTCACAGGGTGTCTATTGTGGGGGAAGAAGGGAAAGGAGATTGTAGGCCATTCTGAGACTCTTCGGAGTGGAGGGCGGGATATAAATCCAATATCTTTATCTACCTCACAGGGTGTCTGTTGTGGGGGAGAAAGGTAAAGGAGATTGTGAGCTGCTCTGAGACCCTTTGGAGTGGAGGGCGGGATATAAATCCAATATCTTCTTCTTCTAGACCCACTTATTTGTCCTTTTGGCGGTCCCTGGTATCTGTAGAAACTCTCTCCTCCAACACCACAACAAATCAATGTTCTACCTGTCAGCTTTCACTTTCTGCTTTAGCCTTCATGAGTAATTATTTCAGGTCTCCACTCCTTTCTGCCAATGATGTGGTCTCATGTGCTTATCTCAGACTGTTAATGCTCCTTCCTCCAATTTTCACTCCACCTTCATCTAAATTGAATCCAGCTTTCCTTATGATATGTACTGCATAAAGACTGAAGAGACTGGGAGATGAAATACATCCTAGTCTGGTACCCTTGTAAATTGGGAACCCTTCTTTTTTCCCATATTCTGTCCTACCAGTGGCCTCTTGCCAGAGTTCAAGTTTCTCATCAGAACTATTGGATGTTGTGGCACACCCATTTCTTTTAAAACCCACCATAGCCTTTCTTGACCCCCACAGTCAAAAATGTCGATTTAAGCTATGCATCACAAACTGCTTTTATTCTGAAATTCTCTCCTGTGCTCCATTAATCAACATAAGTTTGCAGTATGATCTCAAGTGCCTCTTCCTTTTGTGAATTTACCAGGAATAGCACATCTGGCATATCTCTTTAAATACATGACCACAGTCCTTGTTGTAAAATGTTGAGCACCAGCTTAGATTTGCATGAGGAATTCATGTAATGGTCCAATAGTTGCTACAGTCTTTGGCGTCTCCATTTCTTGAACTGGAATGTAAAGTGAATGTTTGCAGTCTGTGGGCCGTTATTTTGTTTTCCATCTTTGTTAGCGTATTCTTGCTAAGATTTTGACATACTCCCTTTCTGTGGCTTGATTTGTTTCTCCCAGTTGTTCTCAATGCACCTTTAGCTTCTAAAACCCCGCCCTGGTTCTTGCCCATGTGGTTAAAGCAGCCCTGGTGGTGCAGTCAGGGATGAGGAGTCTGGGAGAGGGTCCAGATCCATCTCTTCAGCCTGTTCCATTCCTTCTCTTACCCCTCTCCCTTGCTGTTTTTTCAGATGTGGGGAGGATTCGTGAAGGTGGAAGCAGAGTTCTCTGAGGCAGAAGGAGCTCCGTCAGAGGAAGGTCAGAGGGCGCAGGCCCAGGAGCGTGCCCAAGATGCCCCGTCAAGTGGTAAGGGGGCCTCCTGCCCAGAGGGGATTGGGGCACTTGGTAGGCCCAAGGTTCAGATCAGGAGAAAGGGGAAATACTTCTGCAGACTACATAGAATGGAGTTCTGGGAAATGGTGCTATAGGATGTCATGATGGCCACTCCACTTTAAGGGGAAACATATCGATTAATGGAGAGCAATTCCATTTGTATTTACGTGAATGGAAATATGCATATCTCACCTTCCTTCCATTAGAAAGGCTCAAGGTGGCTCAAAAAAGAAAAGGAAGACAAATCTGGGTGTAGCTATTAGCCTGACCAGCATGGCCCAGACTCCCCAAGGTTGTCAGATCTCAGAAGCTAAGAATGGTCAGCCCTGGTTAGTGTTAGGATTGGGAGACCACCAAAGAAATTCAGGGTTGCTGTGCAGAGGCAGGCAATGGCACACCGCCTCTGAATGTCTCTTGCCTGGAATAACTGGAGTCACAGCTGTGACTTGACAGCCCTTTATAAGATCACACACACACCCCTACACCCTGTTCTGGGGCAGCAAAGAATACCCATTGCCAGAAGCCAGTAATTTGATCCCTGTGTCCCAGCTTAAAGACCTTTTAGGGGCAACACTCAGAAAGAGGACACTGGGTTAGGGATACCAGGCCATGGCCTGGCCCCAGTGTTAGGTTTGAGAGTGGAGCATGGGCTGGACATGGTGTCATTTTCATGTCTTGCCCAGCCAAATAGCTGGTTGTGAAGTTAGAGCATCAGCAGACGCTCTGGAAACACATTGGCAGCACCCTAGAGTTTTAGCTGATGTGCTAAAATCAGATGGGTTTAGGACTGGATGTGATGGCTTTGTGTCTTGTCACATGGTTTCCAGTCACCTGCTTTTCTCCTGCCAGTCCAGCCTCCAGGATGGGTAAGAAGGCCCAGGAGGCGTGAGAATGTCATGCCTGGGCTTTTGGTCTGATCTAGCAGGGATACTGAAGCCATTGGGACTCCAGGGCTCACAGGGCACATTTCAAGCCTCACAGAAGTCTGAAATCATGTACTGGCAGCGTTCATAACCCCCTAAGGTTTGTGCGTACCTGGCCCTCCTGTTCCATCTCTCCCACAGTTTACTTTATGCTTCTTGAGCACAAAGAAAACAAGGTTTCACAAGTCTGGGAAATGGGATGTGTAAGCAAAGAAAATAGGAATTGGAGGCTAAAATTCTTCCTTCCCCTTTTGTCTCCCTTGCAGGCGGTGAAGAGACTCTGTCAAGCCCTTTTCTTTGCAGAGAAGTGGAAGCGCCTCCTCAGCCTCTGGTCCAGGTAGGGGAGGATGAACGGGGGATATGAACATATGAAGCTGCCTTATACTGAATCAGACCCTCGGTCCAACAAAGTCAGTATTGTCTTCTCAGACTGGCAGCGGCTCTCCAGGGTCTCAGGCTGCGGTTTTTCATGCCTATTTGCCTGGACCCTTTTTACTTGGAGATGCTGGGGATTGAGAACCTGGGACCTTCTGCTTACCAAGCAGATGCTCTACCACTGAGCCACCGACCCTCCCCTTATAGTCAGAGTGCTCCCTCCTAGTCCTTTCTCAGGGAAGCTTTTGCTCCTGCTGTCTGAAGAAGAGAGGCTCTGCACAGCAGTGCCTTTAAACATACTGAGCTCTGCTTCCTACACTGTGACAAAATACCCCCATCAAGAGTGTCAGGTCTCGGTCTGGCATGATCTCTGATGAGGCAATCTGCTTCTTTCAGTCTCCATTTTCCTTTGAGGAGGTGGCCGTGTATTTCACTGTGGCAGAGTGGGGCTTGCTGGATCCGGGCCAGAAAGCGCTCTGCAGGGAAGTCATGCTGGAGAACTATCGGAGTGTGGCTTTTCTGGGTAAGGATCTTTCATGGGAGCTAAAGGTACGAATCGCTGCCATTAGGATGATGCACGAATCAACAGGAATATATGCATGTGAGGCCAGTGCAGTTAATTGGCCACCCCTGGGTGGCTGGAGAAGTTGGGGTGGCCATGAAAGTGATGTTCAGCAGGGCCAGGTAGAGCAATACAAGCCACCCCACTGATCCATGGGGGCGGCAGCAGTGGCGGTACCCTGCTTAGCCTTCCCAGGACCCAAATACACATTTTCTGTGGATCTAATCAGGAAGAAGAAGAAATTATATTCCGCCCTCCATTCAGAGCGGCTCACAATCTCCTTTATCTTCCTCCCCCACAACAGACACCCTGTGAGGTGGGTGGGGCTGAGAGGGCTCTCACAGCAGCTGCCCTTTCAAGGACAGAGAGCGGCCTACAATCTCCTTTCCCTTCCTCCCCCACAACAGACATCCTGTGAGGTAGATGAAGATATTGGATTTATATCCCGCCCTCCACTCCAAAGAGTCTTAGAGTGGCTCACAATCTCCTTTATCTTCCTCCCCCACAACAGACACCCTGTGAGGTGGGTGGGGCTGAGAGGGCTCTCACAGCAGCTGCTTTTTTAAGGACAACTCCTACGAGAGCTATGGCTGACCCCAAGGGCATTCCAGCAGCTGCAAGTGGAGGAGTGGGGAATCAAACCCGGTTCTCCCAGATAAGAGTCCGCACACTTAACCACTACACCAAATTGACTCTCTGACCAAGTGAACGCCTGCTCAGCCTTCTGGGTCTATGTTTCCGGCAGAGGGGGCCGGGGGCTTAGGGCAGCAGAAACCCTGGAGCCGGCCCTGGGTTCACTTGGTGAGATTCTGATTAGATCCACAGAAAATGCATATTTGGGGGAGGCTAGAAACCAGCTCCTCTAGGTTCTCTTCCCAACTGGAAGGAAACTCTCAGTGCAGTTGCAGGACTGGATTTCACGATGACTTCTTGTATTCCATTGTCAAGAGCAGAGAGTCAAAAGAGCTGCACGGCAAGTCAAACGGGAGCAGTGGGGGAATCGTTCTTTGCCACCTTCTCCCTTAAAATACATATGGGGAGAGGAGGGATGGTCAGAATATAAAAACAGTTCTATGGAAGGTCCAGGCAGCGGTAAGATGTGACCAGCAGCTCAGTTTGCTCAGAAAGAAGATCTTGTAAAGGAAATGGTGACCCAAGAGAGAGGAGTGCCTAACTGATGGCTTGGCTTCTTGTTTTCAATATATTTTATTCAGTTTATGATAAAAGGAATAGGGAGTACAGAACAGAAAGCGGGGAGGGAAGGAAGAAAGTTAATCATCTTATCTTCTGCATCATGTCTATATTACTCCATTATTTACAGAATCAAACTTATAAAGTATGAATGTTCTGCTAATTTGCACATAATCTTATAATAATGTGAGAATACAAAGCAGTATGCAACTTTCATAAAACAAAGATGGATACATTAGGGTTTGTAGAATCTTTCGGGATCAAGTGCCGTGTTCTATTGGAGAAAGTTTTCCTTCCAGACGTTTCGTTCTCAGCTGCGGAGAACATCCTCAGTGGCGTTGCAGCCGGAGCAGGCGCTCTGACCTTCTTGGCTGCTGTGCATTGAGTGGGCCAGGGCTGCTGGAGAGCTGCTATTTGTAGGCTGGAGGGGGTGTGATGAAAGGGCAATTGGTTTGTGGATGTGCCCATTGTTTGGTGGAGCTTCCTGGAACTTCTTCACCCAAAGGGTGATTAACATGTGGAATTCACTGCCACAGGAGGTGGTGGCGGCCACAAGTATAGCCACCTTCAAGAAGGGTTTAGATAAAAATATGGAGCACAGGTCCATCAGTGGCTATTAGCCACAGTGTATGTGTGTATATAAAATTTTTTCCACTGTGTGACACAGAGTGTTGGACTTGATGGGCCGTTGGCCTGATCCAACATGGCTTCTCTTATGTTCTTATGGTAGTGATAAGGAAACTGGCTGTTGAATGCGACCATTGTTCTGTGTTAATTGCTGGGAAGGTTGGAAGGGGTTTGGATACATTCAACCAGTCATAAAATGGTTTCTACATATGCTTTACATCTTTCGTAGACTTGCCCTTCAGAAGAGATGAAAGTGTATCCATTTCCACTGCCTCTAGGATCTATCAAGTCTTGCTTCTTCGGTACTTCCTGCTGTTTCCGATGTTGTGCAACCAGAATTCTTGCTGCTTGATGGCTTCACTTCTTGCATGCGTAGTGATTTAAGCTCTTTCCTTATTCCAGCAGCAGATGTAGAGGAGACAGCTGGGGAATCCCATGACTTCTCTTTGGAAGTAATCAAGAATGAAGATGCCAAAGAAAACTTAGGAGATGGACCACAGAAGCAGGAGGAAAGCTACACAGGTAAGAGGAGGGAGAAGCCCACTCCTTGACAAAGAGGGGTCCTCCCTGAAACCCCAATCCATGAAGGAAGATCAGTCAACTAAAGGCACAAAGGCCTCTGTGTGAACCAGAGAATCTACTGTAGGGAAAAGGGAAATGAAAGTGTGGCATTTGCAAAGACCTTCAGTCAGAGAATGAATGTCATTTCGCAGACACTAATTCGCATAAGAGAGCAAGTGTATAATTTGAAATATAGAAATAGCTTTCATTATAAAACAGCCCTTATTTCAAATCAAAGAAGTCACACAGATGGGGGGGCCGTAAAAATGGTAAGCGTCCCAACCAAGCATCTCTGATGCAGGAAGCTTAATGTACTTTCAAAGTGTATACTTCAGTTGTACACTTCACTGTAAAACAGAAGGAAGACACTGCAATATTTGGAGTGTGGATGAAACTTCAGGAGCACATCATACCTTCTTATGGGGATTCTAACAGAAGATTTTTTTTCTTTGTTCCAGCAGGAGATGATCAGAAGAGTGAGGAGGATGAAGAACTGCATCATGTAGCACCAGATGAAGTAAAAAATGAAAATGTGAGAAGAAACATCAGGATTCAAAGCAGGTCTCAGAGGCAGAAAGCCAAGTGCAGGGTGAAGAAGACAAATAAATCTGTTACTTCACAAGGTGAGGATTTCCAAGAAGTAATTCACAGGTTAGAGGAAACTTACAAGTGCTTGGAGTGTGGAATGAACTTCTCAGATCAAACCCAATATAATATACATTTTTCAAAGCACAGTATAATGAAGGCATGTAAATGCTTTCGGTGTGGAAAGAACTTCAGATACAAATCACAACTCCTTGTGCACCAAAGGATCCACAAAGCGGAGAAACATTTTGAACACTCAATGTGTGGGAAGAAATTAAGTCATAATTTGCTTCTTAAACAGCATCAAAGAGCCCACGCAGGAGAGAAGCCTTTTAAATGCTCAGACTGTGGGAAGACATTCAGGAAGAGTGGTGATCTTCGAAAACATCTTAGAACCCACACAGGAGAGAAGCCTTTTGAATGCTCTGAGTGTGGGAGGAGATTCAGTCAGAATGGCAATCTTCAAAATCATCTAAGAACCCACACAGGGGAGAAGCCTTTTGAATGCTCTGAGTGTGGGAAAAGATTCAGTCAG
Organism: Heteronotia binoei; assembly: GCF_032191835.1. NCBI lineage: Eukaryota > Metazoa > Chordata > Lepidosauria > Squamata > Gekkonidae > Heteronotia > Heteronotia binoei. The sequence goes on from NC_083224.1 coordinate 17,876,618, forward strand.
AGTAGCAATCTTCAAAGTCATCAAAGAATCCACACAGGAGAGAAGCCTTTTGAATGCTTCGAGTGTGGGAAGAGATTCAATCACAGTGGCAGTCTTCAACAGCATCAAAGAATTCATATACAAGAGAAACCTTTTGAATGCTCAGAGTGTAGAAAGAGATTCAGTTACAATAGCAGTCTTCAACAGCATCAAAGAACCCACATAGGAGAGAAACCCTTTGAATGCTCAGAGTGTGGGAATAGATTTAGTCATAATAGCAGTCTTCAAAATCATCTAAGAACTCACACAGGAGAGAAACCTTTTGAATGCTCAGAGTGTGGGAAGAGATTCAGGGAGAGTCGGAGACTTCAAAGTCACCTAAGAACCCACAGAGGGGAGAAGCCTTTTGAATGCCCAGAGTGTGGGAAGAGATTCATTCAGAGTAGTGATCTTCAAAGTCATCTACGAACCCACACAGGGGAGAAGCCTTTTGAATGTTCACAGTGTGGGAAGAGATTCAGTCAGAGTAGCACTCTTCAACAGCATCAAACAATGCATACAGGGGAGAAGCCTTTTAAATGTTCAGAGTGTGGGAAGAGTTTCAGCCGCAGTGGCTATCTTCAAAAGCATCAAAGAACCCACACAGGGGAGAAGCCTTTTGAATGCTCAAAGTGTGGGAAGAGATTCAGTCAGAGTGGCAATCTTCAGTGTCATCTACGAACCCACACAGGGGAGAAGCCTTTTGAATGCTCAGAGTGTGGGAAGAAATTCAGCAAGAGTAACAATCTTCAACAGCATCAAAGAACCCACACAGGAGAGAAGCCTTTTGAATGCTCAGAATGTGGGAAGAGATACAGTCACAAGAGTACTCTTCAGAAGCATCAAGGAGTCCACATAGGACAAAAAGTTTCAGAATAGAAAGAGATTCTGTCAGTGTGGTTATCTTCAACAACATTCAAGAACCCACACGAGGAAAACCATGTCACTTTTTATCCTAAGGGTGTTGAACTCATTTTTTTTTACAACGACCTGACAGAAATGTTACTTTGTTGATGTCCCATGTGTGCCCTACAGTGTAATGCCAGGTACCAGAGATATAAACTTTAGAAAGAACATAGGCCAACCCAATATACAATATTATTTTTTACTCAGTATACAAATATACTTAAAGAATGACCAACCTTTCACTATCTCCTTTATTTAGTGGTCTTCAATAACTGACATTTCTTCCTCTGAATTACTGCCTCAAAATCTGGGCCGCGGTCAGATGCACCATCAAATCCTTCAGCAAGGCATTCCTGTTTTGCCGAGTGCCTGTCCCGTCCTCCACCTTGCCGAGTGCCTGTCCCGTCGTTGACTGATCAGATGGCCCGGCCTTTGCGCATGTGCATAAACAATGCCGCTGATTGGCTCAACCTCAGGGACTATTTTCTAGAAATACGGACTAAACAATGATTGTGTCACAAAATTCAACCCCACAAAATTAAAAAGAAACATTTGCAGTTGCTCGGAATTCATCTGTTGTGGTGCTTAAAAGCGCCCAGGAGCCCTTCCACCTTTTGCCGATCCTTTTGCAGTTATGCGTGTATCGCTAAGATTTTTAAAAAATGGCGCTGATCTGGGATGCAAGTTGAGACGACTCGCTAACGCTGGCGTGATCAGACAGGGGAAATCCGGTTTTGGCCCGTCGTCAAGCATTTAGAACCGGATTTTATCCGCTATCAAAAAAGTCCGACAGTAAGTCGCAGCATGACGGGATACCCACAACTCACCGACTACTCCCAGATGTTGTCGTATGGACGTGCACTTTCAATCCGATGAGCATCCGCTGCTGTGTCGGATAAAAATGTACGTCTGACCGCAGCCCTGGAGTCAATGTCTATGCTGTAGCAATCTTGAGTGTGCTAATTAAGTGTGCATCTGTGAGCTGAGAATGTGCTTTTGAATTATGGACATTTATTCTGGAATGGAGTTTTTCATAGGCATACATTGTTCCAAACATATACAGAATTTTAGAAGCAAAGTCTTAAAGGTGGGGGTAATTTGAACACAAAAACTGATAACAGTTACTAATACCAACTTCCCAAAGTTTATCCTTCTCCATACAGCATCACACTCCTCTCCCACCAACCTGCGATTCATAGCATCTTTTGATTGGTAGGCAAGGAGCAGTATGAATGTCCCATTTTCTTAGATGTACTGAATGATAATATAGACTCCACCTCCAGAACGCCTCCCACCTTAGAGAAACTTCTCCTGTCCATCTCCCTTTCCCCACTTCTCTACATAAGTAGTCCTCTTCCCTCTCCGAAAATACTCAATCAGCAACTTTTCTTCTCCTACACCCTGGAAGCATTTTTGTTTGTGAGGTTTCTTCCCCATTTGAAGAGGTTCACCCAAAATCCTACACATGGAATACAGACACTCAACAGTAGCTCAATTGACCACAAAAACCATGAACCCTCCACAGATTCATCAGATAGCTGTCGATGACCAGACCTCCTAAATCTGCCCTTTTCTTCCACCACCTCAGTGTGATGCATCCACACTAATCCATTCTCCTCCAAATTCCAGACTGCTCCCACTCCTTTCCTTGCAATTCATTCCTGCTTAGAGACCTGATCTGTCATGATCTGAGGCCTAGTGTGGCCTAGAGGGCAGGGTGAAGCCTGTGTGGGAGTAGATATGGGAGGCCTACTTTTCCCAGAATTCCTGATGTCTCTCTGATTGCATGGCAGGGTTTTTGAGGGAATGGGAGCCAAAGTAGTGGTGAGACCTGAGAGAAAAGCATGAATATGTTTGGCTGGAAAGGGAAGTTGTTCTCTCCGCTTGTCTGGAGTGGAGTGCAGCTGTAGAGAAATCCCTCACCCTAAGGAGCTGGTGAGTTTTGGTATTACAGGAAGGGGATGTATAGATAGGTTGGGGCTGTTTATTTCTTTGCACCATCCTTTACTGTTTCTTTATTCACTGTTGCACTCAAAAGTCTTTACTACTCACTTATTGTTTGAGCACTTATAATAAATCTGTTGTTAAGCTTCCTGTGTCCTCGCATCTCCTTGGTCACGGTTAAAAGGTATTTGTTAATAAGGAGCAGACATGGGTTGGGTGGGTGCTCTGGACCCTCCCAGACAGGCCCTTGCCAGAGTGGTGGCAGCCCCTGCTGTTAAGACTGCCAGTCCTCAGGTGGGGGCAGGGGATCTCCTGGCCTGGAGGACCTCCCCCTGTTTCAGGGTCATCAGAAAGGGATGGGGGTATGTCTGCTGGGAACCTGTGGTTCTGCTACAATCTTAGGGAAGGGAAAAGCTATAAGTAGTCAGACTTATAGGTTGGACTTCAGAAAGGCAAACTTCAACAGATTTAGAACTATGCTTGGTAAAATCCCATAGTCAGAAATCCTTAGGAGGAAGGGGGTTCAAGAGGGGAGTTTCTTAAAAGCGAAATACTGAAAGCCCAATCACAGACGATTCTTATGAGAAAAAAAAATGGAAAAAGACTAAAGAAGCCGAGTTGGCTCCATAAACAGCTCTCTGAAGACCTGAGAAATAAAAAAGATTCCTTTAGGAATTGGAAGTTGGGCCTCAAGGATGAATGTAAACAAATCACCAGTGCTTGTAGAGAAAAAGTTAGGAAAGCTAAAGCTCAGTATGAGCTTAGGCTGGCCAAAGATGCTAAAAACGACAAAAAAAGGGTTCTGTTCTTATGTTCAGAGTAAGAAAAAGAGCGAGGGCATGGTAGGCCCATTGTGAGGGCAGGAAAGTGAAATTGTCAACAGGTAATGAAAAGAACGTGCAACTGCTCAATTCCTACTTTTTCTCAGTCTTCTCTTCTGAGGGAAACGGTGCTCAACATGGCAAAAACAGAACATATAAGGAGGGTATGACGTTCCAACCTAGGATCAGCATAGGGGTAGTACATAAACACCTAGTTTCTTTAAATGAAACTAAGTCCTCAGGGCCAGATGAATTGCATCCAAGGGTTCTAAAAAGAGCTTGCGGATGTAATTTCTGAGCCTCTGGCTATTATTTTTGAGAATTCTTGGAGAACAGGAGAAATACCGGAAGATCGGAGGCGGGCGAATGTTGTCCCCATCTTCAAGAAGGGAAAAAAGAGGATCCGGGTAACTACCGACCCATCAGCTCGACGTCTATATACCTGGAAAAGTTTTAGAACAAATCACCAGTCGGTCCTGGAACATTTAGAAAAGATGGCTGATTACTAAGAGCCAGCATGGGCTTCTCACGAATAAGTCATGTCAGAATAACCTGATCTCTTTTTTTTAAGAAAGAGACTACCTTGCTGGATCAGGGGAATGCTGTAAACATTGTTTATCTTGATTTCAGTAAGGCTTTTGATAAGGTTTCACATACTATCCTTGTTGACAAGTTGGCAAAATGTGGTTCGGATCCTGTTACCATTAGGTGGATCTGTTTGACAGATCACACCCAAAGAGTGCTTGTGAATGGTTCCTCATCCTCTTGGAGAGGAGTGACAAGTGGAGTGCCTCAAGGATCTGTCCTGGGACCTGTTTTGTTCAACATCTTTATAAATGATCTGGATGAAGGAATAGAGGGAATGCTTATTAAATTTGCAGATGATACTAAATTGGGAGGGGTTGCAAACACAGTAGAAGACAGAAACAGGATACAGGATGACCTTGACAGGCTGGAAGACTGGGCTAAAGCCAATAAAATAAATTTTAACAGGGATAAATATAAAGTTCTGCATTTAGGTGGGAAAAATCCAATGCATGGTTATCAGATGGGGGAGACTTGTCTTAGCAGTAGTATGTGCGAAAAGGAGGTGTCTTAGTGGACCATATGCTGAACATTGATGTAGTGGCTAAACAGTGTGCTGCGGTGGCTAAAAAGGGAAATGCAATTTTGGGCTGTATCAACAGAAGTAGAGTGTCCAGATCATGTGAAGTGATGGTATCGCTTTGCTCTGCTCTGGTAAGACCTCACCTGGAGTACTGTGTTCAATTTTGAGCACCACATTTTAAAAAGGATATAGACAAGCTGGAACAGGTCCAGAGAAGGGTGATGAAGAAGGTGAGGGGTCTGGAGACCAAGTCCTATGAAGAAAGGTTGAAGGAACTGGGCATGTTTAGCCTGGAGAGGAGTGATATAATCACCATCTTCAAGTACTTGAAGGGCTGTCATACAGAGGATGGTGTGGAATTGTTTTCTGTGGCCTCAGAAGGTCGGACCAGAACCAATGGGTTGAAATAAAATCAGAAGAGTTTCCGGCTCAACATTAGGAAGAACTTCCTGACAGAGCGATTCCTTAGTGGAACAGGCTTCCTCAGGAGATGGTGGGCTCTCCTTCCTTGGAGGTTTTTAAACAGGCTAGATGGCCATCTGACAGTAATGAAGATCCTGTGAAGTTAGTGGGAGGTATTTGTGAGTTTCCTGCATTTTGCAGGGGGTTGGACTAGATGACCCTGGAAGTCCCAGCTCTATGATTCTATGATACTAGATGGGAAGGGAAGCAAGAATGGTCATTATTTCTATAGGGTTTCAGCAAGTGTGTGCTCCATCATGGGATATGGACTATCACCTGACACCAGATGGCAAGAGGCTATTATGAAGCCACAGACGACAGGGAAGCCATGCTGATTCTGAGATTTCACAGGACAGATGCCCTGATTACGCCAAGCCTCACTATAATGAACAGCTGTGTAGAAAATGCTCAAGTCTCTACCTCAAAAACAGGGCCCCCAGAAACCCGCAGATCAATTCCCCATTATACCCTATGGGAATCTGTCTCCATAGGGAATAATAGAGTGTCCAGCAGACATTTGCCTCCCCTCCCCCCCGCTTTCTGATGCCCCCAAACCGGGGGGGGGCCTCCCCTGCCCCCACCTGGGGATTGGCAACCCTTGCGCAGAGTGACTCCCGAGGTGTCCCACTGAGCCGCATTAGAGGCGCCGCTGACCGCACCCGGGTTGAAGGAAGCCCAGTCCCGCGGGGGTGGGGTGGTGGAGGTCTTTTGAGGGAGGGCAGGGAGCTTTTTGGAGGGGCCCTGTGGCGCAGAGTATTAAAGCTGCAGTACTGCAGTCCTAAGCTCTGCTCACTACCTGAATTCGATCCCCGGCAGAAGCTGGGTTTTCAAGTAGCCGGCTTGAGGCTGACTCAGCCTTCCATCCTTCGGAGGTCGGTCAAATGAGTTTGCTGGAGGGAAAGCGTAGAGGACTGGGGGAAGGCCATGGCAAACCACCCGGTAAAAAGGTCTGCCGTGAAAACGTTGTGAAAGCAACGTCACCCCAGAGTCGGAAACGACTGGTGCTCGCACAGGGGACCTTTCCTTTCCTGCAGCCGCGAAAGGGTTAAAAGAGCTGAGCAGTTGGTCAGAGGCCGAGCCGGGGGGGGGGGCGAGGGGAGGGGGTATTGAGACAGGCCAAGGCAGGAAGAGCCCGGCAGCCCCCTCCCCAGGAAGTCCTCGCAGCCTCCCAAGAGAGGAATTTCTGCTCTGGCCCCGTGTCTGGAGGAGGGGGGAGTTGGAATCCTTTGCAGACGGGATGTTCTTCTATGGAGGTTTTTCTCTTTGTCTTGCCGGGGGGGGGGCACGCAGGGCTTGCTTGCAAGGCGATCCGCCAGGCAGCTTGTAAATAAGGGGAGGTGTGGGGGGGTCATCCCTGCATCCTGACCTGCCGGAGGGTGGAAAGAGATGATCTGGGATAGAAGATGGCTCATAGTTAAACTTTACTGTATCGCGTGCACGGTTTTATGGGGTGCATTTTAAACGTTGTCAGTCCCATTCCCCGGAGAGGGAGCGTGTGATTCCCAGGGAGGAATCAGTCGTGCTGATTGGATGCCTCAAACACCACGCGGTTGAGCCGGTGCTCCCCCCTCCTGCAGTTGGGGGAGGAGGTGTTTTTATTTATTTTTTTGCATGAACTATAGAAACACAGTTTAAGTCCAGTGGTACCTTTAAGAGAAAAGTTTTATTCAAGGTATAAGCTTTTTGTGTTCAAGCACGCTTCTCAGAATAGTCCGGGGTTTTGCATTTTGCAAGAAAGGGAAAATCGGTCTGTAACTAGATCCAAGCGGGCAGCCGCGTTGGTCTGAAGCAGTTGAACGAAGCAGGAGTCAAGTTGTACCTTTAAGACAAACCAATTTTTATTTAGAACGTAAGCTTTCGTGTGCTCTTAAGCACACTTCATCAGACGAGGGATCCAGCACAGTGAGCAAACCCATACATATGAAGCTGCCTTATACTGAATCAGACCTTTGGTCCATCAAAGTCAGTATTGTCTTCTCAGACTGGCAGCAGCTCTCCAGGGTCTCAAGCTTAGGTTTTTCACACCTATTTGCCTGGACCCTTTTTTGGAGATGCCAGGGATACATAGCTGAGCTGAGCAGAGCCTATGTTCTAAATAAAAATTGGTTGGTCTTAAAGGTTCCACTTAACTCAGGTCTGTAACTGTGCGAGTTTCTTCTTAAGGCGTTGTTGGACTTCCATTCCACAGGGCGTACGATGGGGCCTTTCATAAAGATAGATTCAGGTGGGTATCTTATACCTTGGATAAAAATTTTTTGGATCTTAAAGGTACCACTGGGCTCAGTTCTTCTGCTCCAGACCAACACAACTACCCACTTGAATCTACATTAATTACAGACTGCCATTTACTGGGACTCAATGCAGTCAGTAGGATGGTACTTCCAAGAAACTATGAAATGGAATTTGGGTTGTAGAACCAACCAGGAATCTACAAAACAGTATTGAAGGAAAGCGTAACTATTAACGTGACCCAATAAATGATGCAGAATTACATAGCCGGATAAAACATACAGCATACTCTACATAAAAATATAGACTCTAGTCCCCAAGAATTCATTCAACTAACTTTGTGAAGCCCAGAGCTTTTTTTGTAGAAAAAGCCTAGCAAGAACTCATTTGCATATTAGGCCACACCCCATGATGGCACCATTGTTTCACACTAGGCTTTTGTGCAGGAAAAGCCTAGCAGGATATTATTTGCATATTAGGCCACATCCCCTGGCAACAAGCCAGCCAGAACTGCGTTCCTGTGCGTTCCTGCTCAAAAAAAAAAAAACAAACCCTGGTGAAGCCTTTTGTACAGTGCTACCCTATTCCTGTAGAAAAGCCGTCGTGCATAATTAACGCTTGCTTAGTTTGGGGAAAGCCAGGGGAGTGGGAGCCTTCCTGACCTCAGGCACACCAGCTTGGGGTAGTAGTTAAGGAAGGGGGGAACTCTAATAGTTAAGCCTTTAACAGTCCCTTTGTCCTGTCTCCAATTTACCTTGAGATGTACCCACTAGACCAGGGGTGGGGAACAGTGGCTCTCCAGATGTTTTTTGCCTATAACTCCCATCGGCCCCAGCCATTTGCCATACTGGTTGGGGCTGATGGGAGTTGTAGGCAAAAAACATCTGGAGAGCCACTGTTCCCCACCCCTGCACTCGACAGACTGAGCCCCAGAAATAGGAAGCCAAGCTCATGACATCCACAACAGATATTTTAAAAAGTAAATACTGCTGTTTTTGTTGTCTGGAGGACCAAACAGGCATATCTTTAAAAGCTTGGTATGGAATATAGCGCAGTGACATTAATCTTCATCAGCAGGTGTCTCTCCACAGGGTCAGTGATGTAGCTCCGTTCTCGTTTGTTTTCTTCCTGCCTTTCTGATATCTTTCCCTCACGCTTTTCGCAGCCAAGTGAATGAGAGGCTTTCCAGTGTCAGAGGCAGCAACCCAAGAGAAAGGGGAAGGAGATGGAAGAGAAGGACCCCGAAGGGCTTGGAACTGGGAAGATATCGAAGAAAGGTCCCCATCCCCTCCAAGCAGGGAGTGGTGCTGAATTTTGGGAAAGAACCATGCCAGAGAAGTTGGTTCAGGACCCTGTGACTGCAGATGAACGCAGCCGATGCTTCCGGCAATTCTGTTACCAGGAGACTGATGGGCCCCGAGAGGTTTGCAGCCGGCTCCACGGACTTTGTAAGGACTGGCTGGAGCCAGAGAGGCGCACCAAGAAGGAGATGGTGGACCTGGTGATCCTGGAGCAGTTCCTGGCCATCCTGCCGCAGGAAGTGCAGGGCTGGGTGAGAGGATGCGGGCCAGAGAGCAGTTCCCAGGCAGTGGCCCTCGCTGAAGGTTTCCTCCTGAGTCAGGCAGAGGAGAAGAGGCAGGCACAGCAGGTGAGGGGCTTTCAGTCACTCCACTCAAGCAATGAATTTATCCTAAGGCTTCCTGCCAGCTATTTCTCTCTGTGTGTGTTAACTGCCATCCAGTTGCTTCCATTTTATAGCAATCCTAGGAATATCCTCTCATTAACAGCCTTGCTCAGGTCTTGTAGACTGAGGGCCATGGCTTCCTTGATTGAGTCAATCCATCATGTTTGGTCTTCCTTGTCTCTTGCTGCCTTCCACTTTCTTTAGAATTTTTGTTTTTCCCAGTAACTCCTGTCTTTTCGTAATGTCACCAAAATACGATAGTCTCATTTGAATAATTTTAGCTTCCTGGGAGAGTAGAATCTTGATTTGATCTAGAACTCACTTCTTTGTTTTTTTGGTGGTCCATGGTAGCTGTAGAAACTCTGTCCTCCAATACCACAAAGAATCAATGTTCTTTAATTGTTGTAGATTTTTTGGACTGTACGGTTGCGGTCTTGGCATCGTAGACCCTGACATTTCTCCAGCAGCTGTGACTGGCATCCTCAGGTATAACACAGAAGGCTAGAGTTTTCTGTGTGTCAAAGACAGAACTCTAGCCTTCTGTGTTATACCTCTGAGGATGCCAGTCACAGCTGCTGGCGTAACGTCAGGGTCTACAATGCCAAGACCACCATGGCACACCCCGAAAAATCTACAACAACTTATGTGCTCCAGCCGTGAAAGCCTTCAACATAATCAACGTTCTCCCTGTCAGCGTTCTTCCTTGTCCAACTTTCACACCCACACATATGAGGAGCAATACTCTGGCACAAATTAACTTGCTCCTGGTCACCAGTGACACATCCCTACATCTTAAGAATCTTTTCTAGCTCCTTCATGGCTGCCTTTCCCAGTCTCAGTCTCCTGGTTTCTTGTTTACAATTTCCCTTTTGTTTGATGGAACCTAGGAACAAAAAATCTTGAACAATTTCAGTTTCTTCAACCTTAAATTTCTGTAATTCTGCACAGGCAGACCAATCCTGAATTCCGTTGAGGAGTCCCACCGTGGAGTCCCGCCGAGCGTAGAACTAATGTAGGCAGTGTTAGTTGGCTTCCAAAGGGGAGAAGTTACGCAAAGCGGGTAGGGGAAGGGAGCGTAGGCGGATGAATGGGCACGACAGAGAAGCTGTCGCCATGGTGATCCTGTGCGTGCACTATTGGCTCGCTGCCGAGGCGAGGATGGGGGGAGGGACGTGGCAGCGCAGGACCACTGGATTGGCCAGTCCATTGCACATGACCAGGAGGGGAGGTGGGCAGTCAACCCCCTTGCGTCCACCCACTGTCAGAGACTCATGGCAATGGCAGGCAGACAGGCAGAGTCATGCGCCCCCTAGCTAGCCACAGATAAACAGGAAGCACAACATGCAGGAGTCCGCTTCCAAGGACACCAGTCAGAATGTATGTATCGGAATGAGCAGACAGAGTCCCAGCATGCCTCACAGGCAACGTCCCCCTAACACAGACTCAAGATACCCTCCGTGTTGCCCTGACGCCTCCTGCTGTGTGCATGGAATTCCTCCCCCTGGGCCACAGAACTCAGAGTGATACATCAGCCATGCATCCACTCCATTAGCCCCATGGGGATCGACAAGCTATCGGACCAGCCAGGCTGCAATGTGGCACCTGGCTCAAGGCCACCCCCCCATGGGATGCGTGGGGCAAAGACCCCCCCCTCCCTATCCAGTCTCATGGCGGCTCATAGTTCCCTGCCCCCTCCCCAAGAAACAGCGAGGCCACCTGCCGAGACATTCCCTCGGGGAGCCCACTGACAGAGTGGAGGGGTGGGTGGGGGGATGGAAAGGAAAGGGGCAGAGAGGAGCGAAGCAGAAGCCAAGCAGGAGAGACAACCCAGTTGCACATCTAAGGTTTTATTGAGCTGCAAACAAGTAGAACAGCATCCCCGGTGGAAGTTGGAAAGTCTTGCAGGGCAGGCTGCACTCGGAGGGGAGGGCAGGAACAAGCTGGCTGCATAGAGGCGGAGAGCGTGGTTCGAATTGCCACACACGGGAAGCCTCTCTGTTGAATTCGCACCTGCAAAACAGAAAAAGACCCATTGCAGTCAGGGAGGAGTGCCATGCCACTTGCAGCCAGGGAGGTCCCATGGGTGGCTGGGGGGGGGGATTAAAAAAACAACCCCGCAGCACAAGCTGCTTTTAGTCTGAAATTCTCTCCTGTGCTCCATTAACCCATATAAATTTGCAGTATGATCTCAAGTGGCTCTTCCTTTTGTAATTTACCAGGAATAGAACATCTGGCATTTCTCTTTCAATATATGACGACAGTCCTTGTTGTAAAATGTTGAACACCAGCTTAGATAAGAACATAAGAGAAGCCATGTTGGATCAGGCCAATGGCCCATCCAGTCCAACACTCTGTGTCACACAGTGGCCAATATATGTGTGTGTGTGTGTAACACACACATATATATACACACACTGTGGCTAATAGCCACTGATGGACCTCTGCTCCATATTTTTATCCAATCCCCTCTTAGATTTGTATAAGGAATTCGTGTAATGGTCCAATAGTTGCTATAGTCTTTGGCATCTCCATTTTTTGATCTGGAATGTAAAGTGAACGTTTCTAGTCTCTGGGCCAGTAAACTGGCCATCATATTTGCCGATAGAGTAGCACCAGAAATGTTGATTTTAACTTATAATTAGAATGTTTTTAAGATTAATGTTGTTTTAATATCTACTGTATAATTTATTGTATGAAATGTTGTTAGCCGCCCTGAGCCTGCTTCGGCGGGGAGGGCGGGATAGAAATAAAATTTATTATTATTATTTTGTTTTTCCATCTTTGTTAGTATAATCTTGCTAAGATTTTGACAGACTCCCTTTCTGTGGCTTGAAATAGCTCGAGATATTCCATCTCCTGAGAGAGATTTGTTTCTCCCAAATGTTCTCAGTGCAGCTTTACTTACTAAAACCCAATTCTAGTTCTTACCCTTGTGGTTAAAGCAGCTCTGGTGGTGGAGTCAGGATGAGGAGCCTGGGAGTGGGTCTGGATCCATTTCTTCAGCCTGTTCCGTTCCTTCTCTTGCCCCTCTCCCTTGTTTTGTTCCAGATGTGGGGAGGATCTGTGAAGGTGGGAGGAAACTTCTCTGAGGCAGAAGGAGCTCCTTCAGAGGAAGGTCAGAGGGTGCAGGCCCAGGAGCGTGCCCAAGATGCCCTGTCAAGTGGTAAGGGGGCCTCCTGCCCTAGGGGATTGGGGCACATGTTGGGCAGATCAGGAGAAAAGGGAAATACTTCTGCAGACTACATAGAATGGAGTTCTGGGAAATAGTGCCACAGCATGTCATGATGGCCGATTGATGGAGCTATTCCATTCTTATTTATATCAATGGAAGTATGCATATATCATCTTCCCTCCATTAGAAAGATTCAAGGTGGCTCAAAAAAAAGAAAAGGAAGACAAATTTGGGTGCAGCTATTAGGCGTGGTGAATAAACGGAACCTCCATGTTCTGCTGACCTGGATTGCTCAGACTAGTCGAGAGGTGGCCAAACTTGCTTAACATAAGAGCCACGCAGAATAAATGTCACATGTTTGAGAGCCACAAGACAGGGAGGGAGGAAAGCAAATAGATGGGGGAGGGAGAGGTAAAAAGAAAGCAACTTAAAATGCATTCTCCATGCTGCCAGCTGGCTTGGCAAAGTGCATGACAGAGAGAAATGCCTTCTCCAAGCTGGTGGACAGGGCGGCGGGGGCTTGGATTGCCACATAATGTGTGTGGAAAAGCCACCGTTTGGCCACCCCTGGACTACTAAGAATGGTCAGCCCTGGTTGGTTTTTGGATTGGGAGACCACCAAAGAAATTCAGGGTTGCTGTGCAGGACCAGGCAATGGGAAACGACGTCTGAATGTCTCTTGCTTTGAGGAACTGGAGTCACTATAAGTCAGCTGTGACTTGACAGCACTTTAGATACACACACCCACACCGTCCTGGGGCAGCAGGTCTCAGAATACCCATTGCCAGAGGCCAGTAATTCGGGCTGTGTGTGTCAGCTTAAAGACTTTTCAGGGACATCTGGGGGGCAGCACTCAGGAAGAGGACACTGGGTGAGAGATGCCAGGCCATGGCCTGGTCCCCCTGTGAGGTTTGCGGGTGGAGCATGAACTGGACATAGTGTCCTTTTCATGTGTCTCCTGGCCATATACCTGGATGTGAAATCAGAGCATCAACAGTCACTCTGGAAACACATTGACAGTACCATAGAGTTTTAGCTGATGTGCTAAAATCACATAGGTTTTACACTGGATGTGACAGCTATGTGTCATGTCACATGGTTTCCAGTCACCTGTTTTTCTCCTGCCAGTCCGTACTCCAGGATGGGTAAGAAGGCCCAGGAGGCGGGAGGATGTCATGCCTGGGCTTTTGGTCTGATCTAGCAGGGATACTGAAGCCATTGGAGCTCCAGGGCTCACAGGGCACATTTCAAGCCTCACAAAAGTCCAAAATCATGTACTAGCAGTGGTCATAACCCCCTGAGGTTTGCGGGTACCTGGGCTTCTCTCTCACCTCTCCCAAAGTTTACTGAAAGTTATTACCAGTTTTCTTGAGCATAAAGCAGACAAGGTTTCACAAATCTGAGAATTGGGATGTGTAAGCAACAAAAATAGGAATTGGAGGCTAAAATTCTTCCTTCCCATTTTGCCTCCCTTGCAGGGAGTGAAGAGACATTATCAAGCCGCTTTCGTTGCAGAGAAGCCGAAATGCCTCCTCAGCCTCTGGTCCAGGTAGGTGGGGAGAATGGGGGATAGTAAAGGCCCTCAGTCCTTCCTCAGGGAAGCTTTTGCTCCTGCTGTCTGAGGAAGAGAGGCTCTGAACAGCTGTCCCTTAACGCATACTGAACTCTGCCTCCTGCACCCTCACAAACTCCCTGTCAAGAGTGTCAAGTCCCTGCCTGGCATGATCTGTGATGAGAGAATCTGCTTCTTCTTTCAGTCTCCAGTTTCCTTTGAGGAGGTGGACGTGTATTTCACCGTGGCAGAGTGGGGCCTGCTGGATCCAGGCCAAAAAGCCCTCTACGGGGAAGTCATGCTGGAGAACTATGGGAGCGTGGCTTTTCTGGGTAAGGATCTTTTGTGGGTGCTGAAGGTGCCGAATCACTGCCATTGGGATGATGCATGAATCAACATCCATATATGTTTGTGAGGCCAGTGCAGGTAATTGGCCACCCCTGGGTGCCTAAAGAAGTTGGGGTGGCCATGAAAGTGATGTTCAGCAGGGCCAGGTAGAGCGATACAACCCACCCCACTGATCCAGGGGCAGCTGAGGCCAGTGTTGTAGCCAACACCCAATCCAGAGAGGGTGTCGTGGCCTGAGGCCAAGGCGGGGCTGAGAGACCCTCAGAAGGACTCTGGAAGGAGCCAGATTCTGATTTCTCAGTGGTCAGCCTTTACAACATCCCCTTCCCCAGATGGGATATTGGCCATCCACTCTGACGGTAATCTGGAAAAGTTCCCTCCCCCTTAGAGCGGTTAACCTTGTGGGCTTTGATCTAGACCATGGTTTGGTCCTTCTGGAAGAAATTTCCCTCTTCTTTGGACTTCTTTCGTTCCCCATATAAAAATAATCCACCACCCCCGCCCTCTCTCTGTCTAAGAAGCCAGAAATGTTAGAGATCCTATGTTGGAGATAGACTGAGGCCTTGCATCTGAAGAACGGGTGCAGAGTTTCTCCAGAAGATCTGAAAAGACTGTTTCCTTCCCCAATGAACTGGCAGCAAGTGGGTATCCTTTACAGTTATGTTAAGGGACTGGGCAAGGAATCCCCAAGGGACCTTTCCTCTTCACATCTAAGCAATGCTTGGTTTGGTAGAATTCCCAGGCCTGCAGAGTGAGGGGAGAGAGAGAGAGGCCTTTGGGGGCCTGGAATCTGGAGGCTCAGAAGCTCCTTCTGGGGTTGAGCTCAGTTATGGCTGTTGAGTGGCCACCATATCCTTAAGTACTGGCTATTCCAGGGAATGGGGGGTTAGATAAGACCAGCCCTGCTAGATGAGGCCAAAGGCACATCACCCCTTTCCTTCATTCTTCACATGGATGCCTTCAGGCCTTCCTGTTCATTGGAGATGGGTCTGGGTGCTTCCTTGGGAGCTGTTCTGCCTTGCAGGGATGTAGTGCAGGACGTAATCCCACCGATTAGCACTGCAACCCAGGGAGAACTGGCCTAAGCCAAACCACGCAGCACCCTTTGCTGTCATATGCTGGATCAGTGCTCACCCCAAGAGGGTGGCATCGCGAGCGGTTGAAGAGATTCAGTAGCCCAGTAAACACAGAGACAGTTCTCAGTTGAAGCACAGGTGGTTGACCCAGAACAGGATAGAGAAAGCGCTGCAGCAACCTCCCATCTCCCTAAGAGGCAAGCGACCGACTGCATCCCAAAGGCGAAGTCCCTCTCAGCCCTTTGAGGCAGGAAAGTGTCTGCCAGAGAAAAACTTTCAGACAGAGAAAACTCAGGTATACCTGTCCACTCAGTGCTCCCCAATCCTCGGATTTCTTCAAAGCTGGCTGGCACCATCTCCCCCATCCCCAGGGTGTCAAGTCGGCTGATTCAATAATGAGTCTTCGTTGAAACAAAGTAGCTAGTTTATTGATATCATAGTTCTTGACTACAGTAAGATTGAAAGACTAAAGATCATACAATAGAATGCTATCATATAAGGTGCACTTCAAAGGGATTCTTGAGGGAGGGGGTACTATGCAGGGCACATTCACACATTGATGTTACAATTTCTTTCTCAGGCCGCTTTTGGCTTTGAGCACCGGTGGCTCCAACCTCCCTCGGTGCCTAGCCTGAGAAGGCTCAGATAAAGTGTTCACATATTCCCATTTCAAAGCAATACTACATAACAAAAGAAAGGAGTGGGGTGAGGAGAGTTCAAGCTAGCAGCATTGGAATACAGTATGGCTTTACCCAGGGTGCTTTTCCTCTGAACCAAAGTTTAGACACAGACTTGACCAGAGTTTTAAGCAGACTTGACACAGGGAAGAGGGTTGACAACAGTGACACCCCTGTTCTGCTCTAAGGGTCTGCCAAACTAGCTTTCCCATGTTTACATTACATCACCCTGGTCATGCTGAACATATATTGTGTATCTGCACATTCGGCGTGTGATGCCTGCGTGTTACAGGTGTTTTAGGAAGATGGAACAGGACGGACTCTTTTGAGGCTTTACCTGGACTTTTGTGTTCTTATGGGATCGGCTTCCAGAGCGTCTTCCTCTACTGTAACAAGTCAACGAACTTAAGGCCCCATAAATCAGTCTTCTGGCTATCTCTTGCTAACAATAAGATAGCCTCCTTTCCAGAGAGACAGGCTGACCTGCTGCTTCTAGGAAAGGCAGAAATGCCTGGATGATTCAGAAATTGCTACGCATTAGATAATAGGCTCAGCTACAGTGTAGAGACCTTAGCTGGGCCTTCAGAAATTGCTACTCATTAGATAATAGGCCCAGCTAAGGTGTAGAGAGAAAAGCTCCGTGACACAGTGCAGTACTGCAGTCCTAAGCTCTGCTCACGACCTGAGTTTTATCCCTGCGGAAGCTGGTTCAGGTAGCCGTCTCGAGGTTGACTCAGCCTTCCATCCTTCCGAGGTCGGTCAAATGAGTACCCAGCTTGCTGGGGGGAAAGTGTAGATGACTGGGGAAGGCAATGGCAAACCGCCCCGTTAAAAAAAAAAGTCTGCTGTGAAAACGTCACCCCAGAGTCGGAAACGAATGGTGCTTGCACAGGGGACTACCTTTAACTTTTTAAGGTGCAGAGAATGGCCCAGAAATAGCAAGAACCTGTTCCTGACCTTGAGAACGGTGGCCCTACACTGCAGGGTTTGTTTTCTCATTGGTCATTACCTGTCCCCCTAACAAATGGCACCTCTTCCAAGAACCATAGGGGTCCCCTTCTGAAATGTGGGGTTCACTTGGTGAGATCCTGCTTAGATCCATAGAAAATGCATATTTGGGGGAGGCTGGAAACCAACTCCTCCTGGCTCTCTTCACAACTGAAAGGAAACTCTCAGCGCAGTTGCAGGACTGGATTTCATGATGACATCTTGTATTTCTTGTATTTCATCATCAAGAGCAGAGAGACAAATGGGAGCAGGGGGAGAATCGTTCTTTGCCACCTTCCCCCTTAAGAGGAGAGCCGGTTTGGTGTAGTGGTTAAGTGTGCGGACTCTTATCTGGGAGAACCGGGTTTGATTCCCCACTCCTCCACTTGCACATGCTGAAATGGCCTTGGGTCAGCCAGAGCTCTGGCAGAGGTTGTCCTTGAAAGGGCAGCTGGGAGAAGAAGAAGAAGAAGATATTGGATTTATATCCCGCCCTCCACTCCGAAGAGTCTCAGAGCGGCTCACAATCTCCTTTATCTTCCTCCCCCACAACAGACACCCTGTGAGGTGGGTGGGGCTGGAGAGGGCTCTCACAGCAGCTGCCCTTTCAAGGACAACCTCTGCCAGAGCTATGGCTGACCCAAGGCCATTTCAGCAGGTGCAAGTGGAGGAGTGGGGAATCAAACCCGGTTCTCCCAGATAAGCATCCACACACTTAACCACTACACCAAACTGGCCCTCTCAGCCCCACCCACCTCACAGGGTGTCTGTTGTGGGGGAGGAAGGGAAAGGAGATTGTAGGCCGCTCTCTGTCCTTGAAAGGGCAGCTGCTGTGAGAGCCCTCTCCAGCCCCACCCACCTCACAGGGTGTCTGTTGTGGGAGAGGAAAGGAAAGGAGATTGTAGGCCGCTCTCTGTCCTTGAAAGGGCAGCTGCTGTGAGAGCCCTCTCCAGCCCCACCCACCTCACAGGGTGTCTGTTGTGGGGGAGGAAGGTAAAGGAGATTGTGAGTTGCTCTGAGACTCTTCGGAGTGGAGGACGGGATATAAATCCAATATCTTCTTCTTCTTCTTCTTGAAATATGTTTGGGGAGAGGAGGGATGGGCAGAATATCAAAACAGCTCTATGGAAGGTCCAGGCAGGGATAAGGTGTGACCAGCAGCTCAGTTTGGTAGGAAAGAAGATCTTCTAAAAGAAATGCAGACCCAAGAGAGAGCAGTGCCTGACCGATGGCTTGGCTTCTTGCATGGGTGCTGATTGAAACTCTTTCCTTATTTCAGCAGAACATGTAGAGGAGACAGCTGGGGAATTCCAGGAGTTCTCTTTGGAAGTAGTTAAGAATGACGATGCCAAAGATAACTCTGGAGATGGACCAGAGAGGCAGGAGGAAAGCCACACAGGTAAGAGGAGGGATAAGCCCACTTCTTCCCCAAAAGGGGTCTTCCTTGAAACCCCAGTCTGTGAAGAAATAATAATAATAATAATAATAATAAATTTTATTTATATCCCGCCCTCCCCACCTCGGCAGGCTCAGGGCGGCTAACAACATTTCATAAAAGCATACAGTAACAGATAAAACCTTTAAATTTAACAATATAAAACATTAAGTTTAACAACATTAAAAACCAGTTAATACAATTAGTAACTTAATCTGACAGTGCTGATGGTATTGACGCTGGTTCTGCCAGTTTATACACAGCGGTATAGATCTTTAGAACCGCATTGGCGGATCCTTAATTAACAGCCTTCTTTAGCAGTCCGAGTATGCAAGTTTGAAGAGGGTGGTCTTGCAGGCCCTGCGGAACTGATCGAGGTTCCGCAGGGCCCGCGCCTCCTCAGGGAGTTGGTTCCATAGGGCCGGGGCCGCGCTTGAAAAGGCCCATGCTCTAGTATTCTGATATTTAATCTCTTTCGGCCCAGGGATAGTCATTAGATTTTTCCCGGCTGACCTCTGTGCTCTCTGGGGTTCATATCGGGAAAGACGGTCCCTCAGGTAGGTGGGTCCTCGGCCATATAAGGCTTTAAAGGTAATGACCAACACTTCGTACTGGACCCGGTATATAATCGGCAGCCAGTGCAGTCCACGTAGCCCCGGCCGTATATGTTCCCATTTCGGGAGTCCCAACAACAGCCTGGCCGCCGCGTTCTGCACTAGCTGCAGCCTCCGGGTCCGGCACAAAGGTAGCCCCAAGTAGAGGGCATTACAGTAGTCCAATCTTGAGGTGACCGTTGCATGGATCACTGTTGCGAGGTCCCGGCGCTCAAGGAAAGGGGCCAGCTGCCTTGCCCGCTTCAGATGGAAGAATGCTGACTTGGCAGTGGCTGCTATCTGGGCCTCCATCGATAATGAAGGCTCCAGTAAAACACCCAGGCTCTTTACCTGGCGCGCTGCTTTCAATGGCGCACCGTCGAAGGCCGGGAGAGCTATTTCCCCTCCCAGAGCGCTGCGACCCACACAAAGGACCTCTGTCTTTGCTGGATTCAACTTCAGCCCACTCAGCCTAAGCCATGTCGCAACAGCCTTTAAAGCCCGGTCGAGATTCCCTGGGGCAGAGCCGGGCCGGCCGTCCATTAGTAGATAGAGCTGGGTGTCATCTGCATATTGATGGCAACCCAGCCCAAACCGCCGGGCAATCTGGGCAAGGGGGTGCATATAGATGTTGAACAACATCGGGGAGAGAACTGCTCCCTGAGGCACTCCACAGTCCAGTGTGTGCCTCCGGGACCGCTCACCCCCAATAGCCACCCTCTGTCCCCGACCCAGGAGAAAGGAGGAAAGCCATTGCAAGGCCGACCCCTCAACCCCAATGTTGGCGAGGCGGCGTGTCAGTAGCCGATGGTCGACTGTATCAAATGCAGCCGACAGGTCTAACAGCATCAGCACCGCAACGCCGCCTCGATCCAGTTGCCGCTGGAGGTCATCCACCAAGGCGACCAACACCGTCTCCGTCCCATGGCCCGGCCGGAAGCCAGACTGGCATGGGTCTAGGACAGAAGCGTCATCCAGAAACCTCTGTAGCTGCAACGCCACAGCCTTCTCAATAATTTTACCTAAAAACGGTAAATTGGACACCGGACGATAGTTCACCAATTCGGCCGGGTCTGCTGTAGCTTTTTTCAAGAGAGGGCAGACCAAGGCCTCTTTCAGAGGTGTTGGAAAATGCCCCTCTAGGAGGGATCTGTTTATGATGTCCCGTAAAGGACATCTAAGCTTCCTCTGGCAAGATTTAATCAGCCATGAGGGGCAAGGGTCCAGATCACATGTTGTCGGGCGAGCAGCGGAGAGGATTCTGTCGACTTCCTCCAGGCTGAGTGGGTCGAAGTGGTCCAGCACTAAGCCCGAAGACAGGCACGGAGCCTCAATTTCACTCACTGTATCCAATGTGGTAGGCAGGTCTTGGCGGAGCAACGAGATTTTATCTGCAAAATATTCCGCAAATGCCTCACAGCCTATTTCTAATTCTCTAACATTTGGTTTGCCTTGTGGCAATGTTATAAGATCCCCAATTATTCTAAATAATTGTGCTGGGCGCGAGTTTGCAGATGCAATCTTGGTTGCAAAGTAATCTTTCTTTGCAGCCTTGACTGCCATCTCATAAGACTTCATAAACGTTCTATAGGATGTTCTCGTCGCTTCGTCCCGAGTATGCCTCCACTGCCTCTCTAGTCGTCTGAGCCCTTGTTTCAGCTGGCGCAGCTCCAAGGTATACCATGGAGCCAGCTTCATACGAGGGTGCAGAGGACGCCGAGGTGCAATTTCGTCGATAGCCCTGGACAGCTGGCCTTGCCAGATTTCCACCAGGTCATCGAGGGAATTGCCAGTGGGCCAGGGATCCCTCAGGGCCGTTTGGAACCGTTCCGGGTCCATCAAGCCCCGAGGGTGAGCCAAAATAGGCTCTCCGCCCATACAGGGTTGGGGCGGCGTCCCCACACGGGCCTTAAGGGCCCCACATGGGCCTTAAAGGTCAGTCAACCAAAGAACAGAAAATACACTGCAGGGAAAAGGGAATTGAAAGTATGGCATTTGCAAAGACTCAGTCAGAGAATGAATGTCATTTTGGAGATGCTGATTCCCTTAGGAAAGCAATTGTGTAATTGCTTGGAGTAGAAGAACAGCTTCCATCATAACACAGCCCTTTCTTCACATCAAAGAAGTCACACAGGTGTGGAGCCATAACAATGCTAAGAGTCCCAACCAAGTGTCTTTGATGCAGGAAGCTTAATTCAAAGTGTTTGATGCAGGAAGCTTAATTCAAAGTGTTTATTATTGTACACTTCATTATAAAACAGGAGAGAGACAGTGAAATATTTGGAGTGTGAATGAAACTTCAGGAGCTTATCAGAACTTCTTGTGGGGATACTAACAAAAAATCTCTCTTTCTTCCAGCAGGAGATGATAAGATGATCCAGCAGGAGGATGAGGAACTCCATCATTTATCGCCACATGATATAAATAACAAAGATGTGAGAAGAAACATCAGGATTCGAAGCAGGCCTCAGAGGCAGGAATTCAGGCACAGGATAAAGAAGAGGGATAAATCTGTTCCTTGCCAAGGGGGGGATTTCCAAGACATAATTCACAGCTTGGAGGAAACTTACAAGTGCATGGAGTGCGGAATGAACTTCTCAGATCAAACCCAATGTAATATACATTTTTCAAAGCACGGTATAATGAAGGCATGTAAATGCCTTCAGTGTGGAAAGTACTTCAGATACAAATCACAACTCCTTGTGCACCAAAGGATCCACAAAGCAGAGAAACATTTTGAATGTTCAGAGTTTGGAAAGAAATTGAGTCATAGTTTGTTTCTTAAACAGCCTCAAAGAACCCACACAGGGGAGAAAAGTTTTACATGCTCAAAGTGTGGGAAGAGATTCAGTCGGAATAGCAATCTTCAAAGTCATCTAAGAACCCACACAGGGGAGAAACCTTTTACATGCTCAAAGTGTGGGAAGAGATTCAGTCAGAATAGCAATCTTCAAAGTCATCTAAGAACCCACACAGGGGAGAAGCCTTTTGAATGCTCAGAATGTGGGAAGAGATTCCGTTGCAGTGGCAATCTTCAAAGTCATCAAAGAACCCATGCTGGGGAGAAACCTTTTGAATGCTCAGAGTGTGGGAAGAGATTCAGTCATAATAGTCTTCGAAATCATCTAAAAACTCACACAGGAGAGAAGCCTTTTGAATGCTCAGAGTGTGGGAAGAGATTCAGTCGTAATAGCAGTCTTCAAAGTCATCAAAGAACTCATACAGGAGAGAAACCTTTCGAATGCTCCGGGTGTGGGAAGAGATTTAGTCATAATAGCAGTCTTCAAAGTCATCAAAGAACCCACACAGGGGAGAAACCTTTTGAATGCACAGAGTGTGGGAAGAGATTTAGTCATAACAGCAGTCTTCAACTGCATCAAAGAACCCACACAGGAGAGAAACCTTTTGAATGTGCAGAGTGTGGGAAGAGATTCAATCATAATAGCACTCTTCAAAATCATCAAAGAACCCACACTGGGGAGAAACCTTTTGAATGCGCAGAGTGTGGGAAGAGATTCATTCAGAATGGCAGTCTTCAACTGCATCAAAGAACCCACACAGGAGAGAAACCTTTTGAATGCTCACAGTGTGGGAAGAGATTCATCCGGAGTGGCAGTCTTCAACTGCATCAAAGAACCCACACAGGAGAGAAACCTTTTGAATGCGCAGAGTGTGGGAAG
The DNA here is from genome assembly GCF_032191835.1 of Heteronotia binoei. Taxonomy (NCBI): domain Eukaryota; kingdom Metazoa; phylum Chordata; class Lepidosauria; order Squamata; family Gekkonidae; genus Heteronotia; species Heteronotia binoei. The sequence goes on from NC_083224.1 coordinate 17,899,310, forward strand.
AGATTCAGTCGGAGTAGCATTCTTCAAAAGCATCAAAGAACCCACGCAGGGGAAAAGCTTTTTGAATGCTCAGAGTGTGGGAAGAGATTCAGTCATAATAGCAGTCTTCAACGTCATCAAAAAACCCACACCGGGGAGGAACCTTTTGAATGCTCAGAGTGTGGGAAGAGATTCAGTGAAAATGGTTCTCTTCAAGAGCATCAAAAAACCCACATGGGGGGAGAAGCCTTTTGAATGCTCAGAGTGTGGGAAGAGATTCAGTCAGAATAACAGTCTTCAAAGTCATCTAAGAATCCACACAGGAGAGAAGCCTTTTGAATGCTCAGATTGTGGGAAGAGATTCAGTTGGAGTGGAAATCTTCAACAGCATCAAAGAACCCACACGGGGAGAAGGCTTTTGAATGCTCAGAATGTTTGAAGAAATTCAGTTGCAGTAGTAATCTTCAAAAGCATCGAGGAGTCCACCTAGGACAAAAAGTTTCAGACTAGAAAGAGATTCAGTGTGTTTATCTTCAACAACATACAAGAACCCACACTGGGGAAAAAACATGTCACTTTTTTGCCTAAGGGTGTTGAACTCATTTTTTTTTACAATGATCTGACAAAAGTGTCACTTCGTTGGGCCAGGCCAGGTGTGCCCTATAGTGTAAGGCCAGGTTCCAGAGATACAAACTTTAGAAAGAACCTAGGCCAATCCAATTTACAATAGTATCTTTTACTCAATATACAAACATACTTAAAGAATGACCTGCCTTACACTATTTCCTTTATTTAGCGGTCTTCAGTAACTGATATATCTTTCTCTGAATTACTGCATCAAAATCTAGAGTCAATGTCTGTTCTGTAGCAATCTTAGGTGTGCTGGTTAGGTCTGTATCTGTAAGCTGAGAATGTATTTTTGAATTATGGACATTGATTCTGGAATGGAGATTTTCACAGACATACATTGATCCAAACATATACAGAATTTTAGAAGCAAAGTCTTAAGGTGGGGGTAGTTTGAACCGAAAAACTGATAAAATTTACTAATAATAGATGACCTCCAGAGGCATCTGGATCGTGGTGGTTTGGCACTGCTGATACTGTTAGATCTGTGAGCAGCATTCGATACGGTTGACCATGAGGTGTTGGCCCACCGCCTCACCGATGCGGGAATTCGGGGATTAGCTTTACAGTGGCTGACCTCCTTTCTCCATGGTCGGGGACAGAGGGAGAATATGGAGTGCTGCAGGGGGCAATCCTTCCCCCAATGCTATTTAATTTCTGCATGCATCCCCTTGCCCAGATGGTCTGAAGATGTGGGCTGGGTTGTCACCAATATGCTGATGACACTGAGCTCTATCTGCTTATGGTCAGCCACCCGGACTCTGCCCCAGAAGAACTGAGTGAGGTATTGCAGGACATGGTTGGTTGGTTGCGTCAGAGCTGGCTGAAACTGAATCCATCAAAGACGGAAGTCCTGTGTCTGGGTCAGAAGGTGGTGGGGAGTGGGATCAGGCTCCCACCCTTCGATGGCATCCAATTGATGCTATTGACAGAGGTGAAGCCCCTGGGGGTGTTCCTGGATGCCTCTTTATCTATGGAGGCACAGGTCACTGCAAGGGTCGCCTTTTTCTATCTGAGGGGGGCCTGGCAGTTGGTCCCCTACCTTACCTTCCGTGATCTAGCCACAGTGATTCATGCAACGGTCACCTCCAGATTAGACTATTGTAACTCTTTTTATGTGGGGCTCCCCTTGACCCTGCTCCGGAAACTCCAGCAGGTGCAGAACGCAGCAGCCCAGTTGTTGGCATCAAGGCCTATATGGGCAGGGATGCATCCAGTGCTGCGCGAACTGCACTGGCTACCTCTCGAGTACTGGATCTGGTTCAAGGTGTTGGTCCTTACCTTTAAGGCCCTTTACAGCCAGGGGCCTACATATCTTCGGGACTGCCTCTCCTCATATGACCCCCCTCGGGCTCTGAGGTCTGCTGCTCAACATCTTCTCTTGGTCCCTGATCCTAAGGACCAAGAGAAGGCCTCAACGTGGGCCAGGGCCTTTCGGTCCAGGCCCCACCTGGTGGAATGAGCTCCCACTGGAGATCCGGGCCCTGCAGGACTTATCAAGGTTTAGCAGGGTCTGAAAGACGGAGTTCTTCTGCCAGGCTTTTAGTTAACCCAGTGGGCATCCTCTGAAAGTCATCACTTCCCCCAGCATCTCACCATTATGGTGGTATGTTATGGTTATGCCATTGGCCATCAACCTTATGTTGTTTACTGCCTATGGTTTGTAAGATGGTTTTGCTGCGCTGCTCCTTGTTCTGTAATATCTGTTTTTATGGTATTGTTTTAACTTGTTTTAGTGTTGTAAGCTGCCCTGAGCCCGCTTGCGGGATAGGATGGGGTACAAATAAAAAAATTAAAAGGTATTTGTTAATAAGGAAGAGAAGTGGGTTGGGTGGTTGCTTTGGACCCTCCCAGTCAGGCCCTTACCAGAGTGGTGGCAGCCAATAGAAGGCTTTTCCTGCTTCCCTGCTGTTAAGACTGCCAATCCTCAGGTGGGGCAAACCACAAGGGAAGAACACAGGAAGTTGCAAACCAAGAAAAATGTGTTCTTTGAAAATTAATCACAACACTTAAAGAAGACCTTCGAGTTCACTAATCTTATTTTTAAAATGAAAATTACTTAGAGAACTAAACCGCTCTTTCAATAGAGCACTTAGAGTCACTCACAAAACAAATATATTTATATAAACAGAACAACAATAAAGAATTCAGTATAAGGTAGAAAAGTCCAGATGGACTTTGCAGTAAGTAAATTTCTGATAGTGGCATTAGCAGTTCTTACTGCATGTAAATTACCTCTGAGCATTGGTTCCAGATTATCAATGTATATTGATCAGAAGAAGTTATTAATCGAAACACGACATTTTACCTGGGAATCGTGTTATCAATAGTACTTCTCTTCAATATCTGAATCCATTCTACAGAACATTCATAGCATCAGTGAATATCCTATCTATTTTTGCAAGGAGAAGTTTGCGTGTCAACAAAAAACTACTTTTGAGTAGTGCATCCTTATGGACTCTTATGTCATGGGCTTTTCTACCTCATACTGCATTCTTTATTGTTGTTTTGTTTATATAAATATATTTGTTTTGTGAGTGACTCTAAGTGCTCTATTGCAGGGGTGGCCAATGGTAGCTCTCCAGATGTTTTTTTGCCTACAACTCCCACCAGCCCCAGCCATTGGCCATGCTGGCTGGGGCTGATGGGAGTTGTAGGTTAAAAAAACCATCTGGAGAGCTACCGTTGGCCACTCCTGCCTATTAAAAGAGAGGTTTAGTTCTCGAAGTAATTTTCATTTTATAAATAAGATTAGTGAATTTGAAAATCCTCAGGTGGGGGCAGGGGATCCCCTGGTTTGGAGGCACTCCTCCTGCTTCAGGGTCATCAGAAAGCACGGGGGGGGGGGGGGGGCGGAAATGTCTGCTGGGCACCCCATTATGGAGACCGATTCTCATAGGGTTTAATGGAGAATTGATCTGCAAGTATCTGAGGGGTGGGCTGTTTTTTGAGGTAGAGGTACCAATTTTTCAGCATAGCATCCAGTGCCTCTCCCCAAAATATCCTCCAAGCTTCAAAAAGCTTGGGCCAGGGGGTCCAATTCTATGAGCCCCCCAAAGAGGTGCCCCTATCCTTCATTATTTCCAATGAAGGGAAGTCACTTAAAAGGTGTGCTGTCCCTTTAAATATGATGGCCAGAACTCCCATTACAGTTCAGTTATGCTTGTCACAACCTTGGTCCTGGCTCCACCCCCAAAGTCCCCCAGTTATTTCTTGAATTGGACTTGGCAACCCTACCTGCTGTGTAATACCTTCCACGAAGAGACATATGCATTTCACAGTGCTGAGGTTCCAGCATAGGAACTAACTCTGCCATAGAAGTTCCTGGGTGACTTTGGGCCAGTCATTCTCTCAGCCTAAGATACCCTGCACAGTTGTTGTTGTTGTTGGAAGTATGCATCATGTATGTCTTTTGCAATGTTCTAAAGTTCCAGTCATTATAGGGTTAACACTGTGCCTGATTCCCTATTCGGGTTAGAATGGATAAAAGGAGGTACTTCTTCACCCAAAGGGTGATTAACATGTGGAATTCACTGCCACAGGAGGTGGCGGCGGCTACAAGCATAGCCACCTTCAAGAGGGGATTGGATAAAAATATGGAGCAGAGGTCCATCAGTGGCTATTAGCCACAGTGTGGCGATTGCCATATTAGGCCACTCACCCCTGATGCAGCCAATCCTCCAAGAGCTTACAGGACTCTTAGTACAGGGCCTGCTGTAAGCTCCAGGAGGATTGGCTACATCAGGGGGGCGCGGCCTAGTATGCAAATAAAAAGTCCTGCTGGTTTGCCATTTGATGCTGAGTTTGGAAATGACCCAACAACAACAACCCTGAGGATCTGATCTTCAAAACCATGTTTTTGCAGCATGGTATCACCACCAAGTCGTGAATCCATGATTTTTGTGTTGCTGCTGATGGACTAAGTCATGGTCCAGTATACAGGTTTATTTCATTTTTATGCAAAAATCATATGAATTCGTGAGGATCCCTTTAAAAATCATCTAGATCCAGCTTTCACCCAGCGCCCCTTAACCTCCCCCACTGCCTCTTGTTTGCATATCTCTGGCCAGCTGCCTTGGGTGTCAACAGAAGGGAACTAGAGTTGCCAACTCCTGGGTGGGAAATACCTGAATATTTGGGGAGTGGAAAGGAGGGATGGAGGGGTTTGCGAGGGAGTGGGACCTCCCAAGGTGTCTAATGGAGTCCACCCTGCCAAGTAGCCATTTTCTGTTGCCTGGGGATCAGCTGGAATTCTGGGAGATCTGCAGGCCCCACAGGGAGGCCGAACCGAACAACCCTAGAATATCACAGTGAAAGGCCAATCTATTCGAAAACAACTTATAACAATATAATATCACTTCATCAATTACTATTCACTACAATACTATAATCACAATCCTAAAACAGAATACAAGGAATAACAGTCCAAAGTTAATCAGTGCACTCCAGTTTAGTGCAGATGTCCTTTTCCGACTTTTAAAACTTGCGAAATTTCACCGACTTCATCGGGTATTGTTAAAGTGCCGGTGCTTCAAAAATTATGTCGCAAATGATCTTTGTGACTTCCAGAATCTTCTCAATCGCCCACGTTCAAGGCTTTAATTATAGCAGCAAAAACATTCATAATGAAAATGTCAAAGACAGTGTGTGATAGCAATAAAAAAGGCCAACGCCATGCCGGGAATTATTAGGAAGGGAACTGAAAACAAATCAGCCAGTATCATAATGCCCCTGTATAAATCGATGGTGCGGTCTCATTTGGAGTACTGTGTGCAATTCTGGTCACCGCACCTCAAAAAGGATATTATAGCATTGGAGAAAGTCCAGAAAAGGGCAACTAGAATGATTAAAGGTTTGGAATACTTTCCCTATGAAGAAAGGTTAAAACGCTTGGGACTCTTTAGCTTGGAGAAACGTCAACTGCGGGGTGACATGATAGAGGTTTACAAGATTATGCATGGGATGGAGAAAGTAGAGAAAGTACTTTTCTCCCTTTCTCACAATACAAGAACTCGTGGGCATTCGATGAAATTGCTGAGCAGTCAGGTTGAAATGGATAAAAGGAAGTACTTCACCCAAAGGGTGATTAACATGTGGAATTCACTGCCACAGGAGGTGGTGGGAGGGAGGACATCTCTCTCTCTCTCTCTCTCTCTCAGAATTGCCAGATTCAGGTTGGTAAATTCCTGAAGACTTGGGAATGGTGGTGCTTGTAAGTAAGTAAGTAAGTAAAATTTTATTTTTATCCCGCCCACCCCCGCCAAAGCAGGCTCAGGGCGGCTAACAGCATGCGGAAATAAACAATACAATAATAAAACATTAAATTAACATTAAAACATTAGAACATTAAAACCATCAATGCTTAATTAAAACAATTCTAAATCTAACAATAAATCTGGCGGTAACATTGTTGTTTGACGCTATCCCTGTCAGTTTTGACATGTTGTACACTTATAGTTCAGCCATTCATAAACGCCAACTTGAAGAGGGTAGTCTTGCAGGCCCTGCGGAACTGATCAAGGCTCCGCAGGGCCTGCACCTCCTCTGGGAGTTGATTCCAAAGGTATGGGGCCGGGGTAGAAAAGGCCCGTGTGCGGGTATTCCGAAGTTTAACTTCTTTTGGCCCAGGGATGGTCAATCTGTTTTTCCCTACTGACCTCAGTGCTTTCTGGGGCTCATACGGGGAGAGACGGTCCCTCAGGTAGGTTGGTCCTCGGCCATATAGGGCTTTAAAGGTAATGACCAGCACTTTGTACTGGACCCGGTATACAATCGGCAGCCAGTGCAGTTCGCGTAGCCCCGGCCGTATTTGCTCCCATCTTGGGAGACCAAGCAACAGCCTGGCCGCCGCATTCTGCACTAGCTGCAACTTCCGGGTCCGGCACAGAGGCAGCCCCATGTAGAGGGCGTTACAGTAGTCCAGTCTTGAGGTGACCGTCGCATGGATCACCGTTGCTAGGTCCCGACGCGCTAGGAAAGGGGCCAACTGCCTCGCCCACCTCAGATGGAAGAAAGCAGACTTGGCAGTGGCTGTTATCTGGGACAAGAGACCCAGTGAGGTACAATGCCCTGGAGTCCAGCCCCCAAAGAATCCTTTTTCACCAGGGGAACTGATCTCTGCAGTCTGGAAAGAAGTTGTACTCCTGGAGGATCCCCAGGCCCCACCTGGAGAGGCTGGCATCCTCCCTCCCTTTCCCCTCTTCCCCGTTTTTCCTGCTGCAGACTGCTCTTCTCCTTCTGAGGAGGGAGGGATTTCCCTCTCTCCCCTTCTCTGTACGGCGCTGCAAGTGGAGAGTTCAAGTGTGAGGGCGCGCACAACAAATGGCTGGAAATCCAGCCTCCTTTCTCGGCAGCAGGGCTCTGCTCGGTCGCTTCCCTCTAAAACTCCCCAGAAAAGACGGGCCCTTTCCTGCCTGCCTTGGAGGTCAGGCGTCTTCTCTCCACGGGGCTGCAGAAAGTTACAGATCCAGGCTCCTCTATTCCAAAAACAGCACAGCTTAAGCATCTCTCCCCCCGCATTGAGTCTCCCAATCTTCATTACTTGGACGGGGGAGGCAGGAGGTGGGAGCCACTTTCTCAGCCTCCCTTTCCTGAGAGACTCCAGAGCAGCCCCATTGAGCCGCATTAGAGGGGGTCGCCGCCTGCAGCCGGGCTGAACGAAGCTCAGTCCCGCGGTGGTGGGTCTTCACGGGGAGCTGCAGAGAGCTTTTTGGAGGGCTCGGCAGCCGTGGACCACCGAGCCCCCTGGCGCAGAGCGGTAAAGCTGCAGTACGGCAGTCGGAGCCCTCTGCTCACGACCTAAGTTCGATCCCGTCGGAAGCTGGGGTTTCAGGTCGCCGGCTCGAGGTTGACCTCAGCCTCCCATCCTTCCGAGTTCGGTCAAACGAGTCCTCAGCTTGCTGCGGGGCGGGGGGAAGCGTAGAGGACTGGGGAAGGCCATGGCAAAGCACCCCGTAAAAAGTCTGCCGTGGAAACGTTATGAAAACAACGTCACCCCATTAGTGTCGGAAACGGCTGGTGCTTGCACAGGGGACTACCTTTACCTTTTTTGCAGCCCTGGAAGGGTTAAAGGAGCCGAGCTGTGGGCTAGAGAGGGTGGGGAGGACTTCAGATGCAGAACAGGGAAGAGCCCGGCAGCTGGAGGAACCCGGGAATGTCCCCTCCCCAATAAGTCCTGTCCGTCTCCGACGACTGGAATCCGGCTGTCGCCATGTGTTGGGGGGATGTTTAACTCCTTTGCTAACAACGATGTTCTTCTATGTAGGTGTTTCCATTTGTCTTGCCTTGTTGCATGGGGTTGGGTGGGGGTGTCCGCAAGGCTTGCTTGCGAGGCCATCTGCCAGACAGCTTGGAAACGTTTTTGGTCTTAAAGGTGCCACTGGACTCAAATTTTGTTCTGCTGCTTCAGACAAGCACAGCTACCCACTTAAATCTGCATTGAGTATAGTCCTCCATTTAATAGGACTCAATGTAACCACTAGGACAGTATAGTCGATAAACTATGAAATAGAATTTGGGCTGTAGAAGCAACCAGGAATCTGAAAACCAGTGTTGAAGGAAAGCATAAATGTTAATGTGACCTAATAAATGCAAAATTTCATAGTATACAAATTACAGCAAAATGTACACAGGAGTATAGACTCCAGTCCCCAAGAATTCATCCAGGTGACTTTGTGGAGTCCTTTCTACAGCGCTACCCTATTGCTAAGGAGCCCTGTGGCACAGAGCTGCAGTACTGCAGTCCAAGCTCTGCTCATGACCTGAGGTCGATCCTGGGGGAAGCTGGATTCAGGTAGCTGGCTCAGCATTGAAGAAGAAGAAGATATTGGATTTATATCACACCCTCCACTCCGAAGAGTCTCAGAGCGGCTCACAATCTCCTTTACCTTCCTCCCCCACAACAGACACCCTGTGAGGTGGGTGGGGCTGGAGAGGGCTCTCACAGCAGCTGCCCTTTCAAGGACAACCTCTGCCAGAGCCATGGCTGACCCAAGGCCATGCTAGCAGGTGCAAGTGGAGGAGTGGGGAATCAAACCCGGTTCTCCCAGATAAGAGTCCGCACACTTAACCACTACACCAAACCCGGCTCTCCAATTGACTCAGCCTTCCATTCTCCAAGGTCAGTAAAATGAGTACCCAGCTTGCTGGAGATAAAGTTTAGATCAGGGTGGCCAACAATAGCTCTCCAGATGTTTTTTTGCCTACAACTCCCATCAGCCTCAGCCAGCATGGCCAATGGCTGGGGCTGATGGGAGTTGTAGGCAAAAAACATCTGGAGAGCTACCGTTGGCCACCCCTGGTATAGATGACTGGGGAAGGCAATGGCAAACCTCCCTGTAAAAAGTCTGCCATGAAAAAGTCGTGATGCGACGTCACCCCTGAGTCAGAAATGACTGGTGCTTGCACAGGGGACTACCTTGACCTTTACCCTATTACTGGTGTAGAAAAGCCCTCTTGAATAATTGTTTTGCTTAGTTTGTGGAAAGCCAGGGGAGTGGGCCCCTTCCTGACTCCTCAGGCACACCAGCTTTGTCTAGTAGTTAAGGAGTGGTGGAATCTAATTCCTTAACAGTCTCTTTGTCTTAGGCTCCAGTTTGCCTTGAGATGTGCCTACTAGAAAGACTGATCCCCAGAAATCGGAATCCACACACATATCAACAGGAGATTTTTTAAAAAGTAAATACTGACGTTTTGTTGCCTGAAGGGCTAAAGAGGCACATCTTTAAAAGCTTGGTATATAATATACCACAGAGGCATTAACCTTCTCAGCAAACTACAAGGACACTACTTATGATCCACCGGGGTAATCTTTAGTTGTCTCTTCACCAGGGTCAGCATTGTAGCTCTGTTCTCTTTCATTTTCTTTATGCCTTTTTGATATATTTCCCTCAACCTTTTTACAGCCAAGTGAATGAGAGTGTCTTTCCAGCAGCAGCCCAAGAGAAAAGGGAAGGAGATGGAAGAGAAGGACCCTGACGGAACTGGCAAGATATCAAGGAAAGGTTCCCATTCCCTCCAAGTAGGGAGTGGTGCTGAATTCTGGGAAAGAGCGATGCCAGAGATCTTGGTTCAGGACCCTGTGACCGCAGATGAACTCAGCCGATGCTTCCGGCAGTTCTGTTACCAGGAGGCTGATGGGCCCCGAGAGGTTTGCAGCCGGCTCCACGGACTTTGTAAGGACTGGCTGGAGCCAGAGAGGCGCACTAAGAAGGAGATGGTGGACCTGGTGATCCTGGAGCAGTTCCTGGCCATCCTGCCGCAGGAAGTGCAGGGCTGGGTGAGAGGATGCGGGCCAGAGAGCAGTTCCCAGGCAGTGGCCCTGGCCGAAGGTTTCCTCCTGAGTCAGGCAGAGGAGAAGAGGCAGGCACAGCAGGTGAGGGGCTTTCAGTCACTCCGTTCAAGCAATGAGCTTCTCCTCAGGCTTCCTGCCAGCTATTTCTGTGAGTGTGTTAACTGCCATGAAGTCGCTTCCAACTTATGGCAATCCTAGGAACGTCCTCTTATTAACATCCTTGCTCAGGTCTCGCAGACTAAGGTCCGTGGCTTCCTTGACTGAGTCAACACATCACATATTTGGTCTTCCTCTTTTCCTGCTGCCGTCAACTTTTCTTACAATTTTTGTCTTTTTCCGTGACTCCTGTTTTCTCGTTATGTCACCAAAATATGACAGCCTCATTTGAATTATTTTAACTTCCAGGGAGAGTTGAGTCTTGATTTGATCTAGAACCCACTTAATTGTTTTTTTTGGTGGTCCATGGTATCTGTACAAATTGTCTCCTCCAACACCACAGAGAAAAACTTGCTCCAGTGACACGTCCTTACACTGAAGATCTTTTCTAGCTCCTTCACGGCTGCCTTTCCCAGTCTCAGTCTCCTGGTTTCTTCTTTGCAGTCTCCCTTTTGGTGGATGGAACCAAGGAACAAAAAAATCTTACACAACTTCAGTTTCTTTCATCATTAAATTTCTAGTCATTATTTTTGTGTTCCTACGTTCAGCTGTAATCTTCCTTTGGCATTTTCTGCTTTACCCTTCCTTAGTAATTATTTCAAGTTTTCACTACTTTCTGCCAATAATGTGGTGTCATCGGCATATCTCAGCCTGTTAATGTTCCTTGCACCATATCTAAACCAGCTTTTATTATATGTCCTGCATAAATATTGAAGAGACAGGGAGATAAAATACATCCTAGTTTGGCACTTGTCATGTGGAAACCCTTCTGTTTTTCCATATTCTGTCCTACCAGTGGCCTCTTGCCCAGAGTTCAAGTTTGCCATCAAAACAATTGGATGTGGCACAGCCATATCTTTTAAAACCAACCATAATTTTTCTTGATCCTCACAAGCTACTTTTATTCTGAAATTCTCTCCTGTGTTCCATTAGCCCACGTAAATTTGCAGTATGATCTCAAGTGCTTCATCTTTTTGTGAATTCACCTAGAACAGAACATCTGGCATTTCTGTTTTAATATATGACAACAGTCCTTGTTGTAAAATGTTGAGCATCAGCTTAGATTTGCATGAGGAATTAATGTAATGGTCCGATAGTTGCTACAGTCTTTGATGTCTCCATTTTTTTGAAGTGGAATGTAAAGTGAACGTTTCCCATCTGTGGGCCGTTGGTTTGTTTTCCATCTTTGTTAGCATTTTCTTGCTAAGATTTTGACAGACTCCTTTTCAGTGGCTTGAAATAGCTCTACTGATATTCCACCTCCTGCTGGTGATTTGTTTCTCCCAGTTGTTCTCAGTGCAGGTTTAGTTTCTGAAACCAACCCTAGTTGTTGCCCTTCCGGTTAAAGCAGCCCTGGTGGTGGAGTCAGGGATGAGGAGTCTGGGAGAGGGTCCGGATCCATCTCTTCAACCTGTTCCATTCCTTCTCTTACCCTTCTCCCTTGCTGTTGTTCCAGATATGGGGAGGATCCATGAAGGTGGAAGCAGAGGCAGAAGGAGCTTCATCAGAGGAAGGTCAGATGGCGCAGGCCCAGGAGCGTGCCCAAGATGCCCTGTCAAGTGGTAAGGGGCCTCCTGCCCAGAGGGGATTGGGCACAAGGTTCAGATCAGGAGAAAAGGGAAATACTTCTGCAGACTACATAGAATAGAGTTCTGGGAAATAGTGCCCTAGGGTATCGTGATGGCCACTCCACATTAAGGGGAAGTATGTCGATTCATGGAGAGTGATTCCATTCTTCTTTGCATGAAAATATGCATATCTCAGTTTCCTTCTGTTAGAGAGACTGAAGATGGCTTTAAAAAATAAAAGGAAGACAGATCTGGGTGCAGTTGTTAGCCAAGATAAATCAATAAAACCTCCATGTTCCCCTGACCTGGATTGAACAGACTAGCCCAGTGTCCTCAGATCTCAGAAGCTAAGAATGGTCAGCCCTGGCTGGTTTTTGGATTAGGAGACCACCAAGCAAATCCAAGGTTGCTGTGCAGAGGCGGGCAATGGCACGCCACCTCTGAACGTCTCCGCCCTTGAATAACTGGAGTCACCATAAGCCAGCTGTGACTTCACAGCAGTGTTCCCTCTAAGCTGAGTTAGTGTGAGCTAGCTCACAGATTATTGTCTTAATTCAGGAAGAATGACCCCGGAGCAAATTCATTTACACAGCACCCAGATCACTTGCTCACAACTTTAATGCCAGTAGCTCACAAAGTTTGCTCACAGGACTCTGCAGCTTAGAGGGAACATTACTTCGCAGTATTTTGTATGAACACACACCCTGTAATTTGGGTTCTCTGTTCTCGAATAAGCACTCTTCAAGAGCGTCTAGGGGGCTACAGTCAAAAAGAGGATACTGGATTAGGGGTGCCAGGCCATGGCCTAGGGCTTCTCTGAGATTTAAGGGTAGAGCAGGGGTTTGAGGGTGGACATGTCATTCTCATGTCTTCTCTGGCCAAATACCTGGATGTGAAGTCAGAGCTTCAGCAGATGCTTTGAAAACACATTCAGTACATCGGTAGTAACCTAGAGTTCCTTGAGCATGTACTGATGTGCTAAAATCACATGGGTTTGGGGCTGGATGTGATGGTGATGTGTTATGCCATGTGATTTCCAGTCGCCTGTTTTTCTCCTGCCAGTCCAGACTCCAGGATGGGTAAGAAGGCCCAGCAGGCGGGAGAATGTCGTGCCTGGGCTTTCGATCTGATCTAGCAGGGATACTGAAGCCATTTGAGCTCCAGGTCTCACGGGGCACATTTGAAGTCTCACAGAAGCCTGATATGCGTAGGCAGTGTTTATAACCCCCGAGGGATAACTGGAGCTTCTCTTCTGCCCGTCTCACAGTTTATTAGAAATTAATACAGATTTTCTTGAGTGTAAAGAAGAGAAGGTTTCAGAACCGAGGGAATGGGGAAGTGTGAGCTGGAATCAGAAAAGCAAGCAAAATAGGAATTGGAGGCTAAAATTCTTCCTTCCCATTTTGTCTCCCTTGCAGGCAGTGAAGAGACTTTATCAAGTCCTTTTCTTTGCAGAGAACTGGGAAAGGCTGCTCGACCTCTGGTCCAGGTGGGAGAGGGCGAATGGGGGATAGTCAGGGCCCTCCCTTCTTGCTCAGGGACGCTTTTGCTCCTGCTGTCTGTGAAAAACATATTCTGAAGCGCACTGCCCTACAAATACTGAGCTCTGCATTCAGCATCCTCACAAATTCCCCCCATCGAGAGTGTCTCTGCCCAGCATGATCTGTGATGAGCGTCTTTGTTCCTGTGGTACCAATCGGATAGAAGATATTGTTCATTGTATTCTATCCTGTCCGTTTCATGAGCCCATTTGAAATAAATTGCGAAATCAATCTCTCTCAAAATTTAGATCAGAAGAGGAATGCATAAAATTTTTATTGGCCGTTGACATTCCAGATGTCCCCCTTAAGGTGGTTGCTTTCATCTTGTTAGCAATAAAAATAAGGAAGAAGATAAGTACAGCCACCCATGCAAAAATTTTGGCCGAGTTATAGCCTCATTCTGCCACATTGTTTTATTATATGTGTTTTAATTCTTGTTCATAGTACTGTATTTTGCTGTGTATTTTTTATGTTTTAACTTTTATGCCTGGAAGTAAACTGTATATTCTGGGGGGGTTGCTGGGCTGTTATGGCCTACGGCTGCAACAATGAAACACTTTGACCTTTGCTTCTTCTTTCAGTCTCCAGTTTCCTTTGAGGAGGTGGCCGTGTATTTCACCGTGGCGGAGTGGGGCCTGCTGGATCCAGGCCAAAAAACTCTCTACAGGGAAGTCATGCTGGAGACCTATGGGAGCGTGGCTTTTCTGGGTAAGCATCTTTCATGGTGTGAATCACTGCCATTGGGATGATGCATGAATCCAAATATTGAACATCAATATATGTTTGTGAGACCTGCCAGCGACTTGGCCACAAGTGAGTGCCTCGAGAAGTTGGGGTGGCCGTGAAAGTGATGTTCTTCACGGCCAGGGGCTGATCAACACAAGCCACCCCAATGATCCAGGGGCAACTGAGGCCAACTCAAGAGAATGTCTTGAGATGAGGCCGAGGCGGGGCTAGGAGGACCTCAGGAAGATTCTGGAAGGAACCAAATCCCAATTTCTCAGTCGTCAGCCTTTACCATGTTCCCTTCCCCAGTTGGGATTTTGGCCTTCCACTCTGACTGTAATCTGGACAAAATCTATTCTCCCATAGTGTGGCTAGGGTTTGGGGCTTTGATCTTCACCATGGCTCCATCCTTCCAGAAGAAATCTTTCCTCTTCCTTGGATTTCTTTCTTTCCCCATATAAAAATGATCTATCTCCTCCCTCCCTCTGCCCCATGTCAAAGAAACCAGGAATGTAAGAGATTCTATGCTGGAGACAGGCCAAGGCCTTGTATCTGAAGAATGGTTGCAGAATTTTTCCGGAAGATCTCAAGAGACTTATTGCTTCCCAAATGAACTGGCAGCAAGAGGGTATCCTTTACACTTATGTCAAGGGAACTGGCAAGGAATACCCACGGGACCTTTCCTCTTTGCTTCTAAGCAACGCTTGGTTTGGTAGAATTCCCAAGCCCACTGAGGTTTCCTTGGAGGTTTTTAAACAGAGGCTGGATGGCCATCTGACAGCAATGAGGATCCTGTGAATTTGGGGGGGAGGTACTTCTGAGTTTCCTGTATTGTGCAGGGGGTTGGACTAGATGACCCTGGAGATCCCTTCCAACTCTATGATTCTGTGATTTTATGAGTGAGGGGAGGGAGAGAGAGGCCTTTGGGGGCTCAGAAGCTCCTTCTCTGGCTTAGATCACTTGTGGCAGTTGAGTGGCTGCACTACTCTTCAATACTGGATATTCCAGGAAAGGGGGTTTTTTTAACCTAAGAATGGACCTGCTAGATGAAGCCAAAGGCACAGCCACCCCCTTTCCTTCATTCTTCACATGGATGCCTTCAGGCTTGACTGGAGATGAGTTGGAGTGCTTTCTAGGGAGCTGTTCTACCTTGCAGGGGTGTTCTGTAGCAAGTAGTCCCACCAGTTGACATTGCAACCCAGGGGGAATTGGCTTAAGCCAAACCACGCTACAACCTCTGTTGTCCCGAAGTGGATCACTTCTCGCCCCAAGATTGAATCAAGGGTATTTAATCAAGGGTGGAATTGTGTGCAATTAAAGAGATTCAGTAGCCCAGTAAAAAGATAGACATGTTCTCAGTTGAAGCACAGTTGGTTGAGCCACAGCAAGGTAGAGAAAGTGCTGCAGCAACCTCCCATCTCCCCAAGAGACAAGCGAGTAACTCCTTCTACCCCCTTGAGCAGGGGTGGAATTCTAACAGGAGCTCCTTTGCATATTAGGCCACATACCCCTGATGTAGCCAATCCTCCAAGAGCTTACAAGACTCTTTTCTGTAAGCTCTGGGAGGATTGGCTACATCAGGGTGGTGTGGTCTAATATGCAAAGGAGCTCCTGCTAGAATTCCACCCCTGCCCTTGAGGCAGGAAAGCATCTGCCACAGAAAAACGCACACGTAGAAAAACCACTCAGCGCACCCTGTCCACTCAGCGCGCCCTGATTTCTCCAAAGCTGGCTAGCATCATCGCCCCCTGTCTCAAATGAAGCGGGTAGACGACAATGACTCCCCTGTGCTGGTCTAAGGGTCTGCCAAACTAGCTTCCCCACATTTACATTACATCACCCTGGTCATGCTTAACATGTATTGCATATCTACACGTTGGGTGCATGTTCAAGGTGTTATGGGAAGATGCAACAAGACAGACTCTTCTGAGGCTTATCTGGACTTTTTGGCACAGCATGTTCCTCTGGGATGGGCTTCCAAAGGCTCTTACTCTCTCTCTCGGCTTGACTTCGCGAATGAAGATTTAAGAAAGGTGCAGTAATCCACGTCTGCTGCAGGCTCGCTGGTGGCTGACAAGCCCAATGCAGGACAGGCAGGTCCGGCCACAGTGGCTGCAGGGAAAAGTCTGATTTGGGGTTGGTGCTGTAGCTCTTATTCTACTGTAAAGTCAATAACCTTGAGGCCCCATAAGCCAGACTTCTACCTATCTCTTGCTGACAATAAGATATACTCCTTTCCAGAGACTCTGTGCTTCTAGGAAGGGCTTTTTTTGTTGCAGGAACTCTTTTGCATGTAAGGCCACACACCCCTGATGTAGCCAATCCTCCAAGAGCTTACAGGGCTCTTAGTACAGGGCCTGCTGTAAGCTCTTGGAGGATTGGCTACATCAGGGGTGTGTGGCCTAATATGTAAAGGAGTTCCTGCTACAAAAAAAGCCCTGCTTCTAGGAAAGGCAGAAATGCCTGGATGATTAAGAAATTGCTGCACATTAGAGAATAGGCCCAGCGAAGGTATAGAGAGTGGCAAGAGAATGCTCCTGACCCTGAGAAAGATGGCCCTACACTGCAGGGCTGGTTTTCTCATCGGTCATAACCTACCCCCAAACAAATGGCACCTCTTCCAAAAATCATAGGGGTACCCCTTTGTACTGTGGGGTTCACTTGGTTTGATCCACAGAAAACCTGTATTTGGGGGAGGCTGAAAACCAGCTCCTCCTGGCTCTCTTCACAACTAGAAGAAAACTCTCAGTGCAGTTGCAGAACTGGATTTCATGATAACTTCTTGTATTTTGTCGTCAAAAGCAGAGAGTCAAAAGAGCTGCACGGCAAGTCAAAAGGGGGCAGAGGGGGAATAATTCTTTGCCACCTTCCCCCCTAAAATACATTTAGGGAGTGCGGGGAGAGGGGGGATGGGCAAAATATCAAAACAGCTCTGCAGAAAGGCCTATAAGGTGTGACCAGGAAAGAAGATCTTATAAAAGAAATTCAGATCCAGGAGAGAGGAGTGCCTGACTGGTGGCTTAGCTTCTTGCATGGGTACTGATTGAAACTCTTTCCTTATTCCAGCAGCAGATGTAGAGGAGACAGCTGGGGAATCGCAGGAGTTCTCTTTGGAAATACTAGTCAAGATTGAAGATGCTGAAGAAAACTCTGGAGATGGACCACAGAGGCAGGAGGAAAGCCACGCAGGTAAGAGGAGGGAGAAACCCATTCTGTGCCAAAGAGGGGTCCACCCTGAAACCCCAATCCATGAAGAAAGGTCAATCAACAAAAGAAAGAACAGAGGCCTCCATGTGAACTAGAGAATTTACTGTAGGAAAAAGGGAAATGAAAGTGTGGCATTGGCCAAGACTTTCAGTCAGAGAATGAATGTTATTTTGCTGATGCTAATTCGCTTGGGAGAGCAATTTTATAATTGCTTGTAGTAGAAGAACAGCCCTTACTTCATATCAAAGAAGTCACAAAGGTGGGGGTGCCATAAAAACGGTAAGAGTCCCAACCAAGTGTCTCTGATGCAGGAAGCTTAATGTACATTCAAAGTGTTTTATTATTGTACACTACACTGTAAAACAGAAGGAAGGCACTGAAATCTTTGGAGTATGGATGAAACTTCAGGAGCACATCAGACCACCTTGTATGGATTCTAACAAGAGATTTCTCTCTTTATTGCAGCAGGAGATGATCAGAGGAATGAGGAGGATGAAGAACTGCATCATCTATCATCAGATGAAGTCAAGAATGAAGATGTGAGAAGGATTCAAGGCAGGTCTCAGAGGCAGGAAGTCAGGCGCAGAGTGAAGAAGAGGGATAAATCTGTTGCTTGCCAAGGGGGGGATTTGCAAGAAGTAATTCACAAGCTGGAGGAAACATACAAGTGCTTGGAGTGTGGAATGAGCTTCTCAGATGAAACCCAATATAATATTCATTTTGGAATGCATAGTGGAAAGAAGAACTATCAATGCCTGGAATGTGGAAAGGCCATGATTGGCAGAGCAGAGTTCCTTAGACATCTAAGGACACATACAGGAGAGAAACCTTATAGCTGCTCAGACTGTGGAAGGAGTTTCTCACAGAAACCAGACCTTCTTCAACACCGGAGAATTCATTCAGGAGAGAAGCCCTATATCTATTCAGACAAGGGAATTATGTTGTTGGATGGAAGAAAAGGAAACATACACTTTTCAAAGCACGATGTAACTAAGGAACATAAATGCTATTGCTGTGGAAAGTACTTCAGAAATAAATCACAGTTCCTTCTGCACCAAAGCATCCACACAGCAGAGAAACCATTTGAATGCTCAGAGCGTGGAAAGAAATTCAGTCAGCATTTCTTTCTTAAAAAACATCAAAGACCCCACACAGTGGAGAAGCCTTTTGAATGCTCAGAGTGTGAGAAGAGATTCTGTCGCAGTGACCATCTTCAGTTTCATCAAAGAACCCACACAGGGGAGAAGCCTTTTGAACGCTCAGAGAGTGGGAAGAGATCCAGTCAGAGTTTCCTTGTTAAACAGCATCAAAGAACTCAAACACTGGAAAAGCCTTTTGAATGTTCACAGTGTGGGAAGGGATTCAGCCATGGTTGCTATCTTCAACAGCATCAAAGAACCCACACAGGGGAGAAACCTTTTGAATGCTCAGAGTGTGGGAAGCAATTCAGTCAAAGTGGCCATCTTCAAAGACATCTAAGAATCCACACAGGGGAGAAGCCTTTTGAATGCTCTGAGTGTGGGAAGAGATACATTAACAATAGCGGTCTTCAAATTCATCTAAGAACCCACACAGGGGAGAAGCCTTTTGAGTGCTCTGAGTGTGGGAAGAGATTCAGTGACTCTAGCAGTCTTCAAAAACATTCAAGAACCCACACAGGGGAGAAGCCATTTGAATGCTCAGAGTGTGGGAAGAAATTCAGTGAGAGTGGTCATCTTCAGTGTCATCTACGAACCCACACAGGTGAGACTTTTGACTGCTCAGAGTGTGGGAAGAGATTCAGTCAGGGTAGTACTCTTCAAAATCATCAAAGAACCCACGGAGGAGAGAAGCTTGTTGAATGTTCAGAGTGTGGGAAGAGATTCAGTGACAATAGCAATCTTCAAAAGCATCTAAAGACCCACACAGGGGAGAAGCCTTTTGAATGCTCGGAGTGTGGGAAGAGATTCATTCACAATTGCAGTCTTCAAAAACATTTAAAAACCCACACGGGGGAGAAGCCTTTTGAATGCTCCGAGTGTGGGAAGAGATTCAGTGAGAAAGGCAATCTTAAACGTCATTTAAGAACCCACACAGGGGAGAAGCTTTTTGAATGCTTAGAGTGTGGGAAGAAATTTAGTCTAATTCGCGGTCTTCTACAGCATCAAAGAACTCACACAGGGGAGAACAGATTCAGTCAGAGTGGCCATCTTGAACAACATCAAGGAATCCACAAAGGGCAAAAAGTTTATGAATAGAAAAAGATTAATTCAGTGTGGTTATCTTCAACAACATCTAAGAACTCACCCAAGGAAAAACCATATAACGTCTTAGCCTAGATGTGTTGAACTGAATTGTTACAACAATCTGACAGAGATGTCTCTTTGTTGTGCCAGACCATATGTGCCATCCAACGTAATACCAGGTGGTAGAGATATACAACAACAACAACAACAAATTTTATTTGTATCCCGCCCTCCCCGCCGGAGCAGGCTCAGGGCGGCTAACAACATGGTTCGGAGTTAAATTATACAAGTGAATAAAACTACATTAAACATTATCAGCATTTACTTAAAATCTGATTAAACTTTAAAATTAAATAATTTTTAAAAGTGCTAGTGCTATGTTTACTTTTTCTGATGGCGGTTTCCTTCGCAATTTCCATTTCGATCAGGGAAAGCCAGTCTGAAGAGGAAGGTCTTGCAGGCCCTGCGGAACTGTTCTAGGTCCCGCAGGGCCCGCATTTCCTCTGGAAGTTGGTTCCATAGGCTCGGGGCTACAGAGGAGAAGGCCCGGTTACGGGTGCTTTGCAGCTTCACCTCTCTCGGTCCGGGGACAGTCAGCAGGTTTTTCCCGGCTGACCTCAGTGCTCTCTGGGGTTCATATGAGGAGAGACGGTCCCTAAGGTAGACAGGTCCTCGACCATATAGGGTTTTAAAGGTAATGACCAGCACTTTGTAACGAACCCGGTATGTAACTGGCAGCCAGTGCAGTTCGCGCAGCCCAGGCTGTATGTGCTCCCATTTAGGGAGTCCCAGCAACAGTCTAGCCGCTGCGTTCTGCACCAGTTGCAGCTTCCGGGTTCGGCACAGAGGCAGCCCCATGTAGAGGGCATTACATATAAACTTTAGAAAGGACATAGAGATACCCAATTAACAATATTATATTTTACTCAATATACAATCCTACTTCAAGAATGAACAGCTGTATAGTATTTCCTTTATTTAGCAATCTTTGATAACTGAACCTCTCTTTCTCTGAATTACTGCATCAAACTCTTCTCTTCCACCTCTCCCACAGTTGTGCTGTAGCAATCTTGAATGTTCTGGTTAGGTGTGTATCTGTAAGCTGAGAATGTACCTTTCATTTATGGACATTTATTCCAGAATAGAGCTGTTCACAGACATATACACTGTGATCACACATAATGCACTTTCAAGAGTCTTCTCCAGCACCACTTCTCAAAAGCATCTATTCTTCTGCGCTCTGCCTTCCCTATGGTTCAGCTCTCACAGCCATACATTACTACTGGAAATACATGCATATATACACATATAGGTAAAATCGTACATAGGTACATACATACCCATGAACACATATGTACACAGGTATTACCTTTCTTGTATGTTATGATGTATTCATGGTTTATTAAATGTATTTTCTATACTATGTAAGAGAGAATATTTGTACTTATATAATCAGAATAAATTTTCAGTGATGGGTCTTCAAAATGGATTCTCTGATACAGAATGGAGAGTTCTCTGAGCTTTCTGAACCCTCTGATACTTAGAGGAAAAACTAAGGGCCCAGAATTGTGGATAAGGGTCACGTTGACATTTGGTAGTATAAAGGGCTCTTGTTACTGGAAAGGACCCGGAGGAAAAGTCCCTGGGAGAGATCCCTGGTAAATTCCAAGATATAGTGATAATTTGGGACTTTCTAGCCAAAAGATAGCCAAAGATGGTCTTATTTTTGATTGGTTAGAAGAGGTGGTCAGACACTTTGGAAAAGTGTATAAAATAGGAGGAAAATTCAGTGAAGGTAGGAGCCTTTGGGGAAACCTTCTCTATCTCTTCATAGCCAACCACCTGAAGACCCTAGGAGAGGTGAGATGAACTGCTCTTGCTGCTATTCACATAATGGCTTTGTTTTTCCTAATGTAATAGGCTAGATAAGTTTAGCAATAGGGAAGATTGTAGATTGTAAATTATTATTTCTTGACCGGAACACCAGTCCAATAAATTCTTATGACTGCAGTTCCTTCAATTTCCGTGGCTGGTATCGTGCAGTCATAAGAATTTATTGGACTGGTGTTCTAGTCAAGAAATAATAATTCTCTTTAGAAATTTGTTCTGGATATTGGTGAAAAAGCTGCCTGAAAACGAGAAAACTGCAGGGAAGCCCTTGGCTGACAAAGATGTGTAACATTGAAACCGGTCCCCCACGGAGTATGGGCTTGCCGTTATAAAAAGAAAAAGTTGGGAGACTACGCTTTGGATACCGACCACAAAGGCTTTGCTATCAGTAATGAGAGACTTTGTTTATGTAATGATAACTTTTTGATATTGTTATTATAGTGATTTGTATTGTGCTACACAGTGTTGTGTTATTTATCCTTGTTAAATTTTCAACTGTTTCTTCTATACTTACCGCAGATGACAAGAGGAGGCATTGGTAATGAGACAGGAAACCATGGTCTCGATTCACTCCTGGAGGATGTATTGAGTTTTACTATCAGTTGCAATTTGGCAGTCTCTCTAATATTCCTTTGAAATTCCTTTGTAAGAGAAACACTACTCTTAGGTCAGCAATTGAATGGCTGGGAAGGTTAAATGTTCCCCCACTGGTTTTTGCATGTTGTGGTTTCTAATGTAAGACTTACATTCATTTATTCTTTGCATCCTCCTGGACCAAACTGAGACCTAGGTTTCCTATCTCATTACTAATATTGGTACCTCCACATCTACTACCCCTCTGCATATTACACTTAATCCAATCAAGCTTGCTATTATGATTCACCTGCTATGGCCATTCAGCATTTGAAATCAACTTAAAAAAATTTATAGCTATACCCAGGTGTTTTTTTGTATAAAAAGCCCAGCAGAAACTCATTTACATATTAGGCCACACCCTCTGACATCACCATAGTTTTGTGCTGTGCTTTTTGTAGGAAAAGCCCAGCAGGAACTCATTTGCATATTAACCCACACATCCCTGGCACCAAGCCAGCCAGAACTGTGTTTGGTGTAGTTGTTAAGTGTGCGGACTCTTATCTGGGAGAACCGGGTTTGATTCCCCACTCCTCCACTTGCACCTGCTAGCATGGCCTTGGGTCAGCCATAGCTCTGGCAGAGGTTGTCCTTGAAAGGGCAGCTGCTGTGAGAGCCCTCTCCAGCCCCACCCACCTCAGGGTGTCTGTTGTGGGGGAGGAAGGTAAAGGAGATTGTGAGCCGCTCTGAGACTCTTTGGAGTGGAGGGCGGGATATAAATCCAATATTATCATCATCATCATCATCATCATCATCATCATCATCATCATCATCATCATCATCATCATCATCATCAATCTTCTTCTTCTTCTTCTTCTTCTTCTTCTTCTTCTTCTTCTTCTTCTTCTTCTTCTTCTTCTTCTTCTTCTTTCTTCCTGCTCAAAAAAAGCCCTGCTGATACATCATGTTATATTTTGCAACATACATGGCCCAACCCAACAACCTGACATTTCTGTCAGATCTGACCCTCGTAGCAAATGAGTTTGACACCCCTGTCCTAGCGTAATGCTCTGACCACTATACCACACTGGCTGTGGTTACAAATCTTCTCACATCATAATGACTCCACAGCAGGGCTTTTTTTTGTAGCAGGAACTCCTTTGCATATTAGGCCACACACTCCTGGTGTAGCCAATCCTCCTGGAGCTTACAGTTGGTCCTGTACGAAGAACCCTGTAAGCTCTTGGAGGATTGGCTATGTCAGGGCTGTGTGGCCTAATATGCAAAGGAGTTCCTGCAAAAAAAAAGAAAGAAGCCCTCCAGAGACAGTCTGTGCCCAGCCGAAAGAAGAAATCTCTCCCAGAAGCAGCAGAGAGATTGAGAACCCTGGAGAAAGTCAGTGCCGTTCCCTGGCAGGAAGAAGGGAGTGTAGGCATACATGAAACCAACCAGTACTTACAAAAGGGAGGCGGATGACTCGGGCTTGCCTGTAAAGAGCACACTTGCAAACTGATTTGGGGTTCCCTATGGAGATGGCAATAGCAAGTCTTGCCTCTGCCTGAAACAGCACCTTTCCTGAAAAGGACCAGCTGATAGCGCTGAGACTGCAGCAAGGAGGTGGAGCCAAGGCTGCTGGGTCACTGGGGTGGCTTTTAGTACCGGGCATTAGCAAGAGGGCTCAGATGGACAGAGAATTGGTTCTGACCCTGGAACTGAGGCTGTCCCAATAGAATGAGTTGGGGAAAAAAGCTCAGTAAAACTTTAGCACAACGAGTTATCTCAGAACATAACAACAACACAGTTTTTCACACTGTGATCTCTGAAACAGGGCCTTAGGGCATTGCACATAGAGAGCCAGTTTGGTGTAGTGGTTAAGTGCACGGACACTGGGAGAACCGGGTTTGATTCCCCAGTTCTCCACTTGCAGTTGCTGGAATGGCAGAGCTGTAGCTCTGGCAGAGCTGTCCTTGAAAAGGCAGCTTCTGCCAGAGCTCTTTCAGTCCCACCCACCTCACAGGGTGTCTGTTGTGGGGCAGGGGGGGGGAGGTAAAGGAGATTGTGACCGCTCTGAGATTCAGAGTGAAGGGCGGGATATAAATCCAGTATCTTCTTCTTGTTGGATCCAGTGAGCAGGGCAAAGGAGTGTGGAAGAAGTCTTTTCTTTACGACCCTACCTATTTACCCATTCAATATACTTCAATTCTAAAGAGTTTTATTGGTTTCAGAAAGATTAAGGGTAGGAGATGGGGGGAATAGAAAACACAATACATTTAGCCTTATTCTGCATAGAAATACTTTTGAAAAATACAAGCTTACATCTATAATACTTTCTTTACATAAATTGTCCCATATTATTATGTCTATACTAAACATCATCAACATTTTAAAATGTTATAGTATAAATCTTTTGTTAAAGTTATCTATTAGTTTTGACAATTCCAGTAAAGGCAATTTTGTAATATAAAATACGGGGGGTGGGGGGAAGAGAAATAAGTTCACACCAGAGAATCTTAAGAGTCTGGAGTGTCTAACCAGGCATAAAATTTCATCCAGTATTTCCTTGCTTCTTCTTTAGATCTCCCAGCCATCACCTGGGATAGAAAGTTCAGTTCTGCTGTTTCCAGAATTTTTCCCACCAAGTGCATTTTCGTGGGAATTTCCTGAGATTTCCATCTCTGCGCCAAGAGAATCCTGGCTGCTGTGTTGAAATGTGCCAACAAGTGTCTCATTTCTTTGGAATAGTCCTCAGGAAATATATTCAATAAAAATAGTTCTGGTTTGAATTGAATCAGTGTCCTTATAATCTTCTGTAATATTTCATGCACCATACCCGTTCAATATACTTACAAAGTCCTTCTCCCTGCAGAAATGTGGAGGCTGAGACTTTCCCTTATGGCTGTTTAAAAATGACCTTTATACAGATGGAAGTACCATCCCAGCCTTAGGAACAAAGCACACATCTGCTGGATATGCTATTTAGGGGGTCTTTACTCACACAGAGGAATTCATTTTATGGGAAAGAACATTTTTCCCAGCAGCAGAGAATACAGCCCAACAAATTGAATGGCTGGCAGTTCTGGAAAAGGCAAATTCCACTCATTTAGGCGCACACACACACACACACACACCCCTGCCGTAGTAATATATAAAAACACCATTTACACAGACTGCGCTGGTGCCAACTGAATACTGCGGTCAGGAAGTTCTTCATAATGTTGAGCCGGAAACTCTTTTGATTTAATTTCAACTCATGGGTTCTGGTCCTACCTTCTGAGGCCACAGAAAACAATTCTACACCATCCTCTATATGACAGCTCTTCAAGGACTTGAAGATGGTGATCGTATCACTTCTCAGCTGCCTCCTCTCCAGGCTAAACATGCCCAGCTCTTTCAACCTTTCCTCATAGGACTTGGTCTCCAGACCCCTCACCCCTTTCATTTTTTTCACATTTTCCTTTGATTGATTGGGGATTTTGAACTTAAGACTTCCCAGAGAGTAGGCTGTTACTGATCATTGTACACATGGTTGTCTCTCTGTTCCAGTTCATAAGAGCTGCAGTTATTCGTCTAGGGAACGCTAAAAAGGTAAAGGTAGTCTGCTGTGCAAGCACCAGTCGCATCATGATGTTTTCATGGCAGACTTTTTACAGAGTGGTTTGCCGTTGCCTTCCCCAGTCATCTACACTTCCCTGCCCCCCCCCCCAGCAAGCTGGGTACTCATTTTACCAACCTCGGAGGGAAGGCTGAGTCAACCTTGAGCCGGCTACCTGAACCCAGCTTTCGCCAGGATCGAACTCAAGTCATGAGCAGAGAGTTCAGACTGCAGTACTGCAGCTCTACCACTCTGCGCCACAGGGCTCTCTTAACTCACAAATAAAGGTAAAGGTAGCCCCCTGTGCAAGCACCAGCTGTTTTCAACTCTGGGGTGACGTTGCTTTCACAACGTTTTCACGGCACACTTTTTACGGGGTGCTTTGCCATTGCTTTCCCCAGTCATCTACACTTTCCCCCCAGCAAGCTGGGTACTCATTTGACCGACCTCGGAAGGATGGAAGGCTGAGTCAACCTGGAGCTGGCTACTTGAACCCAGCTTTCGCCAGGATCGAACGCAAGTCGTGAGCAGAGAGTTCAGACTGCAGTACTGCAGCTCTACCACTCTGCGCCACAGGGCTCTCTTAACTCACAAATAAAGGTAAAGGTAGCCCCCTGTGCAAGCACCAGCTGTTTTCAACTCTGGGGTGACGTTGCTTTCACAATGTTTTCACGGCACACTTTTTACGGGGTGCTTTGCCATTGCTTTCCCCAGTCATCTACACTTTCCCCCCAGCAAGCTGGGTACTCATTTGACCGACCTCGGAAGGATGGAAGGCTGAGTCAACCTTGAGCCGGCTACCTGAACCCAGCTTTCGCCAGGATCGAACTCAAGTCGTGAGCAGAGAGTTCAGACTGCAGTACTGCAGCTTTACCACTCTGCGTCACGGGGCTGCTCTAGTAAATTAAACACATAACCCTCAGTCTATGCCATGGTGCCTTCACATGTTCTTGACCAGCACATGAAGCAGCTTCTGTACGAAAGCTAACAACACCCAGCCATTTCATGTTTTCCTCTAGGTCATACGATGAAAGCATTGACCATGAGATTTCTGTAATGAATGTCAATAAATCAAAAGGATGTAGGAAGCAACCACACAAGACACGTGTCCTGGGAGAATTGCTCAGCTTGCAAGCCAGCAGTCTTTATTTTTATAGGAGTCAGGTCTCAGATTGTGTCATAGCAGTCACAAGACTCTTACAAGGGACATGCAAAACATTTACCGAAATCTACCATGGCATTTCTCCAGAAATAACTTGTCTCAAGGTGACAGACGTAAGAACATCTCTGTTTCCCCTCATTTCGAAAGTCCCAGCTGGGCTTTGTCTGGGTAGCTAAACTAACTTGTGATACTCCCATACTTGTGAAAGGTCACAGTGTCAAGGCACCATGCAACAGCTATAGGGTACTACAAAAGGAAGTTTGCAACTTACAGATACCATAGAGATACCATGGTATCATAGAGTTCCCCCCAAATTCCTAGAGTTTCCTGCAAATTCCTAGAGCGTCCCCACATGATGTCACTTTGGGGTGCTGTCATTGTGCTATGCACGTCGGGGGGGGGGGAGTCCCCCGCCAGCAGCTGCGGGGGACTTGGCAACCCTATCTCAAAGGAGGAGAGCTCAGCCAATGAAGGCAAGGGACGCTTGGCTTAGTTCTCTCCTGCATGAAACAGGAACAAGGAAGAGGGAGCTGGGCAAATGCGAGTTGCAATGCAGTGGCGGCGGCAGCCCCAGAAAAGGAAGGATGAGAGCCAGTAGCTTGAGAGAAGGATCTGAGGCCTGCAGGGGCTGGGACAAGATAGGATACAGATAATCTTCATATTCATCATTTTTAAATGACATCTTATGTTTCTACTTAAAACAGCTGCCCCATGAGACAAAGGTTTTAACATACTATGATGATTTCACCTACCCTCAGGATTCTGTTGTCTTCTTTGCTGAGCAGCCCCCTTTTTTCTTCTTTGTCTGTCTGTCCCACTCAGCTGTTAGTTTGATAATCGCACACAAGAAGATGACAAATCAAAACCATAACCTGTTTTATTTCACTTTTAAGGGCATTGGTCAAGTAGGATTCAGGTTTAGGATTTATCAGATGAACAGGAACAGGAATGGGGTAACCTCATAGAAATATAAACACCAGCCAGTTTGTCACAAACAAGTAACTGTTCCTGCTATTCAAACAAGTCTTTACAAGCTGACGTTTCTTGGCATTCTCTGCTTACATAAACAAGCACAAGCTTCTTGGTCTCAAAGACACTTGTTGGTGAAGGAAGGAACATTTCCACAAGCTCCAGTGTCCCTTCTTATTCACTTTACTGTGTTGAGTACTGTGTGGTGAGTACTGTGATATCGCTTCTGATTTATAGCGATTCTCTGAATTGACATTCTCCAAAACATCCTATATTCAGCTACCTCTTTGAATATCCTGCATGCCCCAGTAGGGACAGTCATCAGAGGTCGGCATGACTTTCAGATGCACACGCAGACTCACATGCACACACATAAAAATATAAAAATTCCACACACACCCCATAAAATCGTTAATCCTCTACCAATTTTTTCTCTACCTTCATCTGAAACTGATTCAGATATCCTTACAATGCATTCTGCATACAGATGGAAGAGATAGGGAGAAAAAATTCATTGTTGACACCTTTCCAATTGGAAACCTTTCTGCTGGAAATTCATGGCTTGGGAGGAGAAATATACCTGTTAGGGTGAGGGAAGGTGCTGTTCTTATTTTCTAGGTATCTTTTCCTTGCTTTTCTTCAGGTATCATTTAACTCATCTATGCTTTTGTCCTCAGAACTACTATCTTAGGCTGAGAGAACTGGCTCAAAGTCACCTAGCAACCTCTATGGCAGAGTTGGACTTATGAATCTTGGTCACCTAGTTATTAGTCCCCACGCTTGAACCTCAGCACCATAGGGTGCAAATGTGTCTTTGTGGAAGGTCAGATCTCTAAGTGAGAATTAACTGCGAGAAAAGGAGTGGAAGTGGACTTGAAATTGGAGGAGAGTGGATCGGTGTGGATGAATCACACTGAGGTGGTGGGAGAAAAGGGCAGATTTAGGAGGTCTGGTCATCGAGAGGTGGCTGATGAATCTGTGGAGGCTTCATGATTTTTTTGTGGTTGATGGAGCTATTGTTAAGGGCAGTGTCTCCAGTTTCTTGGAGAGTTTATACTCTATGTGCACGATTTTGGATGAACCTCTCTACATGGGGAAGAAACCCTGCTTCACAAGCAAAAATGCATCCATGTTTGTGGAGAAAAAAGTTGCTGATCCAGTGTAGTGAGGAAATGTATTTTCAGAGTGGGAAGAGGACTAGTTAGGCTGAGGAGTGGAGGAAGAGAGATGGACAGGAGAAATTTCTCCAAGGTGGGAGGTATTCTGAAACTAGATTACAAACTGCAAGTCAGTACACTTGAGGAAATGGGAAACACACTACTCATCACCTACCAATTAAAGGAGTCTACAAATTGCAGGTACATGGGGAAGCAGTGTGATGCTATATGGAAGGATACATTTTCTGAAGTTGGCATTAGGAAATTTTATTAGTTTTTTGAGTCCAAATTACCCCCATGTTAAGACTTTTGCTTCTAAAATTCTATATATGTTTGGAACATCTTTGTGAACAGCTCTATTCTGGAATAAATGTCCATAAATTGAGAGTACATTCTCCGCTTACAGATACACACCTAACCAGCACACTCAAGATTGCTACAGCACAGTCATTGACTCCAGATTTTGATTCAGTAATTCAGAGAAAGAGATGTCACTTATCAAAGATTGCAAAATAAAGGAAATACTGTAAGGCTGTTCATTCTTTAAGTACATTTGTATATTGAGTAAAAAATAATATTGTCAATTGGGTTTGCTTATGTTCTTTCTAAAATTTATATCTCTGGTACCTGATATTGTACTGTATGGCGCACTGGTCCAGCCCAACAAAGTGACATTTCCATCAGATCATTGTAACAAATGAGTTCAACACCCCTAGGCTATGAAGTTACATTGTTTTTCCTTGTGTGGGTACTTAGATGTTGCTGAAGATAACTACACTTACTTAATCTCATTCTACTCCAAAACTTTCTGCCCTCTGTGGATTCCCTGATGATGTTGAAGACTGCTACTGTGACTGAATCTCTTCCCACACTCACAGCACTCAAAAGGCTTCTCTCCTGTGTGTGTTCTTTGATGCTGTTGAAGATTTCCACTCCAACTGAATCTCTTTCCACACTCTGAGCATTCAAAAGGCTTCTCCCCTGTGTGGGTTCTAAGATGTTTTTGAAGGCTGCTACTGTCACTGGCTCTTTTCCCACACTCTGAGCATTCAAAAGGCTTCTCCCCTGTGTGGACTCTTCGATGTTGTTGAAGATGGCCACTGCGGCTAAACTTCTTTCCACACTCTGAGCATTCAAAAGGTTTCTCCCCTCTGTGGGTTCTTAGATGGCTTTGTAGATTGGCACTCTGACTGAATTTCTTCCCACACTCTGAGCACTCAAAAGGCTTCTCCCCTGTGTGGGTTCTTTGATGCTGTTGAAGATGGCCACTGCGGTTGAATCTCTTCCCACACTCTGAACATTCAAAAGGCTTCTCCCCTGTGTGGGTTCTTAGATGACTCTGAAGACTGCTACTGTCACTGAACCTCCTTCCACACTCTGAGCACTCAAAAGGCTTCTCCCCTGTATGGGTTCTTAAATGACTTTGAAGATGGCCACTGTGGCTGAATTTCTTCCCACACTCTAAGCATTCAAAAGGCTTCTCCCCTTTGTGTGTTTGTTGATGCTGTTGAAGACTGCCACTCCGACTGAATCTCTTCCCACACTCTGAGCATTCAAAAGGCTTCTCCCCTGTGTGGGTTCGTAAATGACTATGAAGATCATCAGTCCGAATGAATCTCTTCCCACACTCTGAGCATTCAAAAGGCTTTTCCCCTGTGTGGGTTCTTTGATGCTGTTGAAGATAGCCACTGCGGCTGAATCTCTTCCCACACTCTGTGCATTCAAAAGGCTTCTCCCCTGTGTGGGTACTTAGATGTCTTTGAAGACTGCTATTGTCATTGAATCTCTTCCCACACTCTGAGCATTCAAAAGGCATCTCTCCTGTGTGTGTTCTTAGATGTTTTTGAAGAGCACCACTGTCACTAAATTTCTTCTCACACTCTGAGCATTCATAAGGCTTCTCCCCTGTGTGGGTTCTTAGGTGTTTTAGGAGTGTGCTACTATGGCGGAATCTCTTCCCACACTCTGAACATTCAAAAGGCTTTTCCCCTGTATGGATTCTTAGATGACTTTGTAGACTGCTACTGTGACTGAATCTATTCCCACACTCAGAGCATGTAAAAGGCTTCTCTCCTGTATGGGTTCTTAAATGTTTTTGAAGAGCGCCACTGTGACTGAATCTCTTCTCACATGCTGAGCACTCAAAAGGCTTCTCTCCTGTGTGGGTTCTTTGATGCTGTTGAAGATGGCCACTCCAACTGAATCTCTTCCCACACTCTGAGCATCCAAAGGGCTTCTCCCCTGTGTGGGTTCTTAGATGTTTTTGAAGACTACTACTTTCAATGAATGTCTTCCCACACTCTGAGCACTTAAAAGGCTTGTCCCCTATGTGGCTTCTTAGATGCTTTTGAAGAGCACCACTGTCACTAAATCCCTTCCCACACTCTGAGCATTCAAATGGCTTCTCCCCTGTGTGAGTTCGTAGATGACTTTGAAGATTGCCACTGTGAGTAAATCTCTTCCCACACTCTGAGCATTGAAAAGGTTTCTCCCCTGTGTGGGTTCGTATATGAGTTTGAAGATTGCCACTCTGACTGAATCTCTTCCCACACTCTGAGCATTCAAAAGGCTTCTCCCCAGTGTGGGTTCTTCGATGCTGTTGAAGAGTGCTACTGTGACTAAATCTCTTTCCACACTGTGAGCAGCGAAAAGACTTCACTCCCGTGATGGTTCGTAGATGACTTTGAAGTTCACCACTCCGACTGAATCTCTTCCCACACTCTGAGCACTCACAATCCTTCTCCCCTTTGTGGATGGTGTGATGCTGTTGAAGAGTGCTACTGTGACTGAATTCCTTCCAACACTCTGAGCATTCAAAAGGCTTCTGCCCTGTGTGGGTTCTTTGATGCTGTTTAAGAAGGAGACAACGGGTGAATTTCTTTCCACACTCTGAACATTCAAAAGGTTTCTCTGCTGTGTGGATCCTTTGGTGTACAAGGAATTGTGACTTGTATCTGAAATACTTTCCACACTGAAAGCATTTACATGCCTTCATTATACTGTGCTTTGAAAAATGTATATTATACTGGGTTTCATCTGAGAAGTTCATTCCACACTCCAAGCACTTGTATGTTTCTTCTAGCATGTGAATTACTTCCTGGAGATAATCCTCTTGGCAAGGAATGGATTTATCTCTCTTCTTCATTCTGCGCCTGACTTTCTGCCTCTGAGGCCTACTTGGAATCCTGATGTTTCTTCTCACATCTTCATTTTTCACTTCATCTGGTGATAGATGACGCAGTTCCTCATCTTCATTATTCCTCTGATCATCTCCTGCTGGAATAAAGAGAGAGATCTCCTGTTGGAATCCACACAAGGAGGTCTGATATGCTCCTAAATTTAAGTACATTAAGCATCAGAGACACTTGGTTGGGGCTCTTACCATTTTTATGGCTCCCCACCTGTGTGACTTCTTTTATGTGAAATAAGGGCTGTTTTATGATTGAAGCTGTTTTTGTAGTCTAAGCAATTATACAATTGGTCTTCTAAGGGCATTAGCATCTGCAAGATGACATTCATTCTCTGCAGAAAGTCTTTGCAAATGCCATACATTCATTTCCCTTTTCCCTGTGGTGGTTTCTCTGGTTCACACAGAGGTCTCTGTTCCTTCTTCTGTTTACTGACCTTCCTTCATAGACTGGGGTTTCAGGGAGGACCCCTCATTCGGAAGGAGTGGGCTTATCCCTCCTCTTACCTGCGAGGCTTTCCTCCTGCCTCTCTGGTCCATCTTCATAATTTTCTTTGGCATCTTCATTTTTGACTTTTTCCCGGAATTCCCCAGCTGCCTCCTCTACATCTGCTGCTGGAATAAGCAAAGAGTTTTAATCAGCACCCATGCAAGAAGCCAAGCCACCAATCAGGCACTCCTCACTCTTGGCTCTGCATTACTTTTATAAAATCGCATCGCTCCGTTCCGACTTCCCTGCCACATTAGATACAGTTAGTGAACCTGAGGCTCCGTGCCTGTCTTCGGACTGTGTCCTGGACGGCTTCGGCGCGCTCAGCCTGGAAGAAGTTGACAGGATCCTCCTATCTGCACGCCCAACAACTTGTAAATTGGACCCATGCCCCTCCTGGCTTATTAAGACCTGCCAGAGGGAGCTAAGATAGCCTATACGGGATATCATAAATAGATCCCTACTGGAGGGGCATTTTCCATCAGCGCTCAAAGAGGCGGTGGTCCGTCCCCTCTTGAAGAAAACAACGTTAGATCCGACCGAATTGGCACACTATCGGCCGGTATCGAATTTGCCCTTTTTGGGCAAACTTATAGAGAGGGCAGTGGCGTTGCAGCTACAGAGCTTCCTGGAGGATACTTCTGTCCTTGACCCCTACCAGTCTGGTTTTCGCCCGGGCCACGGGACGGAGACGGTGCTGGTCGCCCTGGTGGATGACCTTCGGCGACATCTGGATCAAGGCGGCTCGGCGGTGCTGATGCTGTTGGACCTATCGGCAGCGTTCGATATGGTCGACCATCGGCTTCTGGCGTGCCGCCTTGCCGACGCAGGGATTCAGGGGTTGGCCCTGCAATGGCTTTCCTCTTTCCTTGACGGTCGGGGACAAAGGGTGGCGATTGGGGAGGAACTGTCCCAGAGACACACGCTTGATTGCGGGGTGCCTCAAGGGGCGGTGCTTTCCCTGATGCTATTTAACATCTATATGCGCCCCCTTGCCCAGATGGCCCGAAGGTATGGGCTGGGTTGCCATCAATATGCTGATGACACCCAGCTCTATCTGCTTATGGACGGCCGGCCCGCCTGCGCCCCAGAAAATCTGGACCGGGCATTACAGGCAGTGGCTAGGTGGCTTAGGCTGAGCGGGCTGAAGCTGAACCCGGCGAAGACAGAGGTCCTTCGCTTGGGTCGCTGCGGCCCGGGAAGGGAAATCCCCCTGCCAGTTTTTGACGGCGCTCCGCTAACAGCGTCGGGCAGGGTTAAGAGCCTGGGGGTGCTGTTGGAGCCTTCACTGACGATGGAGGCTCAGATAGCAGCCACTGCCAAGTCCGCTTTTTTTCATCTTAGGCGGGCGAGGCAGTTGGCCCCCTTCCTGGAACGTGACGACCTGGCAACAGTGATTCATGCTACGGTCACCTCGAGGCTGGACTACTGTAATGCCCTCTACATGGGGCTACCCTTGTGCCGGACCCGGAAACTGCAGTTGGTGCAGAACGCTGCTGCCCGGCTGCTATTAGGGCTCCCAAGATGGGAGCACATTCGGCCGGGGCTCCAGGGTCTGCACTGGCTGCCAGTAATATTCCGAGTCCGGTACAAGGTGTTGGTCATTACCTTTAAAGCCCTATATGGCCTAGGACCTGCCTACCTTAGGGACCGTCTCTCCCCACACGTTCCCCAGAGAGTACTACGTTCAGGTTCGCAAAACCTGTTGGTAGTCCCCGGGCCAAAGGAGGCCCGCCTAAAATCCACCAGGGACTGGGCCTTCTCAATAACGGCACCTTATTGGTGGAACCAGCTGCCGGAAGAGGTGCGGGCCCTGCGGGATCTAGGGCAATTCCGCAGGGCCTGTAAGACAGCCCTCTTCCGGCAGGCCTATAATATTAACTGACAATGAAAATATCTTGGATGGAACAAAATGCATCTATAGACCGCCGGTTTTATTCTATCTTGTTTTTATTAATTTATGGTTAATTGTATTTTAATTGTATTTTTAAATGTTTTAAACTGAAGTGTTTGAATTATTATGCTGTAAGCCGCCCTGAGACACTTAGGTGAGAAGGGCGGGGTATAAATCCTAATATATAAATCCTAATATAAATAAGATCTTTCTGCCCAAACTGATCTGCTGATCACACCTTATTCCTACCTGGACCTCCCATAGAGCTGTTTTTATATTCTGCTCATCCTTCCTCTCACCAAACTTATGTTAAGGGGGGAGGTGGAAACCAATTATTCCACTGCTGCTCCCGTTGACCTGCCATGCAGCTCTTTTGACTCTCTGCTCTTGACGATGAAATACAAGAAGGCCTCATGATATCCAGTCCTGCAACTGCACTGAGAGTTTCCTACCAGTTGTGAAGAGAGCCAGGAGGAGCTGGTTTCCAGCCTCCCGCAAATACACCTTTTCTGTGAATCCACCCAGGATCTAACCAAGTGAACCCCATAGCGCAGAGGGAGACCCCTATGCTTTTTGGAAGAGGTGCCATAGTTTAGGGGGGGCAGGTAATGGCTGACGAGATAACCAGCCACCTTTCTCAAGCTCAGAAACATTTTCTTGATTTTTCTGAGCCATTATTTACATCTTAGCTGGGCCAATTGTCTAATGCGCAGCAATTTCTTAATCATCCAGGCATTTCTGCCTTTCCAGCAAGCACCAAGTCGGCCTGTCTCTCTGGAAGGGAGTGTATCTTATTGTCAGGAAGAGATAGCCAGAAGATTGGTTTAGGAGGCCTCAAGGTCATTAACTTGTTGCAGCAGAGTAAGAGCCTCTGGAAGCCCATCCCAGAGGAACACACAGTGCCAAAAAGCCCTGATAAGGCCTCAGAATAGTCTGTCTTGTTCCATCTTCCTGTAACACAGAGGGAACACACACTGAACATACAGATATGCTATGTTCAGTGTGACCAGGGTGATGTAATGTAAATGTAGGGAAGCTAGTTTGGCAGACAGAGCACCACAGGGGTGTCAATGTTTTCAATCGTCTTCTCTGGGGATGGGGAAGATAGCACCAGCTGGCTTTGAAGAAACCTGAGGATTGGGGAGAGCTGAGTGGACAGGTATACCTGGCTTTTCTGTGTCTGTCTGTTTTTCTGTGGCAGAAGCTTTCCTGCTTCAAGGGGGTGGGAAGGAGTTGGCCGCTTGCCTCTTGGGGATACAGGAGGTTGCTGTGGCACTTTCTCTATGGGAGGGATAATGGTTCAGTGGCAGAAGCCGTGGTAAGCAGAAGGTCGCAGGTTCAATTCCCGGCATCTCCAACTAAAAAGAGTCCAGACAAGTAGGCTTGAAAAACCTTAACTTGAGACCCCGGAGAGCCGCTGCCAGTCTGAGTAGACAATACTGATGTTGATGGACTGAGGGTCTGATTCAGTATAAGGCAGCTTCATATGTTCATATGTTCCATCCTGTTGTGGGGTTCAACCAACTGTGCTTCAACTGAGAACTTGTCTCTCTGTTTACTGGGCTACTGAATCTCTTCAGAAGAACACGATTCCACCTTCTTGGGATGAGGCCTGATCCACCTCATGACAACAGAGGTTGTTACATGGTTCAGCTTAAGCCACTTTCGCTTGGGTTGCAGTGTTAACTGGTTGGTCTACTTGCTGAAGAACACCCCTGCAAGGGAGAACAGCTGCTAGGAAGCACTCAAAGCCATCTCCAATTATAGAGAGGCCTGAATTCATCCATGTGAATACTCTAGGAAAGGGTTGATGGGCCTTTGTCTTCATATAGCAAGGCTGTTATTAGGTAAATCCCACCCCTTTCCTTAGACTGGCCAGTATTTAAGGATAGTGTGGCCACTCAACAGCCACAAGTGAGCTCAGCCCCTGAAGGAGCTTCTGAGCTTTCAGATTCCAGGCCCCAGAAGGCCTCTCTCGCTCTCCCCTCACTCAGTGGGAATTCTACCAAACCAAGAGATGATTAGAAGTGCAGAGGAAAGGTCCCATGGGTATTCCTTGCCCATTCCCTTGACATAACTGTAAAGGACATCCCCTTCATGCCAGTTCATTTGGGAAGAATACCCCAAAATCCCATATGGGGATGCTGTAACGGCTGACAACTGAGAAATCAGGATCTGGCTCCTTCCAGAGTCTTTTTGAAGGCCTCTCAGCCTCCTCCTTGACCTAGGGCTACGACACCCTTTCTGGCTTGGGTGATGGCCACAACACTGGGCTCAGCTGCCCTGGTTCAGTGGGGTGGCTTGTATTGCTCTACTTGGCCATGCTTTCATGGCCACTCCAACTTCATCACTTTCATGGCCACTCCAACTTCAAACCTTTACCTTTAGCACTTACGAAAGATCCTTACCCAGAAAAGCCACACTTCCATAGTTCTCCAGCATGACTTCCCTGTAGAGGGCTTTTTGGCCTGGATCCAGCAGGCTCCACTCAGCCTTGGTGAAATACACAGCCACCTCCTCAAAGGAAAATGGAGACTGAAAGAAGAAACAGATTCCCTCATCAGAAATCATGCCGGGCGGAGACTTGACACTCTCGACAGGGGTAGTTTGTGAGGGTGCAGGATGCAGAGCTCAGTAGGGGTAAAGGCAGGGCTCTTCAGAGCCTCTCTTCCTCAGACAGCAGGAGCGAAAGCTTCCCTGAGAAAGGAGGGAGGGCCCTGACTATCCCTCGTTCACCCCCCTACCTGGATCAGAGGTCGAGGTTGAGATGTTTCCATTTCTCTGCAAAGAAAATGGCTTGATAACGTCTCTTCACTGGCTGCAAGGGAGACAAAATGGGAAAGAAGAATTTTAGCCTCAAACGAATCTATATACTTCATACTTTCCCTTAAAGTATAAAGTATACTTAAAGTGGAGTGGCCATCATGAGATCCTATCACACTGTATCCCAAATCTCCATTCTACGTAGTCTGCAGAAGTTTTCTCCTTTTCTCCTGTCCTGAAACTTCTGCCCAGCAACTTCATCACATGCCCCAATCCCCTCTGGGCAGGAGGCCCCCTTACCACTTGACAGGAGATCTTGGGCACGCTCCTGGGCCTGCGCCCTCTGACCTTCCTCTGACGGAGCTCCTTCTGCCTCAGAGAACTCTGCTTCCACCTTCATGGCTCCTCCCCACATCTGGAACAACAGCAAGGGAGAGGGGCAAGAGAAGGAACAGAACAGGCTGAAGAGATGGATCTGGACCTACTCCCAGACTCCACCACCAGAGCTGCTATAGCTCCTTTCAAGCTATGGAGCCTGTTGAGCAAAAAATTCTACTTTGTGAGCTGCTGGCATTAAAGTTGTGAGCTACTGCATAAATTAGTTTGCTCTGGAGCCATTTTTCCTGAGCGAAGACAAAAATGTGTGAGCTGGAGGCTAAGAAACTGTGAGCTAGCTCACACTAACTCAGCTTAGAGGGAACTTTGGGACACCACATTACTGGCAGAAAGTAGTGCTAAAGGAAGATGACAGCTGAACATCAGGATGATAAAAATAATGACTAGTGGAGAATTACAGAAACTGAAGATTGATGATGAAGAAACTGGAATTGTTCAAGATTGTTCTGTTCCTTGGCTCCAACATAAATGCTATGAAACTTGAAATATGCTGCATCTCAGCCAACTAAAAAGAAAAACAAAATGTTGCTTCTTACCTTCATGCTTCAAGGGAAATGAATGGGGCATTGAAAAGGAATCTCAGTTAATTTCACCATAATTAGAAAAGATTATCTTATCCTCTATTTAAACATATATTGCTTTAACCCTTGTTGCCCCTTAATTGGGATCCATACAGCTGTTGACCCTGTACACTTGGCTTGTTCCTGTTTTGTCTCAAAATGTCTTCATGATGTTATATTCTAATTTGCTTTTCAGTCCTGTTTGTATGAAGAGCCCCATGGCACAGAGTGTTAAAGCTGCAGTACTGCAGTCTGAACTCTCTGCTCACGACCTGAGTTTGATCCCCGGTGGAAGCTGGTTTTTCAGGTAGCCGGCTCGAGGTTGACTCAGCCTTCCATCCTTCCGAGGTCGGTAAAATGAGTACCCAGCTTGCTGGGGGGAAAGCGTAGATGACTGGGGCAAACCACCCCATAAAAAGTCTGCTGTGAAAGCAACGTCACCCCAGAGTTGGAAATGACTGGTGCTTGCACAGGGGATCTTTCCTTTCCATGTTTCTATGTTTTAATGGTTTTCTTCCATCACATTTTATCTTAAGAACTGTGCTTGTACAGGAAAGGTCATACCTTGAGTAAAATTTGGTTGGTCTTAAAGGTGCCACTGGATTCTAACTTTATCTACAAAAAGGGGAGACTGCAAACAAGAAGCCAGGAAACTGAGACTGGAAGGGGCAGCCATGAAGGAGCTAGAAAAGATTCTTAAGGGCAACACTGAATCACTGGTGACCAAGGTCAAGTTAATTTGTGCCTTAGTATTCCCCATTTCTATATGTGGGTGAGAGAAAGCTGGACAAGGAAAAAGCTGGGAGGAAGAAAACTTGATTCTTTGTGGTGTTGGAGGAGAGTTTAGCGTTTTTACAGCTACTCAGCTCTCCAGGTACTCAACTGAGGCTACTGCATTTTGGTGATATTATGAGAAGACAGGAGTCACTAGGAAAGACAATCATGCTAAGAAAAGGGGAAGGCGGCAGGAAAAGAGGAAGACCAAACACAGGATGGATGGACTCAGTCAAGGAATCTACAGTCTACAAGACTTGAGCAAGGCTGTTAATGAGATGATGTTCACATGGTTGCCATACAGAAGCAACCTGATGGCAGTTAACATACACACAACAATAGCTGGCAGGAAGTCTTAGGATAAGGTCACTGGCTTGAGCGGAGCGACTGAAAGCCCCTCACCTGCTGTGCCTGCCTCTTCTCCTCTTCCTGACTCAGGAGGAAACCTTCGGCCAGGGCCACTGCCTGGGAACTGCTCTCTGGCCCGCATCCTCTCACCCAGCCCTGCACTTCCTGCGGCAGGATGGCCAGGAAGTGCTCCAAGATCACCAGATCCACCATCTCCTTCTTGGTGCACCTCTCTGGCTCCA
This sequence comes from Heteronotia binoei, assembly GCF_032191835.1. NCBI lineage: Eukaryota > Metazoa > Chordata > Lepidosauria > Squamata > Gekkonidae > Heteronotia > Heteronotia binoei. The sequence goes on from NC_083224.1 coordinate 17,938,628, forward strand.
GCCAGTCCTTACAAAGTCCGTGGAGCTGGCTGCAAACCTCTCGGGGCCCATCAGTCACCTGGTAACAGAACTGCTGGAAGCATCGGCTGCTTCCATCTGGGGTCACAGGGTTCTGAACCAATATCTCTGGCATAGCTCTTTCCCAGAATTCAGCACCACTCCCTACTTGGAGGGGATGGGGACATTCCTTTGATATCTTGCCAATTCCAGGGCCTTCGGGGTCCTTCTCTTCCATCTCCTTCCCTTTTTCTCTTGGGCTGCTGCCTCTGACTCTGGAAAGATACTTTTATTCCCCTGGGTGTGAAAAGGGAGAGGACAGCAATAAAAAACACAGGAAGAAAAGAAATGGGTTCCACCACTGACCCTGGTAAAGAATCACCTAAGAATTACCTCAGTGGATCAGAAGGAACATCCCCGTCGTTTCCTGTTGAAGAGGAATGTCACTGTGGTACTTTACATATCAAGCTTTTAAAAATATGCCTGTTTGGTCTTTCAGGCAACAAAAATACCAGTACTTTTTTAAAAATCTGTTGCGGCCATTGTGAGATTGGTTTCTGATTTCTGAGGATCAGTCTGTCTAGTGGATACATCTCCAGTTAAACTGGAGCCTTGGACAAAGAGGTTGTCAAGGTCTTAACTATTAAGAGTCCACCACCCCTTAACTACTAGATCAAGCTGGAGTCCCTGAGGTCAGGAAGGCACCCACCCACATGCTTTCCCCCAAACTAAGAAAAAATTATTCAAGAGGGCTTCTCTACCCAAGCAACAGGGTAGCATTGTACAAAAGGCTTCACAAAGTTACTTGGATGAATTACTGGGGACTGGAAACTATATCCCTGCGTATAGTTTGCTATAATTTGTATCTTGCTATGTAATTTTGCATTATTTATTGGGTCATGTTAACAGTTATGTATTTATTTTATTTAACATCCTGCCCCCCCACCCCCCACCGAAGGCAGGCTCAGGACGGCTCACAGATTAAGGGTCAGGCAATCAGATTAGTGTGACCAAACAAGATAAAAACAACAGTAGGAACATAAAAACATAAGAACGGTTATTAAAAAATCAGCAAGCGCTAGTACAGTAGTTTCAGACAACAATTAAAATTCTAATGGTGGTAAATAGCTAGATGGTCGATGTTAGATGTTTGAAGAGGTCCCAGGATCGCCATAGCATGATGAGACAGATCTGTTGGTCGTATTTATGGGCCTGTCCCGTTGCTGCAGGTGTTACCGTTATGAAAATGCATGGCGGAAGAGTGCCGTTTCGCAGGCCCTGCGGGACTGTGAGAGAAGAAGAAGATATTGGATTTATATCCCGCCCTCCACTCCGAAGAGTCTCAGAGCGGCTCACAATCTCCTTTACCTTCCTCCCCCACAACAGACACCCTGTGAGGTGGGTGGGGCTGAGAGGGCTCTCACAGCAGCTGCCCTTTCAAGGACAACCTCTGCCAGAGCTATGGCTGACCCAAGGCCGTGCCAGCAGGTGCAAGTGGAGGAGTGGGGAATCAAACCCGGTTCTCCCAGATAAGAGTCTGCACACTTAACCACTACACCAAACTGGCTCTCACAGGGCCCTGTCCTCCTCCGGCAACTCATTCCACCAGCTAGGGGCAGCAACGGAAAAAGCCCTGGTTCTATTTGATTTGAACATATGAACATATGAAGCTGCCTTATACTGAATCAGACCCTCGGTCCATCAAAGTCAGTATTGTCTTCTCAGACTGGCAGCGGCTCTCTAGCGTCTCAAGCGGAGGTTTTTCACACCTATTTGCCTGGACCCTTTTTTGGAGATGCCAGGGATTGAACCTGGGACCTTCTGCTTCCCAAGCAGATGCTCTACCACTGAGCCACCGTCCCTTCCCTAAGCCTAACTTCTCTGATGCTGGGAACTGTCAACAGGTTTTGAGATCTGGACCAAAGTGCTCACTGGGGCATAGGAATGGAAAGGCGGTTCCTAAGGTATGCAGGACCCTGGACGTATAGGGCTTTAAAGGTTATGCTTTCTTTCTATATTGATTTCTACAACCCAAATTTTATTTCGTAGTTTATTGAAAGTACCATCCTATTGATTGCATTGAGTCCCTTTAAATGGCAGATTCTAATTAACGTAGATTCAGGTGGACAGCTATGTTGGTCTGAAGCAGGAGAACAAAGTTTTGAGTCCAGTGACACCTTTAAGACCAAAAAAGTTTTATTCAAGGTATAAGCTTTCATGTGCAAGCACAGCTACCCACCTGCATTTTTCTTCATGGAGTGCACCACATTAAGGTATAAGGAATGGGACTCCATCAACCTTACGAGAAACTTGCACAGGTACGGACCGATATTTCCTTTCTTACAAAATGCAAAAACCTGGACTAGTCTGAAGAAGCGCGCTTGCACACAAAAACTTATACCTTGAATAAAACTTAGTTGTCTTAAAGGTAGCGCTTGACTTAAGCTATGTTTTATAATTAAAGCAAATAAATAAAACATGCCCTCATCTTGAAACAGCCCCATCATGGGGGTGGGGAGCGCTGGCCCAAAGGTGTGGTATTTCCAGCAGCCAATCAGCATGAAGGATTGCTCCCACTGCGATCACCTCTGGGATACTATAAAGGTAGGTAAAGGTATCACCCTGTGCAAGCACCAGTCATTTTCAACTCTGGGGTGACGTCACATCACAATGTTTTCATGACAGACCTAAAAAGAGCCCCGTGGCGCAGAGTGTTAAAGCTGCAGTACTGCAGTCCTAAGCTCTGCTCATGACCTGAGTTCGATCCCCGGCAGAAGCTGGGTTTTCAGGTAGCCAGCTCCAGGTTGACTCAGCCTTCCATCCTTCCGAGGTCGGTAAAATGAGTACCCTAGCTTGCTGGTGGGGGAAAGCGTAGATGACTGGGGAAGGCAATGGCAAACCACCCTGTAAAAAGTCTGCCGTGAAAATGTGAAAGCACACAGGGGACCTTTCCTTGACATGGCCTTCCTCAGCCATCTACACTTCCCTCCCCCAGCAAGCTGGGGTACTCATTTTACCGACCTCGGAAGGATGGAAGGCTGAGTCAACCTTGAGCTGGCTACCTGAGCCCAGCTTCCGCCAGGAGCCTAAGCAGAGAGCTCGGACTGCAGTACTGCAGCTTTACCGCTCTGCACCACGGGTCTGCTCTGGGATACTATGGTGGCTCTTTATTCCACCAAATGTACATCCTGCTCCCTCTCCTCGCAAGGGCACTCGAGGTGACTTCCACAGCTCAGTGCACCTGATAAAACAGTGCAAAAGATACAAGAAACTTTTAAAAATAGGGAACTATTAAGCCATCTATCTCGGATAAACCCCACCCACCCTCCTGCAGGGCAGGCCTGGGGGCACCCCCCATCCTTCCCCTTCCCCCGTTGCCTGGCGGATCCCAATCCCCCAGAGGCCACCCGAGGAAGAGCCTCCTTGCAAGCCCTGCAAACCACCACCCCCTTCCCAAGGCAGCCCCCGGGGCTGACAAAGGGACCCCCCCGACAGAGCAGAATATCCAGTCTGCAAAGGATCTAAACGACCCCCCCCCTCCCCCCAAGACGTGGCAAGATTCGAATTTGTGTCTTTGGAGACCGAAACGACTCACTGGGGAGGGAATCTTCCTGGCCTTTTGCAATTCTGAAGCCTCCCTCCCTCCTCTTTCTCCTTCTGTCCCCTCCCTTTGTCTGCCTCTCTAGCCGACGGCTCGGCTCTTTTAACCCTTTCACGGTTTGTTGTTCAGTCGCACAGTCGAGTCCAACTCTTGGAGACCCCATGGACCAAGTCACGCCAGGCCCTCCTGTCTTCCACCATCTTCCGAAGTCTCACCATCCTCAAATTCGTGTCTGTTACATCAGTAACACTGTCCAGCCATCTCATCTTTCGCCGTCCCCTTCTTCTTTTGTTGCCTTCTGTCTTCCCCAGCATCAGGGTCTTCCCCGGTGAGTGCTCCCTTCTCATTTGGTGGCCAAAGGATTTGAGCTTCAGCTTCAGCATCTGACCTTCCGGGGAACAGTCTGGGTAGATTTCCCTTAGGACTGACTGATTTGATCTTCTTGCAGTCCAAGGGACTCTCAAGAGTCTTCTCCAGCAACACAGCTCGAAAGCATCTATTCTTCTGCGCTCAGCCTTCCTTATGGTCCAGCTCTCACAACCATGCATTACTACTGGGAATACCATTGCCTTGACTATACTTACTTTCGTTGGCAGGGTGATGTCTTTACTTTTTATTATACTGCCCAGGTTCGCCGTAGCGGTCCTCCCAAGGAGCAAACATCTTTTGATTTCATGGCTACAGTCACCATCTGCAGTGATCTTGGATCCCAGAAATATGAAATCTGTCACTACTTCCATGTCTTCCCCTTCTATTTGCCAAGGTGTGATGGGGCCGGATGCCATAATCTTATTTTTTTTTGATGTTGAGTTTCAAGCCTACTTTTGTGCTCTCCTCTTTCACCCTCAACAAGAGGTTCTTTAGGTCCTCATTTTCTGCCATTCAAGGTTGCAGACCACCAAAAAAAGCTCCCTGCCCTCCCGGTAAAGCCCCCCCCCCCAGACTGGGCTTCAGCCGGGCTACGGTCAGTGCTGCCCTCTAATGCAGCTCAATGGGGCTGCTCGAGAGTCACTCCCCTGCACAGGGCTGTGCTTGGGGTGGACCCCAGGCTACAAGAGCACCATTAGCTTGTAACTAACACAAGCACCTTCGCAGGCAGCTAACCCACTGGAGCTTGAGGTCTCCAGTGTATTTGTTAAGCTCCTGCGTATTTGTGCTTGTAGGTTACAATGGTTGAGTGTGTAAGAAGCTACAGGGCTAAATAGGGTTGCCAATCCCCAGGTGGGCTTATACAAAAAACCGCAAATAACTGTGGGAAATAACGAATAAGTCCTGAAAATTACTTCAAAAATATAAATGATTATTCTGCAAACACTTCGAAAATACATATCATTCCATATTATCAATAATTCATAAATACAAGGTACAACATGCAAGAAATAAAGTTCCAAAACTACTTTAGTTCATTGGGTCAATTTCTGGCTTAAAGCGCTTTGGAGACCATTCACGGGAAGAATAAAGTGCAGTGCCGACCATATTTTGAATGCAGACGATTTTGATTTTCCAAGAATATTTCTTCTGTTTCCAAGGTGTTATCTTAAAACTTTCATCTTTTATAGAAGCTTTATATGCAGTGGGTCACCATCAGCCTCTGACAGTACTGCCTGTAGTACTGTTTCAAATTCCTTTGTCTAAGAGACATACCCCACTTATCAGCACACAACAAAACACGTTCATGTAGCACTAGCTCTGGAGACTGGCTCATGAGAACATGAATAAAGGGGGAGGCAAACTCAGTTGCATCCATAACAAGCCCAACAAAACACACACACTCTTTCCGTAGCAAGGCAAAAAACTCATACCTTGACTAAAACGTTGCTGGCCTTACAGATGCTTTCTTTGTATCTCTCCAGTGGGATCAAGGGAACTGGGCAAAGGAAGCTCGCTCTCTTTCCCTCCTTCCCCAGAAGATGAGGAGGGGGAGGAGCCTCAGTCACTAGCAGGAAGACAGGCTTGGCTCAGAAGCTCTGCAGTGTGATTGAGCCTGGCAAACTTAATCACACAGCAGAGCTACAGAGCTAAGGTCCTCCACTGGCTGAGGCTCCTCCTCCCTTTGGGAGGGGGAGGAAGGAAAGAGCGAGGAGAGGCTGCTTTGCTTGGTTTCCTCAATAGGAAAGCATGCAAACTGTTGAGAAGAGGAATATCAAGCCAGCATTAGAGTGTGTGTCCAGACCAAGTTTACCCAGCACATTTCCTTTGATTGATTGGGGATTTTGAACTTAAGACTTCCCAGATAGTAGGCTGGTACTGATCACTATACATGGCTGTCACTCTGTTCCTGATTGCTTCATAAGAGATGCAGTTATTTTTCTAGGGAAGACTACAGTTTTGTAAATAAACACATAGCCCTCAGTCTGTGCCATGTTGCCTTCACATGTTTTTGACCAGCACATGAATCAGCTTATGTACAAAAGTTCGCAATACCCAGCCATTTCATGTTTTCCTCTGGGTCATAGGATCAAAGCATTGACCATGAGATTTCTGTAATGAATGTCAATAAATCAAAAGTAGGTTTGCAACTTACAGATATCACAGAAAGACCATAGTACCATAGAATTTTTTTTTAATTCCTAGAGTTTCCTGCAAATTCCTAGAGTGCCCCTGCATGACATGCCACTTCAGGGTGTGAAAAAAAGTTCCCCGCCAGCAACCGGGGGGGGGGGGAGGGGAGACTTGGCAACCCTATCGCAAAGGAGGAAAGCTCAGCCAATGAAGGCCAGGGACGCTTGGCTTTATTCTCTCCCACACAAAGCAGGAACAAGGAAGAGGGAGCTGGGCAAAACGGAGTTGTGATGCAGTGGCAGCAGCAGCCCCAGAAAAGGAAGCAAGAGAACCAGCTGCTTGCGAGGATCTGAGACCTGCAGGGGCTGGGTTAATATAGGGTACAGATAATCATTATACTCATCATTTTTAAAGGACATCTTATGTTTCTACTTAAAACAGCTGTCCCATGGAACAAAGTTTTTGACATGTTATGATGATTTCACCCAACCTCAGGATTTCATCTTCTTTGCTGAGCAGCCCCCTTTCTTTCTTCTTTTTCTGTCTGAACCATGCAGCTGTGAGTTTGATAACGCAGGAGGAAGATGATAAAAACATAACCTGTTTTATTTCACTTTTAAGGGCACTGGTCAGGTAGGATTCAGGTTTAGGACTTATCAGGTGAACAGGAATGGGGTAACCTTATAGAAATATAAACACCAGACAGTTTGTCACAAATAAGTAACCGTTCCTGCTATTCAAACAAGTCTTTACAAGCTGAGATTTCTTGGCACTCTCTGCTTACATAAACAAGCACAAGCTTCTTGGTCTCAAAGACACTTGTTGGTGAAGGAAGGAACATTCCCACAAGTTCCAGTGTCCTTTCTTATTCACTTGAGTACTGTGTGTTGAGTACTGTCATGTCGCTTCTGATTTATAGCGACTCTCTGAAATGACATTCTCCAAAACATCCTATATTTAGCTACCTCTCTGAATATTCTGCATGCCGCCAGTAGGGACAGTCATCTGAGGTCGGCATGACTTTCAGATGCATACACAGACTCACATGCACACACATAAAAATACAATACCGCCACCCCCAATAAAATTGTTAATCCTCTACCAATTTTTACTCCACCATCTGAAACTGATCCAGATATCCTTACAATACATTCTGCATACAGATTGAAGAGATAGGGAGATAAAATGCATTGGTGACACCTTTGCCAGTTGGAAACCATTCTGCTGGAAATCCATGGGCTGGGATGAGAAATATACCGGTTAGGGTGAGGGAAGGTGTTGTTCTTATTTTCAAGGTATCTCTTCCTTGCTTTTCGTCAGGTATCGTTTAACTCATCTATGTTTTTGTCCTCAGAACAACTATGTTAGGCTGAGAGAGCAACTGATCCAAAGTCACCCAACAACTTCTATGGCAGAGATGGACTTACGAACCTGGGTCTCCTAGTTATTAGTTTCCATGCTTAAACCTCCGCACCATGGGGTGCAAATGTGTCTTTGTGGAATGTCAGATCTAGTGATGTAAAATTTCTGGAAATTTTGAAGCTCAGAAAAAAACCCGTCCCCCCCCCTTTTTTTTTCCCGGAAAAAAATAGGAAAAAATGCTACATTAGCACTTCTTTTTTCTTTCTTTTCCAGAATGAAGTCATTCTGTTACTTTAGAAACATAAAATATGACTATGGACAATTTTACTTGGCATTATCACAACTAGCATATTACAAATGTAGTACATCCAAACAATTATTACAAACAGAATTTACTTTTTAAATAACATTTATTTGTAATTGTAACAAATGGAGCAACAATCTCCTGAAACGTTTGCTAGTTTATGTGGAACAGACAAATAAACCTCCACAAAATAATTTTTAAAAATCCAGAAGTAACAATTATTCATATTTCCTCTCCACAGTATTAAATAAAAATAAAAAACTCATTCTCATAAAAAGAACTGAAGAGGGGGGAAGTGTATAGAAGAGAGTATAGGATTAAGTTTCAATGTATGGGCATGACCTAGGATTTACTTGTCCTCAGTGCACAGAAATTAGAATAATCTGATACCATACATATTTTTTAGAAACGATTTGGAAAATATTTGAACACCTTGCCTTAAAATATTTTATTCTTCATGTTAAAATAAAACGTTCCATAATCAATTTTTTTTCTTTTCTTTTTTTCAGTTTTTCCAGTTCTTTGCTTTTCCCACTGAATTTTTCCGTTTTTTTCCCGAGCCTTCACATCTCTAGACTGATCTCTAAGTGAGAATTAACTGCAAGAAAAGGAGGTGGAGCAGACTTGAAATTGGAGGAGAGTGGATTAGTGTGCATGAATCACACCAAGGTGGTGGAAGAAAAGGGAAAATTTAGGAGGTTGGGTCATTGACAAGCGGCTGATGAATCTGTGGAGGGTTGATGATTTTTTGTGGGTGATTGAGCTACTGTTAAGGGCAGTGTCTCCAGTCCCTTGAAGAGTTTATATTCTATGTGTACGATTTTGGGTGATCCTCTCCAAATGGGGAAGAAACCCTGCTTCACAAGCAAAAATGCATCCATGGTTGCGGAGAAAAAATGCTGCTGATCCAGTGTAGTGAAGAAATGTATTTTCAGAGTGCGAAGAGGACTACTTAGGCCGACAAGTGGAGGAAGAGAGATGGACAGGAGAAATTTCTCTAAGGTGGGAGGCATTCTGAAGCTGGATTACAAATTGTGAGTCAGTACACTTGGGAAAATGGGACATTCACACTGCTCCTCACCTACCAATTAAAAGATCCTACAAATTGCAGGTACATGGGGAAGCAGTGTGATGCTGTATGGAAGTATAAGTTTCCTGAAGTTGGCATTAGGAAATTTTATTAGTTTTTTGGGTCCAAATTACCCCCATGTTAAGACTTTTGCTTCTAAAATTGTATATATGTTTGGAACAATGTACCTTTGTGAACAGCTCTATTCTGGAATAACTCTCCATAAATCGAGAGTACATTCTCAATTTACAGATACACACCTAACCAGCACAGTCAAAATTGCTACAGCACAGTCATTGATTCCAGATTTTGATGTAGTAATTCAGAGAAAGAGATGTCACTTACCCAAAACTGCTAAATAAAGGAAATACTGTAAGGCTGCTCATTCTTTAGGTACTTTTGTATATTGAGTAAAAAATAATATTGTCAATTGGGTTTGCTCATGTTCTTTCTAAAGTTTATATCTCTGGTACCTGGTATTGTACTATATGGCACACTGGTCCGGTCCAACAAAGTAACGTTTCTGTCAGATCATTGTCACAAATGAGTTCAACACCCCTAGGCTATGAAGTTACATGTTTTTTTCTTGTGTGGGTTCTTAGATGTTGTGGAAGATAACTACACTTACTTAATCTCATTCTACTCCAAAATTTTCGGCCCTCTGGATGATGTTGAAGAGTGCTGCTGTGACTGAATCTCTTCCCACAATCTGAGCATTCAAAAGGCTTCTCTTGTGTGTGCATTCTTTGATGCTGTTGAAGATTTCCACTCCAACTGAATCTCTTTCCACACTCTGAGCATTCAAAAGGCTTCTCCCCTGTGTGGGTTCTAAGATGTTTTTTGAAGACTGCTACTGTCACTGGATCCCTTGCCATATCCTGAACATTCAAAAAGATTCTCCTCTCTGTGGATTCCTTGATGCTCCTGAAGATGGCCACTCTGACTGAATCTGTTCCCTCGTTCCGAGCATTCATAACGCTTCTCCCCTGTGTGGGTTTTTAGATGTTTCTGAAGACCACCACTCCGACTGAATCTCTTCTGACACTCTGGGCATTCAAAAGGCTTCTCCCCTGTGTGGGTTCTTAGATGACTTTGAAGATTGCCACTCCAACTGAATCTCTTTCCACACTCTGAGCATTCAAAAGGCTTCTCCCCTGTGTGGGTTCTAAGATGTTTTTTGAAGACTGCTACTGTCACTGGATCCCTTGCCATATCCTGAACATTCAAAAAGATTCTCCTCTCTGTGGATTCCTTGATGCTCCTGAAGATGGCCACTCTGACTGAATCTGTTCCCTCGTTCCGAGCATTCATAACGCTTCTCCCCTGTGTGGGTTTTTAGATGTTTCTGAAGACCACCACTCCGACTGAATCTCTTCTGACACTCTGGGCATTCAAAAGGCTTCTCCCCTGTGTGGGTTCTTAGATGACTTTGAAGATTGCCACTCTGACTGAATCTCTTCCCACACTCTGAGCATTCAAAAGGCTTCTCTCCTGTGTGGGTTTTTTGATGCTGTTGAAGATAACCACTGCAGCTGAATCTCTTCCCACATTCTGAGCATTCATAAGGCTTCTCCCCTGTGTGGGTTCTTAGATGGTTTTGAAGAGTGTTACTGTGACTGAATCTGTTTCCACAGTCTGAGCATTCAAAAGGCTTCTCCCCTGTGTGGGTTCTTAGATGTCTTTGAAGATTGCTACTGTGACTGAATCTGTTTCCACACTCTGAGCATTCAAAAGGCTTCTCCCCTGTGTGGGTTTTTTGATGCTGTTGAAGATCCCTACTCTGACTGAATCTCTTCCCACACTGTGAGCATTCAAAAGGTTTTTCCCCTGTGTGGGTTCTTAGATGACTTTGAAGATGGCAATTGTAGCTGAATCTCTTCCCACACTCTGGGCATTCAAAAGGCTTCTCCCCTTTGTGTGTTCTCTGATGCTGTTGAAGATTGCCACTGTGACTGAATCTCTTCCCACACTCTGAGCATTCAAAAGGCTTCTCCCCTGTGTGGGTTCTTACATGTTTTTCAAGACTGCTACTGTAACTGAATCCCTTTCCACACTCTGAGCATTCAAAAGGTTTCCGTACTGTGTGGGTTCTTAGATGTTTTATAAGACTGCTACTATCACTGAAACTCTTCCCACACTCTGAGCATTCAAAAGGCTTCTCCCCTGTGTGGGTTCCTAAATGAGTTTGAAGATCATCAGTCCGACTGAATCTCTTCCCACATTCAGCACATTCAAAAGGCTTCTCCCTTGTGTGGGTTCTTTGATGCTGCTGAAGATAGCCACTGTAGCTGAATCTCTTCCCACACTCTGAGCATTCATAAGGCTTCTCCTCTTTGTGGGTCCTTAGATGTTTTAGAAGGGTGCTACTGTGGCAGAATCTCTTCCCACACTCTGAGCATTCAAAAGGCTTCTCCCCTGCGTGGATTCTTAGATGACTTTGTAGACTGCTACTGTGAGTGAATCTATTTCCACACTCGGAGCATGTAAAAGGTTTCTCACCTTTGTGGGTTCTTAGATGTTTTTGAAGGGCGCCACTGTGACTGAATCTCTTCCCACACTCTGAGCATTCAAAAGGCTTCTCTCCTGTGTGGGTTCTTCGATGCTGTTGAAGAGAACCATTTTGACTGAATCTCTTTCCACACTCTGAGCATTCAAAGGGCTTCTCCCCTGTGTGGGTTCTTAGATGTTTTTGAAGACTACTACTTTCACTGAATCTCTTCCCACACTCTGAGCATTCAAAAGGCTTCTTCCCTTTGTGGGTTCGTAGACAACTTTGAAGATTGCTACTGTGACTGAATCTCTTCCCACACTCTGAGCATTCAGAAGGCTTCTCTCCAGTGTGGATTCTTCCATGCTGTTGAAGACTGCTAGTGTGACTGAATCTCCTTCCACACTGTGAGCAGTGAAAAGACTTCACCCCTGCGAGGGTTCGTAGATGACTTTGAAGTTCGCCACTCCAACTGAATCTCTTTCCACACTCTGAGCACTCAAAAGGCTTCTCCCCTGTGTGGATGGTTTTATGCTGTTGAAGAGTGCTACTGTGACAGAATTCCTTCCAAGACTCTGAGCGTTCAAAAGGCTTCTCCCCTGTGTGGGTTCTTTGATGCTGTTTAAGAAGGAAACAATGGGTGAATTTCTTTCCACACTCTGAACACTCAAAAGGTTTCTCTGCTGTGTGGATCCTTTGGTGCACAAGGAGTTGTGATTTGTATCTGAAATACTTTCCACACTGAAAACGTTTACATGCTTTCATTGTACTGTAATTTGAAAAATGTATACTATATTTGGTTTCATCTGAGAAGTTCATTCCACACTCCAAGCGCTTGTATGTTTCTTCCAGCAAGTGAATTGCTTCTTGGCGATAACCCTCTTGGCAAGGAATGGATTTATCCCTCTTCTGCACCATGCGCCTGACTTTCTGCCTCTGAGGCCTACTTGGAATCCTGATGTTTCTTCTCACATCTTCATTTTTTACTTCGTCTGGTGGTAAATGATGTAGTTCCTCATCCTCCTCATTCCTCTGATCATCTCCTGTTGGAATAAGAGAGATATCTTCTGTTAGAATCCACACAAGGAGGTCTGCTATGCTCCTAAATTTAAGTGCAGTAAGCTTCCTGCATCAGAGCCTCTTGATTGGGGCTCTTACAATTTTTATGGCTTCCTATCAGTGTTCCCTCTAAACTGAGTTAGCGTGAGCTAGCTCACAGATTTTTAGCCTTCAGCTCACACATTTTTGCCTTAGCTCAGGAAGGATGACCCCAGAGCACACTAATTTATGCAATAGCTCACAACTTTAGTGCCAGTAGCTCACAACTTTAATGCCACCTCAAAAGTAGAATTTTTGCTCACAAGGCTCTGCAGCTTAGAGGGAACATTGCTCCCCATGCTTGTGTGACTTCTTTGATGTGAAGTAAGGGCTGCTTTATGTTTGAAGCTCTTTTTGTACTCCAAGCAATTAATACAATTGGTCTCCTAAGGGCATTAGCATCTGCAATATGACATTCATTCTCTGACTGAAGGTCTTTGCAAAGGCCATACTTTCATTTCCCTTTTCCCTGTGGTGGTTTCTCTGGTTCACACAGAGGTCTCTGTTCCTTCTTCTGTTTACTGACCTTTCTTCATGGACTGGGGATTCAGGGAGGAATAGGCTTATCCTTCCTATTACCTGTGTGGCTTTCCTCCTGCCTCTGTGCTCCATCTTGATAGTTTTCTTTGGTATTTCCATCCTTGACTATTCCCAAAGATTCCTGGAATTCCCCAGCTGCCTCCTCGACATCAGCTGCCAAAATTAAGAGATTTTCAATCAACACCCATGCAAGAAGCCAAGCCACCAGTCAGGCACTCCTCTCTCTTGGGTCTGTATTTCTTTTATAAGAACTTCTTTCCTACCAAACTGAGCTGCTGGCCGCACCTTATCCCTGCCTGGACTTCCCACAGAGCTGTTTTGATAGTCTGCCCTTCCTTCCTCTCCCTAAACTTATTTTAAGGCAGAAGGTGGCAAAGAATGATTCCAGTGTGCTCCCATTTGACTTCCCATGCAGCTCTTTTGATTCTCTGCTCTTGACAATTAAATACAAGAAATTATCATGACATCCAGTCCTGCAACTGCACTGAGAGGTTCCTTCCAGTTATGAAGAGAGCCAGGAGGAGCTGGTTTCCAGCCTCCCCCAAATATACCTTTTCTGTGGATCTACCCAGGATCTAACCACGTGAACCCCATAGTACAGAGGGAGACCCCTATGCTTTTTGGAAGAGGTGCCATTGTTTAGGGGGGGCGGGTAACGGCCGATGAGAAAACCAGCCACCTTTCTCAAGCTCAGAAGCATTTTCTTGATATTTCTGAGCCATTATTTACATCTTAGATGGGCCAATTGTCTAATGTGCAGCAATTTCTTCATCATCCAGGGATATCTGCCTTTCCAACAAGCACCAAGTCAGCCTCTCATATGAACATATGAAGCTGCCTTTTACTGAATCAGACCCTTGGTCCATCAAAGTCAGTATTGTCTTCTCAGACTGGCAGCGGTTCTCCAGGGTCTCATGCTGAGGTTTTTCACACCTATTTGCCTGGACCCTTTTTTGGAGATGCCAGGGATTGAACCTGGGACCTTCTGCTTACCAAGCAGATGCTCTACCACTGAGCCACCATCTCTCTCTGGAAGGGAGTGTATCTTATTGTCATGAAGAGATAGCCAGAAGACTGGCTTAGGAGGCCTCAAGGTCATTAATTTGTTGCAGTAGAGTAAGAGCCTCTGGAAGCCCATCCCAGAGGAACACACAGTGCCAAAAAGTCCTGATAAGGCCTCAGAATAGTCTGTCTTGTTCCACCTTCCTGTAACACAGAGGGAACACGCACTGGACATACAGATATGCAATACGCTGGCTTTGAAGAAACCTGAGGATTGGGGAGAGCTGAGTGGACAGGTATACCTGGCTTTTCTGTGGCAGACACTTCCCTGCCTCACTTCTTTGTGAAGGAGTTGGTGAAGGAGGATCCCTGCATAATTAATGAATACCCCTATAATAATGAATGAAAGCATGTTTTTGCCTTTAAAAAGAGGGTGTTGGATACAATGTTTGTTTGAAGCAACTATCCGAGGTCAGATTGTCTCAGTGGGTGCAAATTCAAGGTTGTAAATTAGATTAGAGACAGTGACCTCATAGAGGCCTCTGGATGTGTATTAGATAACAAAAGGGCCTCTGCCTCTTTGAGAAGCTTCTTGCAAGAGCTGATAACGCATGGAGACAGAAGGTAGAAGGAGAGCAAGGGGGGTGGGGGATGTTGAGTTAGATAAGCTTGGGGGCCTGCCTGCTTGTTTTGGGTGTGAATAAAATGGGCTGGATGTAAAATGATCTTAACTATGTCATTTTAGAGGCTTATGGCTGGCTACTTGATATCAAAGTAAATTCGGTTTCATACCAGCAATTTGTGCGGACCTCGTTATTTCTCTGCTTCATTGGTCACTTGCCTCTTGGGGATACCGGAGCTCACTGCAGTACTTTCTCTATCCTGTTGTGGGGCTCAACCAACTGTGCTTCAACTGAGAACTTGTCTCTCTTTTATTGGGCTATGGAAACTCTTCAAAAGAACACGATTCCACCCTCTTGGGATGAGGACTGATCCACCTCATGATAACAGAGGTTGTTGTATGGTTCAGCTTAAGCCACTTTCGCTTGGGTTGCAGTGTTAATTGGTGGGTCTACTTGCTGCAGAACACCCTTGCAAGGTACAACAGCTCCTAGGAAGCACTCAGAGCCATCTCCAACTATAGGGAGGCCTGAATTCACCCATGTGAAGACTCTAGGAAAGGGCTGATGGGCCTTTGGCCTCATCTAGCAGGGCTGGTCTTATCTAACCCCCTCTTCCCTGGAATATCCAGTATTTAAGGCTAGTGTGGCCACTCAACAGCCACAAGTGAGCTCAGCCCCAGAAGGAGCTTCTGAGCCTCCAGATTCCAGGCCCCCAAAGGCCCCTCCTCTCCCCTCACTCAGCAGGCTTGGGAATTCTACCAAAACAAGCGCTGCTTAGAAGTGAAGAGGAAAGGTTCCAAGGATATTCCCTTGACATAATTGTGAAGGATACCCACTTGCTGCCAGTTCATTTGGGAAGGATACCCCAAAATCCCATCTGGGGAAGGGGATGCTGTAATGGCTGACGATTGAGAAATCAGGATCTGGCTCCTTCCAGAATCTTTCTGAAGGCCTCTCAGCCCCTTTTCGCCTCGGGCCACGACACTCTTTCTGGCTTGGGTGATGGCCACAACACTGGCCTCAGCTGCCCTGGATCTGTGGGGTGTCATGGTGAACATCACTTTCATGGCCACCCCAACTTCACACCTTCAGCACATATGAAAGATCCTTACCCAGAAAAGCCACGCTCCCATAGTTCTCCAGCATGACTTCCCTGTAGAGGGCTTTCTGGCCTGGATCCAGCAGGTCCCACTCCACCACGGTGAAATACACGGCCACCTCCTCAAAGGAAAATGGAGACTGAAAGAAAAAGCAGATTCCCCCATCACTGATCATCACTTGACACTCTCGACAGGGGGAGTTTTTAAGGGTGCAGGATGCAGAGCCCAGTATGGGTGAAGGCAGGGCTCTTCAGAGCCTCTCTTCCTCAGACAGCAGGAGCGAAAGCTTCCCTGAGGAAGAACCGAAGGCTCTGACTATCCCGTTCATCCCCCCCTACCTGGGCCAAAGGTCGAGGTGTTTCCATTTCTCTGCAAAGAAAATGGCTCGATAACGTCTCTTCGCTGGCTGCAAGGGAGACAAAACGGGAAGGAAGACTTTTAGCCTCAAACCAAAATATATATATATACTTTCCCTTATAGTGGGGTGGCCATCATGACATCCTATCTCACTGTATCCCAAATCTCCATTCTATGTAGTCTGCAGAAGTTTTCCCCTTTTCTCCTGTCCTAAAATTTCTGGCAGCAACTCCGTCACATGCCCCGATCCCCTGTGGGCAGGAGGCCCCCTTACCACAAGACAGGGCATCTTGGGCACGCTCCTGGGCCTGTGCCCTCTGACCTTCCTCTGACGGAGCTCCTTCTGCCTCAGAGAACTCTGCTTCTGCCTTCACGGATCCTCCCCACATCTGGAACAACAGCAAGGGAGAGAGGCAAGAGAAGGATTGGAACAGGTTGAAGAGATGGATCCGGACCCACTGCCAGAGTCCTCATCCCACCACCAGAACTGCTATAGCCACAAGGGCAAGAACCAGGATTGGGTTTTCTTCCCCGCCGAGTGAATTATATAGAGGTAGAAGTATCTAATAAAAGACAGGAACAACAGACTGGAGCATTATAAATAAGAGATGAAAGGAGGACAGAATCCTTTCAAGATGGTAGAGTTTCACTAGAGCTGTTTCAAGCCACTGAAAAGGAGTCCATCAAAATCTTAACAAGAACCAGCTAACAAAATTGGAAACAAAACAATGCCCCACTGACTGGAAAACACTCATTTTACATTCCAATTCCAAATAATGATGTCAAAGACCACTGCATTAATTCCTCATGCAAGTCAAGTAATGCTCAACATTTTACAACAAGGACTATTGTCATATATTGAAAGAGAAATGCCTGATGTTCTACTTGGATTCACAAAAGGAAGAGGCACTTGAGATCATACTGTGAATTTATGTTGGTTAATGGAGCATAGGAGAAAATGTCAGAATAAAAGCAGTTTGTGATTCATAGATTACATCAACGATTTTGACTGCTGGGATCAAGAAACGATATGGATGGTTTGAAAAGAAATGGGTGTGCTGCAACGTCTGATTGTTTTGATGCAAAACTTGAACTCTGGGCTAGAGGCTGCTGTTAGGACAAAATATGGAGAAACAGAATGGTTTCCAATTGGGAAGGGTGCCAGACTAGGATGTATTTTATCTCCCTGCTTCATCACTCTATATGCAGAACATATCATAAGGAAACCTGGATTACATTTAGATGAAGGTGGAGTGAAAATTGGTGGAAGGAACATTAACCATCTGAGATATGCATATGACACCACCAGTACTTCCTCTAAGCTGTGGAGCCTTGTGAGCAAAAATTCTTCTTTGTGAGCTGCTGGCATTAAAGTTGTGATCTCCTGCATAAATTAGTTTGCTCTGGAGCCATCCTTCCTGAGCGAAGACAAAAATGTGTGAGCTGGAGGCGAAGCAACTGTGAGCTAGCTCACACTAACTCAGCTTAGAGGGAACTTTGGACACCACATTACTGGCAGAAAGTAGTGGCAAAGGAAGATAACAGCTGAACATCAGGAAGATAAAAATAATAGCTAGTGGAGAATTACAGAAACTGAAGGTCGATGACGAAGAAATTGGAATTGTTCAAGATTGTTCTGTTCCTTGGTTCCAACATCAATGCAATGAAACTTGAACCATGCTGCACCTCAGCCAACTAAAAAGAAAAAAAATGTTGCTTCTTACCTTCATGCTTGAAGGGAAATGAAGGGGCATCAAAAAGGAATCTCAGTTAATTTCACCATAATTAGAAAAGATTCTCTTATACACTTATCTACTATTTTGACATTTATTGCTTCAAACCTTGTTGCCCCTTAATTGGGATCCATACAGCTGTTGACCCAGTGCACTTGGCTTGTTGTTCCTGTTTTATGGATCATGGTGTCTGTTAATTCTGTAATTATGAGATTATTTAGTTTGGATGTAGTCTGTTTGATGTTTTGTAAGGGGTTTTTTTTAATGTTGTAAGCCATCCAGAGCCCGCTTGTGGGATAGGGCGGGGTATAAATCAAAAATTAAATCAAATTAAATTTGCCTCAAAAAGTCTTCATTGTACTATATGCTGTGCAAATTGTGCCAATTTGATTTTCAGTCCTGTTTATATGTTTGAATGGTTTTCTTCCATCACATTTTATCTGAAGAAGTGAGCTTGCATAGGAAAGGTCATGCCTTGGATAAAATTTGGTTGCTCTTAAAGGTGCCACTGGATTCTAATTTTATCAACCCAAACAGAGACTGTAAACAAGAAACCAGGAGACAGAGACAGGGAAGGACAGCCATGAAGGAGCTAGAATAGATTCTTAAGGGCAAGAACAAGGGTGCCCAAAACTGTGGCACACATTGTGTGGCTCTCAAAGCTCTCACCAGCCCGGTGGCCAGTTTGGAGAAAGTATCTCTTTAAACCACTTCTTCAAGCCAGCTAGAAGCTTGAAGAATGCATTTAAAGTTAAAGTTGCTATCTTTCCACCTCTCTCTCCTTCCTTCTTTCCTTCCTGTCTTGTGGCTCTCAAACATCTGATGTTCACGTCTTCCAGCTCTCAAACATCTGATGTTTATTCTATGAGGCGCTTACGTTAAGCAAGTTTGGCCACCCCAGGGTAAGGATGTGTCACTGGTGACTAGGGTCGAGTTAATTCGTGAATTAGTACTTCCCATTTCTGTGTGGGTGAGAGAAAGCTGGACTAGGAAAAAGCTGGGAGAAAGAAAACTTGATTCTTTGTGGTGTTGGAGGACAGTTTAGCGTTTTTACAGATACTCCCTGGAAGGTAAAATGAGTCAACTGAGGCTATTGTATTTTGGTGATATTATGAGAAAACAGGAGTCACTGGGAAAGACAAAAATTCTAAGGAAAGTGGAAGACAGTGGGAAAAGAGGGCAACCAAACACAGGATGGATTGACTCAGTCAAGGAAGCCAGAGTCTGAAAGACTTGAGCAAGGCTGTTAATGAGATAATATTCATGCGGCTGCCATACAGAAGCAACCTGATGACCATTAATACACACACAGAGAAATAGCTGGCAGGGAGTTTTAGGATAAGGTCATTACTTGAACGGTGTGACTGAAAGCCCCTCACCTGCTGTGCCTGCCTCTTCTCCTCTGCCTGACTCAGGAGGAAACATTCGGCCAGGGCCACTGCCTGGGAACTGGTCTCTGGCCCGCATCCTCTCACCCAGCCCTGCACTTCCTGCGGCAGGATGGCCAGGAACTGCTCCAGGATCACCAGGTCCACCATCTCCTTCTTGGTGCGCCTCTCTGGCTCCAGCCAGTCCTTACAAAGTCCGTGGAGCCGTCTGCAAACCTCTCGGGGCCCATCAGCCTCCTGGTAGCAGAACTGCCGGAAGCATCGGCTGCGTTCATCTGTGGTCACAGAGTCCTGAACCAAGATCTCTTGCACAGCTTTTTTCCAAAATTCAGCACCACTCCCTGCTTGGAGGGGATGGAGACCTTTCTTTGATATCTTCCCAGTTCCAAGCCCTTCGGGGTTCTTCTCTTCCATCATCTTTCTCTTGGGTTGCCTCTGACTCCGGAAAGACACTCTCATTCACTTGGCTGTGAAAAGGCAGAGGGAAAAATATAAAAAAGGCATCACTGTCCCTGGTGAAGTATCACCTGAGGATTATCCCAGTGGATCAGAAGGAGCATCCCTGCAGTTTGCTGATGAAGATTAATGCCCTGTGGTATATTCCATAACAGGCTTTTAAATTTATATCCCTTTGGTCATTCAGGCAACAAAAAAACCAATACTTGCTTTTTAAAAAATCTGCTGTGGCCGTTATGAGCTTGGTTTCTGATTTCTGAGGATTAGTCTGTCTAGTGGGTATATCACAAGGTAAACTGGAGCCAGGACAAAGGAACTGTTAAGGGCTTAACTATTAGAGTCCACCACTCCTTAACTACTAGATAAAGCTGGTGTGCCTGAGGTCAAGAAGGCACCCACCTGCCTGCCTTTCCCCAAACTTAGAAAAACTTAATTATTCAAGAGTTTTTCTACCCAAGCAATAGGGTAGCACTGTACAAAAGGCTTCAGAAAGTTACACGGAATAATTATTGGGGACTAGAGTCTATATCCCTGTGTGTACTTTGCTATAATTTCTATCACACTATGTAATTTTGCATTATTTATTGGGTCATATTAACCATTATGCTTTCCTTCAATAGCGTTTTCCAGATTTCTACAACCCAAATTCTATTTCATAGTTTATTGAAAGTACCATCCTGTTGATTGCATTGAGTCCCATTAAATAGCAGATTCTAATTAACATTGATTCAGGTGGATAAATGTGTTGGTCTGAAGCAGAACAAAGCTTTGAGTCCAGTGACGCCTTTAAGACCAAAAAAGTTTTATTCAAGGTATAAGCTTCCATGTGCAAGCACAGTTGCCCACCTGAATCTATTTTCATGGAGGGCACCACATTAAGGCATAAGGAATGGAACTCCAGCAGCCTTATGAAGAAACCTGCACAGGTACAGACTGACATTTCCTTTCTTACAAAATGCAAAAACCTGGACTAGTCTGAAGAAGCACACTTGCACACAAAAGCTTGAATAAGACTTCATTGTCTTAAAGGCAGTGCTTGATTTAACCTTTGTTTTGTAATTAAACCAAATAAATAAAACATGCCCCCATTCCGAAATGGACCCATCATGGGGATGGGAAGCACTGGCCCAACGGTGTGGTATTTCTGGCAGCCAATCAGCACAATTCCTCCCATTGCGATCACCTCTGCGATACTATGGTGGCTCTTTATTCAACCAGATAAGAGAAGCCATGTTGGATCAGGCCAGTGGCCCATCCAGTCCAACACTCTGTGTCACAGAAGAACATAAGAGAAACCCTGTTGGATCAGGCCAATGGCCCATCCAGTCCAACGCTCTGTGTCACATAAGAACATAAGAGAAGCCCTGTTGGATCAGGCCAATGGCCCATCCAGTCCAACACTCTGTGTCACACAGTGGCAAAAAAACCCAGGTGCCATCAGGAGGTCCATCAGTGGAGCCAGAAGCCCTTCCACTGTTGCCCCTCCCAACCACCAGAATGCAGAGCCCCAGACAGAGAACTTCAACAATATGCTGTGGCTAATAGCCACTGATGGGCCTCTTCTCCATATGCTTATCCAATCCCCTCTTGAAGTTGGCTATGCCTGTAGCTGCCACCACCTCCTGTGGCAGTGAATTCCATATGTTAATCACCGTTTGAATGAAGAAATGCATACTCTGCTCCCTCTCCCCCGCAATGGCACGAAGTGACTTCCAACCAGGCCTGTAGCTTGTGGGGGGCATGCCCCCTGACTTCCTGCTAGGTGCTCCCAACCTTCCTTCTCCCCCTCTTGCCAATGTGTGAGGTGAAAGCTGAGAGGCCGCCCCCTCCCCCACAATTTAAATTGCACAGGAGGGGTAACCAGGAGCAACTGCTGCCCCTCCCACACAATTTAAAGGGCCCACTGAAGGGAGCGCACCCTGCCTTCTCAGCTTTCACCCTGTGGCCTCTTTAGTGGTGGGGGGGGGGGGGGGGTGAGGATGGGAAGGCATCCTGAGTCAGAGGCCCTAAGTCACAGTGGCAGCAGCTAGGGGAGGGGAGCCACTAAGCGTGCCGCAACATTTTTACATGCCCCCCCAACGTTTAAGCGGCCCTGTGGCACAGAGTGGTAAAGCAGCAGCACTGCAGTACTGTGGCCTGAACTCTCTGCTCACGACCTGAGTTCAATCCCAGCGGAAGCTGGACTCAGGTAGCCAGCCCAAGGTTGACTCAGCCTTCCATCCTTCCGAGGTCGGTAAAATGAGTACCCAGCTTGCTGGGGAGAAAGTGTAAAAGACTGGGGAAGGCAATGGCAAACCACCCCGTAAAAAGTCTGCCGTGAAAACGTTGTGAAAGCAACGTCACCCCAGAGTCGGAAACGACTGGTGCTTGCACAGGGGACCTTTCCTTTCCCAACTTTTAAAATCCTGGCTACAGGCCTGCTTCCAACCGATCAATGCACCTGATAAAACCGTACAAAAAACGTTAACAATATGAAACTACTAAGCCATCTATGTCTCGAATAAACCCCATCCACCCTCCAGCAGGGCAGGATGCAAGGACAGGGCTGGCCTGGGGGCACCCCCCATCCCCCCCCCCCCCTTGTCCCCCAAAGGCCACCTAGGGAACAGCCGCCTTGCAAGTCCTGCAGACCACCCCACCCCCGGCAGGCACCTCCAGACCAATACTCCCTCTAAACTGTGCAGTCTTGTGAGCACAAATTCTACTTTGTGAGCTACTGGCATTAAATCTGTAAGCTATTGCATAGATTAGCTCGCTCTGGGGCCATTTTCCCTGAGCTAAGACAAAAACGTGTGAGCAAGAGGCTAAAAAACTGAGCTGGCTCACACTCACTCAGCTTAGGGGGAACAGTGCTCCAGACCACCACCACCACCCCCTGCGCCAGAGTGACAAAGGGAAACCCCGACAGAGAAGAATATCCAGTCTGCAAAGAATCTAAACGCCCCCCACCCTTCCTCCCTCCAAACACGTGGACGAGATTCGAATTTGTGCCTTCGGAGACCGAAAGGATTCACTGGAGAGGGAATCTTCCCGGCCTTTTGCAATTCTGAAGGCACCCTCCCTCCTCTTTCTCCCTCCGCCTCTCCCTTTGTCTGCCTCTCTAGCCGACGGCTCGGCTCTTTTAACCCTTTCACGGCTGCAAAACTACAACAACAACAACGCCAAAAAAATTGTACTGTGTACAATTCTGGTCACCGCACCTCAAAAAGGATATTATAGCATTGGAAAAAGTCCAGAAAAGGGCCACTAGAATGATTCAAGGTTTGGAACACTTTCCCTATGAAGAATGGTTAAAACACTTGGGGCTCTTTAGCTTGGTGAAACGTCTACTGCGGGGTGACATGATGGAGGTTTACAAGATTATGCACGGGATAGAGACGGTAGAGAAAGAAGTCCTTTTCTCCCTTTCTCACAATAGAACTCGCGGGCATTTAATGAAATTGCTGAGCAGTCAGGTTAAAACGGATAAAAGGAAGTACTTCTTCACCCAATGGGTGATTAACATGTGGAATTCACTGCCACAGGACGTGGTAGCGGCTACACGGATAGACAGCTTCAAGAGGGGTTTGGATAAACATAGGGAGCAGAGGTCCATCAGTGGCTATTAGCCACATTATATTACTGGAACTGTCTGGGGCAGTGATGCTCTGTATTCTTGGTGCTGGGGGGGGGGGGCAAAGTGGAAGGGCTTCTAGCCCCATTTGTGAACCTCCTTTTTTTGTGGGGGGGGGGCACTGTGTGACAGAGTGTTGGACTGGATGGGCCATTGGCCTGATCCAACTTGGCTTTTCTTATGTTCTCCCTGCCCTCCCCGTAAAGACCCTCAGTCCGCGGGAGGCTGGGCTTCAGCCGGGTTGCGGTCAGCGATGCCCTCTAATGTAGCTCAATGGGGCTGCTCGGGATTCACAGGGCTGCGCTCCCCGCGGGGAGGGGGAGACGACCCCAGGCTACAAGGGCTCCAGCAGTTTGCAACGCAAGCACCTTCACAAGCACAAAACCACTGCAGCTTAATTTCTCCCGTGTATAAGCTGAGTTTCCGTAGTGTAGTGGTTATCACGTTCGCCTAACACGCGAAAGGTCCCCGGTTCGAAACCGGGCGGAAACACAGTGCAGGTTAATTTTTTAAGCTATGCAGATAAATAAAGGTTTGCTTGTTAGAGAAGCCCTGGCGACTTCAGGAAGCGCAAAATATTGTCTGCAACTTTCAGAAGTTCCCAATATTTCCCCGCTTTGGTCTACTCACCAAGCTGTGCTCTTGAAAAAAACCCTATTGTTACGTTCCGATCAGGTTAAGGGAAAAAAACAAATAACTTGGGTAATTATTATTAAGGGAGGGACGGTGGCTCAGTGGTAGAGCATCTGCTTGGGAAGCAGAAGGTCCCAGGTTCAATCCCTCGCATCTCCAAAAAAGGGTCCAGGCAAGTAGGCATGAAAAACCTCAGCTTGAGACCCTGGAGAGCTGCTGCCAGTCTGAGAAGACAATACTGACTTTGATGGACCGAGGGTCTGATTCAGTATAAGGCAGCTTCATATGTTCATATTTGTTAAGCTCCTGTGTATCTGTGCTTGTGGGTTACAATGGTTGGGTGTGTAAGAAGCTATAGAGATACCTAGGGTTGCCAATCCCCAGGTGGGGACAGGGGGGGTCCCCCAGTTTGGAGGCCCTCTCCCCCCCCTTCAGGGTCAACAGAAAGCAGAGGGGAGGGGAGGGGAGGGGAGGGAAATGTCTGCTGGGCACTCCATTATTCCCTAGAGACCAATTCCCATAGGGTATAATGGAGAATTGATTGTGGGGCTGTTTTTTGAGGTAGAGGGACCAGATGTTCAGCATAGCATCCAGTGCCTCTCCTCAAAACCCCCTCCAAGTTTCAAAAAGATTGGACCGCCGGTCCAATTCTATGAGCCCCCAAAGAAGGTGCCCCTATCTTTCCTTATTTCCAAATGGAGGGAAGGATTTTGAAAGGTGTGCAGTCCATTTAAATGTGATGGCCAGAATTCCCTTTGGAGTTCAATTGTGCTTGTCACAACCTTGCTCCTGGCTTTACCCCCAAAGTATCCTGGCTCCACCTCTCAAAATCCCCAGATATTCTTGAATTGGACCTGGCAACCCTATACCTCACATCCCTCTTTTTGGATTTATATCCCGCCCTCCACTCCGAAGAGTCTCAGAGCGGCTCACAATCTCCTTTACCTTCCTCCCCCCACAACAGACACCCTGTGATGTGGGTGGGGCTGGAGAGGGCTCTCCCAGCAGCTGCCCTTTCAAGGACAACCTCTGCCAGAGCTATGGCTAACCCAAGGCCATTCCAGCAGGTGCAAGTGGAGGAGTGGGGAATCAAACCCGGTTCTCCCAGATAAGAGTCCGCATACTTAACCACCACCAAACTGGCTCTCTTTGAAAAAGCAACAACGGAAATGGTGCTATTCCATTAGCTAGCTGGCTGAATTCCATCAGAGGTGGAAATGGGAGTCCAACCAACTTTTTGAATGGTCTAAGAAGACTTTTGCATGAGCACATTTCTTAAAAATTGGCTGTTAACATGTACTTCAACCCATTTGGAAACTTAAGACTTTTGCACTTCACTATTATGGAACTCATGTTGGCACTTTAAACTGCTGATCTGGAACTGTATTTCTTTGGAGCTGAGATTTGGACTGAGATTTCTTTGGAGCATGTGATTTGTAGTAGATGATGGAATTGTAATTGATATTCCAATATTCCAAAGTCACAGGCTTTATTGTTCACTTAATATAAATTTTATGTAAATTGTACTAGTAATTTTGTTAACATTTTGATTAGTTATTATCCCATGGTTTTTGGCAGGGCCGGATCTCGGGGGCGGGGGGGGTAGAGGAAATGCTGACGCGGGGGGGGGGGGGGGGGAGGCGTCAAATTGGGTATGGAGTCCATTGTATTCTATGGGCCATCAGAATGGGCCCATGAAGGGGGCGTCATTTTTAATTTCCCCCCTCCCCTAAAAAACGTGTAGTCAGCCCCGTGGCGCAGAGTGGTAAAGCTGCAGTACTGCAGTCTGAAGCTCTGCTCACGACCTGAGTTCAATCCCGGCAGAAGCTGGGTTTTCAGGTAGCTGGCTCAAGGTTGACTCAGCCTTCCATCCTCCCGAGGTCAGTAAAATGAGTACCCAGCTTGCTGGGGGGAAAGAGTAGATGACTGGGGAAGGCAATGGCAAACCACCCCATAAAAAAGTCTGCCGTGAAAATGTTGTGAAAGCAACGTCACCCCAGAGTCGGAAACGACTGGTGCTTGCACAGGGGACTACCTTTACCTTTAAAAAAAACCATGTAGATCCGGTCCTGGTTTTTGGTCCTACTCGTTGCTAACCTGGATCTCCTTGGTTTGGATTCTGTAAATTAGGCAGATAATGAAAAGAATCACAGGAAAAGGTGGGGGGAAGTATTTGTGCAGTTCCTGCTTTGTGCCGGGGTTGGACTAGATGACCAAGGAGGTCCTTTCCAACTCTATGATTCCATGATTCTAACACACCACACTGACTTCTCAGGGGTGGCTGCTGTTGAACAGTATCAAGCAGCCAGTCTTAGGTGCTTTGTTTTTAGTTTTTTTTAAAAAAGGGAAAAACTTTAAACAGATATAAAATTGTGACCACTCTCTCTGCTAATCTGATTTGCATAAAATTTTGATTCTGTTGGTAAAATTAATTTTAAACTGATGTTGCTCAATCGCACAGTCAAGTCCGACTCTTTGAGACCCCATGGACAAAGTCACGCCAGGCCCTCCTGTCTTCCACCATCCTCGGAAGTCCACTTAAATTTATGTTAGTTACATCAGTAACGCTGTCCAGCCATCTCATCTTTTGCCGTCCCCTTCTTCTTTTGCCTTCTGTCTTTCCCAGCATCAGGGTCTTCTCCAAGGAGTCATTACTTTGTCTTCATTTATTTATTTGATTTGATTTATATCCTGTCCTCCCCGCCAAAGCAGGCTCAGGGCGGCTCACAACATAAAACCACAACAAAACAGTTAAAATAAATACACATTATAAGTTACACATTCAATTAAAACAGTCACAATAATTAAAACAATTGGTGCTATTCTCTTTGATGTTATGTTTTAGTTTTCAGTGGCGACGGTATTTCCTCAGTTTCCCTACGACACAAGCTCAACAGTTGAAAGGCAACTGGAAGAGAGTGGTCTTACAGGCCTTGTGGAACTGAACAAGGTTCCGCAAGGCCCTTACTTCCTCTGGTAACTGATTCCACCAGTAAGGGGCTGCGATCTAAAAGGCTCTTTCTTAAGTGGTCTTTAATTTGGCCTCCTTCAGCCCAGGGATTACTAATAGATTTTGAGATCCAGATCCAAGTACCCTCTGGGGAACGTGTGGGGAGACGGTCCCTAAGGTCTTAATTGGTGTCTTGTTTGATCTAGAACCACTAACTCACCAACTTGTTAATTGCCCATTCAGCTATATGGCTCAACCTATTGTTTCAATTTAAAACTTTTTTTGGCATCAGTTTATTGCATATTTAGTTTCACCCATTCATGTGTCATAGCTTCCTCTACACTTGCATAGACCTGATTTGAATTTTGTAGTGACTCATTTTTAAGCATTCCAATCTTCACTTCTAATCTGTTTATATCTACAGCACTAATCATGAGCCATTCATGGAATATTAGGTCTTTGAATGTTAGAGGCCTTCATAATCCTATTAAATGAAAGAATCCTGAATAATTTGGCCAAATTACACTCTGACATTATATTACTTCAATAAACATACTTTAGAAACCCAATATCAAAGTCATTGAAGGCTGCTTGGATACAAAGCCAATTTCATGTAAAATGTAGTTTGAAATCTCGAGACGGTTCTATTCTTTTAGCTAAAACAGGGGTGTCAAGCAGTTTGGGGGTCGAATCAGGCCCCTGGAGGGCTCCTATCAGGCCCCTGAGCAACTGGCTGTCATCTGCTTCCTTCTCCCTATATCTTGCTTCCTTCTGCATAACAGCTTGCTTTGCAAGGCTTGCTCAATCGCACAGCAGAGCTACTGAGCCAAGGCTCTAGTTTCTCCATTGGCTGAGGTTTCCCCCCCCAGTCCCCTGGGGAAGGAAGGAAGGAAAGAGCCAGAGCTTCCTTTGTACAGTTCCCTGGATCCCATGGGAGAAATACAAAGAAAGCATCCTTAAGACCAATGAGTGCTAATGTTTTAAGCATGTTTTAAGTTTTAAAAAATATATATATTTGTGTTTGTGTTCTTTATAAAATTTATATTTCTGCTACCTAATCTTAAATAGGTATACACATGGCCCGAACTGACATGGCCTGGCCCCTCAAGGTCTCATTTATGTCAGATCCAGCCCCTATAGCAAATGAGTCAGACACCCCTGATCTAAAAAGTTCCAATTTAATCACCAAGCAACCAAAATTGATCCTCAAGGGAGACTTATTTTTATCAAAGGCATTCTGGATCAACAAAAAATCACTGTAGCCTCAATAGATGCTCTAAACACCAATCAATTAGGCCGTTTCCCCACAGAGCTTACCGCGGAGTGACGTCCCTCTTCACCGCGCAGCATCTGCGCGGATTTCCCACCAACTGCTCCACATAACCAGGAAGAGCTGCGGCTTTTGCGTCGCTAAAGTAAACTGGTTTTTAGCGGTTTACATCTGCGACGCAAAAGGTCCGGCACTTCCTGGTTCTGCGGAGCAGTTGGTGGGAAATTCTCGCAGACGCTGCGCGGTGAAGAGGGACGTCGCTCCGCGGTAAGCTCTGTGGGAAAACGGCCTTAGTCTTTTTGGAGGAGGTGCTTAGTGCCCTGCAGGACTTCCAGGAAGCAGAAGTGATCACTGGTGGTGACTTTAATCACATTGTTGACCATAATTTGGATTGCTCCCACCCTTTACCTCGACATCATCAGAAAAACAAACAACACACAAAACTAGCTGCACTTTTTGAGAATTTTAATTCAACAGACACATGCAGACAATTACACAAGCTGGACAGAGACTACCCTTTCTA
Organism: Heteronotia binoei; assembly: GCF_032191835.1. Taxonomy (NCBI): domain Eukaryota; kingdom Metazoa; phylum Chordata; class Lepidosauria; order Squamata; family Gekkonidae; genus Heteronotia; species Heteronotia binoei. The sequence goes on from NC_083224.1 coordinate 17,967,237, forward strand.
CTTCCTGAGATTTAATGTCTACACTAGTATAGATTTCATTCTTGTTTCCACCTCCTTCATTAATTTGGCTACCAGATCTGATATCAGTTCCATGGTGCGGTCAGATCACACTTGGGTGAGCTGTTCACTGAATCTTCTCCAGCCCAAAGTCTCCTAAAGAACGGTCACTAAACACATCCCCGTTATACAATGAAGAATGTACATAAGAAACTCAGACACAAAATTCTGTACATGTTTGGAACAACTTACGTCTGTATACAGCTCTATTCTGGAATAAATGTCCATAAATTAAAGGTACATTTTCACCTTACAGATACACACCTAACCAACACACTCAAGATTGGTACAGCACAGACACTGACTCCATATTTTGATGCAGTAATTCAGAGAATGAGACGTATCAGATACCGTAAGGCTGTTCATTCTTTAAGTACGTTTGTACACTGAGTAAAAAATAATATTGTTTGGTTTGCCTATATTCTTTCTAAAGTTTATATCTCTGGTACCTGGCAACACATTGTACGGCACACATGGCCTGCCCCAACAAAGTGACATTTCTGTCAGATTGTTGTAACAAATTAGTTCAACACCAATAGGCTAAGAAGTTACATGGTCTTTCCTTGTGTGGGTTCTCAGATGTTGTTGAAGATTACCACACTGACTGAACCTCTTTCTATTCGGAATTTTTCTGACCTTTGTGTATTCCTTGATGCTCCAGAAGATGGCCACTCTGACTGAATCTGTTCCCTCTTTCCGAGCATTCATAACACTTCTCCCCTGTGTGGGTTTTTAGATGTTTCTGAAGACCACCACTCCGACTGAATCTCTTCTGACACTCTGGGCATTCAAAAGGCTTCTCCCCTGTGTGGGTTCTTTGATGCTGTTGAAGATGGCTACTCTGACTGAATCTCTTCCCACACTGTGAGCATTCAAAAGGCTTCTCCCCTGTGTGGGTTCTTAGATGACTTTGAAGATTGCCACTGTGACTGAATCTCTTCCCACACTGTGAGCATTCAAAAGGCTTCTCCCCTGTGTGGGTTCTTACATGTTTTTCAAGACTGCTACTGTAACTGAATCTCTTCCCACACTCTGAGCATTCAAAAGGCTTCTCCCCTGTGTGGGTTCTTAGATGTTTTATAAGACTGCTACTATCACTGAAACTCTTCCCACACTCTGAGCATTCAAAAGGCTTCTCCTCTATGTGGGTCCCTAGATGACTTTGAAGATGGCCACTGCGACTGAATTGCTTCCCACACTTTGAGCATTCAAAAGGCTTCTCCCCTGTGTGGGTTTTTTGATGCTGTTGAAGATGGCTACTCTGACTGAATCTCTTCCCACACTGTGAGCATTCAAAAGGCTTCTCCCCTGTGTGGGTTCGTAGATGACTCTGAAGATTGCCACTACGACTGTATCTCTTCCCACATGAGCATTCAAAAGGCTTGTCCCCTGTGTGGGTTTTTAGATGACTTTGAAGATCGCTACTACGACTGAAACTTTTCCCACACTCTGAGCATTCAAAAGGCTTCTCCCCTGTGTGGGTTCTTTGATGCTGTTGGAGATGGCCACTGCGGCTGAACCTCTTCCCACACCCTGAGCATTCAAAAGGTTTCCACCCTGTGTGGGTTCTTTGATGCTGTTGAAGAGTGCTATTGTGACTGAATTTCCTCCCACACTCTGAGCATTTGAAAGGCTTCTCCCCTGTGTGGGTTCTTTGATGCAGTTGAAGACTGCCACTCCGACTGAATCTCTTCCCACACTCTGGACATTCAAAAGGCTTCTCCCCTGTGTGGGTTATTTGATGCTGCTGAAGATGGCCACTCCGACTGAATCTCTTCCCACATTCTGAACATTCAAAAGGCTTCTCCCCTGTGTGGGTCCTTAGATGACTTTGAAGATTGCCACTTTGGCTGAATCTCTTCCCACACCGTGAGCATTCAAAAGGCTTCCACCCTGTGTGGGTTCTTTGATGCTCTTGAAGAGTGCTATTGTGACCAAATTTCCTCCCACACTCTGAGCATTTGAAACGCTTCTCCCCTGTGTGGGTTCTTTGATGCAGTTGAAGACGGCCACTCCGACTGAATCTCTTCCCACACTCTGGGCATTCAAAAAGCTTCTCCCCTGTGTGGGTTCTTTGATGCAGTTGAAGACTGCCACTCCAACTGAATCTCTTCCCACACTCTGGGCATTCAAAAGGCTTCTCCCCTGTGTGGGTTCTTTGATGCTGTTCAAGATGGCCACTCCAACTGAATCTCTTCCCACATTCTGAGCATTCAAAAGGCTTCTCCCCCGTGTGGGTTCGTAGATGACTTTGAAGAGCATGATTTTGGCTGAATCTCTTCCTACACTCTGAGCATTCAAAAGGCTTCTCTCCTGTGTGGCTTCTTAGATGACTTTGAAGATTGCCACTGTGACTGAACCTCTTCCCACACTCTGAGCATTCAAAAGGCTTCTCTGCTGTGTGGTTTCTTTGATGCTGTTTAAGAAGGAAACTCTGACTGAATCTCTTCACATTCTCCGAGCCTTCAAAAGGTTTCTCTCCTGTGTGGATCCTTTGGTGTACAAAGAGCTGTGATTTATATCTGAAGTATTTTCCACACCGATAGCATTTACATGCCTTCGTTATACTATGTTTTGAAAAATTTATATTACCTTTTTTGCTATTCAAGAAAATCATTCCTTGCTCTGAACAGATAAAGGGTTTCTCTCCTGAATGAACTCTTCGGTGTTGAATAAAGTCTGATTTCTTTGAGAAGCTCTTGCCACCGTCTGAGCAGCTATGAGTTTTCTTTCCTCTATGTGTTCTGAGTTGTCTAAGGAACTCTGCTCTGGAAATCATGGCCTTTCCACGCTTCAGGCATTGATGGGTCTTTTTTCCACTGTGCATTCCGGAATGGACATTATATTGCATCTGATCTGAGAAGTTCATTCCACACTCCAAGCACTTGTATTTTCCCTCCAACATGGGAATTACTTCTTGGAAATTCCCCCTTTGGCAAGGAACAGATGTGTCCCTCTTCTTCACCCTGCGCCTGACTTTCTGCCTCTGAGGCTTGCTATGAATCCTGACATTTCTTCTCACATCTTCATTCTTGACTTTGTCTGGCGATAGATGATGCAGTTCCTCATCCTCCTCATTCCTCTGATCATCTACTGCTGGAATAAAGAGAGAGAGAGATCTCCTGTTAGAATCCACACAAGGAGGTCTGATGCAGTCCTGAAGTTTTATCCATGCTCCAAATATTTCAGTGCTTTCCTCCTGTTTTACAGTGAAGTTTACAATAATATGAACTTTGAAAGTACATTAAGCTTCCTGCAACAGAGGCACTTAATTGAGACTCTTATCATTTTTACGGCTCCCCACCTTTGTGACTTCTTTTATGTGAAGTAAAGGCTGTTTTATGATGGCAGCTGTTTCTGTACTGCAAGCACTTATACAATTGCTCCCCCAAGGGAATTAGCGTCTACGAAATGACATTTATTCTCTGACTGAAGGTCTTTGCAAATGCCACACTTCTCTCCCCTTTTCTCTGCAATGGATTCTTTGGTTCACATGGAGGCCTTTGTTCTTTCTTTTGTTGTTTGACCTTCCTTCATGGACTGGGGTTTCAGGGAGGACCCCTCTTTGGCAAGGAATGGGCTTATCCCTCCTCTTACCTGCATGGCTTTCCTTCTGCCTCTGTGGTCCATTTCCAAAGTTTTCTTCAGCATCTTCAATCTTGACTTTTTCCAAAGAGAAATCCTGAAATTCCCCAGCTGCCTCCTCTACATCTGCTGCTGGAATAAGGAAAGAGTTTCAATCAGCACCCATGCAAGAAGCCAAGCCATCAGTCAGGCACTCCTCACTCCTGGGTCTCCATTTCTTTTATAAGATCTTCTTTCCGTCCAAGGTGAGCTACTGATCACACCTCATTTCTACCTGGGCCTTCGGTAGAGCTGTTTTTATATTCTGCCCATCCCTCCTCTCCCCAAACATATTTTAAGGCAGAAGGTGGGAAAGAGTGATTTCCTCCACTGCTCCCATTTGACTTGCCGTGCAGCTCTTTCGACTCTCTGTTCTTGAAGATTAAATACAAGTTATCATGAAATCCAGTCCTGCAACTGCACTGAGAGTTTCCTTCCAGTTGTGAAGAGAGCCAGCTGCATAACAATCCCTGGGTTAGGAGAGCAGGCATGCAGCCAGCCAACCCCCAGGGGCTTTGCCACACCCCCAGCAGCCTTCACTAACCCCTGGAGAAGCCCGTGCCACCATTTCTCCACTTCTTATGTCATTTTGGGCAGCGGGTGGCTTGCTGGCCTTTTGACTGTGGAGGGGGGGGCGGCCCAGGAAAGCAAGGCCTGCTTGGGCTGGCTGGATCTCTAGCCAGCCCAAGCAGGCCTCACTCACCCGGGGCTCTCCTTTCTTGCACTGGGTTGCTTTGGCTGGGGGGGGGGAGCAGCATAGTCTGATAAGTTATGCTAATGAGCTCCACCACTTATTTTTCTACAAAACGACCCTTGAGCACAGGGGTGTCATTATTGTCAACCCTCTTCCCTGGGGAGGGGGTAGACAATGCCAGCCGGCTTTAGAGAAACCTGGGCACCAGAGAGCGCTGAGTGGACAGGTATACCTGGCTTTTCTCTGTCTGTATGTTTTTCTGTGGGAGACGCTTTCCTGCCTCAAGGGATTGGAAGGGACTTAACCTTCGGGAAGTTGTGAAGAAGTCTGGTTCACTCAAAATGGATTCTGTCTCAGAAAGATTGGTCAGGATGTTTGTGGCCTGCTTGTTCATTTTTCTCTAGAGATTCAACTGAGTAGCTGGGAAGAAGAGTGCAGTGAACTTGCACAAAAGTCATAACATTAGCTGTGACTCTTTTTTTCTGCACGCTTATCTAATTGGTACATTCCATTCAATTAGCCGCCTGGACAGGGTGCAATAGTTGGCTGCAGACAACAGTAGCACTCTCTCTTATGCTCAGAGACGAGAAGATCATATGGTCAACCATTCGCTAACATATTTGATCACAGAAACTTGCTTGCAGCCCTGATTGGTGCAAAGGCCTAGTAAAATGTGAGACTCCTAGCAATAAAGGTAACATCTCAAACCTTATTCTTTAGCCTGGAAGGTGCCTACACACTGCAATGGCACCTTCCAGGCTAAAGAATAGGGCTTGCTAGGAGTCTCACATTTTACTAGGCCTTTGCACCAATCAGGGCTGCAAGCACCTCGACTTTGGCAGCTGCCACCAGCCCTCTGTGCTTCCCCCTCTAGTATGGAGCCAAAGGATCAACTCCAGACCTCACCGGGAATGATAAAGAATTCCTCCCTGCAAGGTAAACTCATATCAGGAATTCACAAGAGTTAAGTTTCAGTGGTAGGTGGTCTTGCCAGTCTAAGGCACTAGAGCCAGTTAGGTGTAGTGGTTAAGTGCACAGGCTCTTATCTGGGAGAACTGGGTTTGATTCCCCACTCCTCCACATACACCCACTGATGTGACCTTGGGTCAGCCACAAGTTCTCTCAGGGCTGTTCTGCTCAAGAGCAATTCTGGGAGAGCTCTCTCAGCCCCGCCTACCTCACAGGGTGTCTGTTGCAGGGAGGGGAAGGGAAAGGAGATTTGGAAGCTGCTCTGAGACTCCTTTGGCTAGAGATAGGTGGAGTATAAATCTAATCTCTTCTTTTCTTCTTCTTCTTCGAGAATGGTATTGCAAGCTGCAGTGACAAATAACCAGTTATGAATTTGAAAAGGTATTTTTATTTAGGAGCAGATAATGCTTAAATACTTTAAGAACAGTTCAGTGAGAGGAGAAAATAAGAAAGCTAAATATTAAGGTGCTAGCTAAAATGCTGCAAAGACAATGGTTCACAAAATACAAGATGTTACCCTTCCAGTTGCAGGGTTCAAGACAACTCATCTCCAGAGTTCAGTGAACCAGTGTTAAGTTCCCAAATAGTTGAGGTGCCTGCAGGTGGACCCATCGGTTTGTAAATTGGTTGCCTGCTACCTTGAACCCAAAGGTTACCAGCTGGGTCTGGGTTGGTGACCTTTGTGACAGAAGGAGTTGTTCACCTAACTCTTGGGGAGATGGGAGGTTGCAGCAGCGCTTTCTCTAAACTGTGGATTAACTAATTCTGCTTCAACTGAAAACTTGTTTCTGAGTTTATTGGACTATTGAATCTCTTCAACAGCGCACAATCCCACTTTTATGGGGTGAGGATTGATCCACCTCACAGCAGCAGAGGCTGTTGTCTGGTTTGGCTTAAACCAGTTCCCCCTGGGTTGCAGTGTTAACCGCTATTAACTGGTAGGACTACTTGCTGCAGAACACCCCTGCAAGGAAGAACAGCTCCAAAGAAAGCATTCAGACCCATCTCCAACTAATAGGAAGGCCTGAAGGCATCCATGTGAAGAATGAAGGAAAGGGGTGATGTGCCTTTGGCCTCATCTAGCAGGGCTGTTCTTAGGTAAACCCCACCTTTTCCTGGAATATCCAGTTAAGGCTAGCGCAGCCGCTCAAGAGCTGCAAGTAAGCTAGGCTCCAAAAGGATCTTATAAGTGTTGGATTCCAGATCTGAGGCCTCTCTCTCTCTCTTCACTCAGCATACTTGGTAATTCTACCAAACCAAGTGTTGTTTAGAAGTGAAGAGGAAAGTTCCCTTGGGGATTCCTTGCCCAGTCCCTTGACATAAGTGCAAAGGATACTCACTTGCTGCTAGTTCGTTTGGGAAGGAAACAGTCTCTTCCGATCTTCCAGAGAAACTCTGGAAGAGTAGGCCTTTGTCTATCTCCAACGGAGGATCTCTTACATTCCTGGCTGCTTTGACAGAGAGAGAGAGAGAGAAAGGGGGGTAGAGGGAGGGAGGGAGAGGGAGGAGATAGATGATTTTTATACAAGGAAGTAAAGAAATCCAAGAAAGAGGAACATTTCTTCAGGAAGGACAGAACCATGATCTAGATCAAAGCCTACACCGCCAACCACTCTTAGGAGGATGAATCTTTTCCAAATTACAGAGTGGATGGCCAAAATCCCATCTGGGGAAGGGGATGTTGTAAAGGTGAACTGAGAAATCAGGATCCAGAGTCCTTCTGAGGGCCTCTCAGCCCTGCCTTGGCCTCAGGCTAAAACATCTTCTCTAGCTTGGTGATGGCCACAACACTGGCCTCAGCTGCCCCTGGATCAGTGGGGTGGGTTGTATCACTCTACCTGGCCCTGCTGAACATCACTTTCATGACCACCTCAACTTCTCAAGGCACCCAGTGGCCGCCAATTACCTGCACTGGCCTCACAAACATACACTGCTGTTGATCCATGCATCATCCCAATGGCAGCGATTCACACCTTTAGCACTTATGAAAGATCCTTACCCAGAAAAGCCACGGTCTCATAGTTCTCCAGCATGACTTCCCTGTAGAGGGCTTTTTGGCGCGGATCCAGCAGGCCCCACTCCGCCTCGGTGAAATACACGGCCACCTCCTCAAAGGAAAATGGAGACTGAAAGAAAAAGCAGATTCTCTCACCACAGATCATGCCGGGCAGAGACTTGACATTCTCGACAGGGGAGTTTGTGAGGCTGCAGGATGCAGAGCTCAGCGTGCGTAAAGGCTGGGCTCTTCAGAGCTTCTTTTCCTCAGACAGGAGCAAAAGCTTCCCTGAGAAAGAACTGAGGGCCCTGACTATCCCCCGTTTATCCCCCCCTACCTGGACCAGAGGCCAAGGAGGCATTTTCTCTTTTCTGTAAAGAAAACGGCTTGATAACATCTCTTCGCTACCTGCAAGGGAGACAAAATGGGAAGGAAGAATTTTAGCCTGAAATTCCTATTTTGTTTGCTTGTCTCAATTTTGTTTATGCACCCCAGTTCTCAGGGTTGTGAAACCTTCTTTTCTTCACGCTCAAGAAAATTTGTAATAACTTTTAGTGAACTGTGGGAGAGGTGGAAGAGAAGCCCCTGGTACCGATGAACCTCTGGAGGTTATAAATGCTGCCAACACATTGCAAACATCTGTGAAATTTGAAATGTGCCCTGTGAGCCCTGGAGTTCAAACGGTGTCAGTATCCCAGCTAGATCACACCAAAAGCCCAAGCATGACATTCTCCCGCCTGCTGGGCCTTCTTACCCATCCTGGAGCCTGGACTGGCAGGAGAAAAACAGGTGACTGGAAATCATGTGACACGACACAAGGCCATCACATCCAGTCCTAAACACAAGTGATTTTAGTATATCAGCTAAATCTTTTGGGTGGTTCCAATTTGTTTTCAGAGCATCTGCTGATACTCTGACTTCACATCCAGGTAGTTGGCCGAGTGAGACATGAAAATGATACCATGTCCGCCCCATGCTCCACCCTCAAAAGGGGGGCAAGCAATGGCCTAGCCTCCCTAATCCAGTGTCCTCTTTCTGAGTGTTGCCCCCCAGATGCCCCAAAGTCTTTAAACTGGCACATATAGCCCAAAGCATTGTCCTCTGGCAATGGGTTTTCTGAGATTTGCTGCCCCAGAACAGTGTGTGTGTGTTTGTGTGTGTCTAAAGTGCTGTCACGTCACAGCTGACTTATGGTGACTCCAGTTCTTCAAGGCAAGAAGAAGTTGATATTGGATTTATATCCCGCCCTCCACGCCGAATCTCAGAGCAGCTCACAATCTCCTTTTACCTTCCTCCCCCACAACAGGCACTCTGTGAGGTGGGTGGGGCTGAGAGGACTCTCACAGCAGCTGCTCTTTCAAGGACAACCTCTGCCAGAGCTATGGCTGACCCAAGGCCATTCCAGCAGGTGCGAGTGGAGGAGTGGGGAATCAAACCCGGTTCTCCCAGATAAGAGTCCGCACACTTAACCACTACACCAAACTGGCTCTCTACATTCAGAGACATTCAGAGGCAGTAAACCTCTGCAAATAGCACACAAGAGGGGACCAGGAAAGGCCTTGTATTGGCTGCCACGACTTTGGTAAGGGTCTGTACGGCAGAGCCCTGAGCACCTACCTAACCCCGGTATTTATTTATTTTATTATATTTATATCCTGCCCTCCCCTATTGGGCTCAGGGCGGCTCACAACAGTTAAAATACACAATGTTAAAACAAATTACAGTAAAATCATTAAAATCCATTGTATACATACACTTGCCATTTCAGTTCTAAAATCCAAGATGGCATCAGTATTATTCATTCGTATTTGGCATACGATAGTGTTGCTCAGTGCTGTGGTATAGGGGGTCGCATTCCCTGTTAGTTGTTAAAAGCTAACAGTTCTGTTTTGCAGGCCCGGCGGAATTGTGGCAAGTCCCGCCGCAGGGACCTGATATTTTTTAGGAGAGCGTTCCAAGGGGCAGGGGCTGCTACTGAAAAAGCTCTTGTTCTGGTGGAAGCCAGCCGAGTGTCTTTTGGACCGGGGATCAGAAGAAGATTTTGGGTATTTGATCTTAGTGCTCTCTGGGGCTCATATGGAGAAAGGCGGTCCTGGAGGTATCTTCCCTACTAACAAGTACCTTTTAACTGTGACCGAAGAGACGTGAGGATCCAGGCAATTTAACAAGAAGTTTATTGTAGGTGTTCTAGAATGACAAGTGGGTAGTAAAACATTTAATGCCACAGTGAATAAAGAGAAATAAAGTCAAAGCGATGGTATTCCCAGTGGTGATGTATGGCTGTGAGAGCTGGGCCGTAAGGAAGGCCGAGTGCAGAAGAATAGATGCTTTTGAGATGTGGTGCTGGAGAAGACTCTTGAGAGTCCCTTGGACTGCAAGAAGATTCAATCAGTCAGTCCTAAGGGAAATCAACCCAGACTGTTCCCTGAAAGGTCAGATGCTGAAGCTGAAGTTCAAATACTTTGGCCACCAAATGAGAAGGGAGCACTCCCTGGGGAAGACCCTGATGCTGGGAAAGACAGAAGGCAAAAGAAGAAGGGGACGGCAAAAGAGGAGACGGCTGGACAGTGTGACTGATGTAACAAACACGAATTTGAGCAGACTTCGGAGGATGGTGGAAGACAGGAGGGCCTGGCGTGACTTGGTCCACGGGGTCGCAAAGAGTCGGACTCGACTGTGCGACTGAACAACAACGACGAATAAAGAAACAGTAAAGGTTGGTGTAAATAAATAAAAGCCCTGATGCCTCTGACTAGACGGTCTCTTCTTTAAAGTCAAACCAATTCACTCACCCTCCCTGGATGAGGGATCTCTCTACTTCTGCAACCTCCATCTCCACCTGCCCAGCCTCAGCAGAAAGAACAAACTTCCCTGTCCAGTGGGTCTATTTATGCTTTCCTCCCAGGTACCACCCCGTCTGGGCTAGTTTTCCCTGTTACCCAATCAAGAGGGACAGAAGCAAGCCTGGGAAGTGTAAGCCCCTGTATTTACTCCTAGGCAGGCTTCTCCCTGCCCTGTGGGCCGCATCAGATGATGACATCCAGTGCCGGAGCCCCAGGCAAGGCGCCGCTGTTCCCCTTGATGCCAGCACTGCTGAGGGCAAACACAGCAATAGCAAGGCTCCCGGTCTCAGCTGCCCCAGTCCACTGTTGCTATGCCTCTTATGTCAGTAATGCGAGAGGCAGAGTGACAGCGGGCAGGGGCGGCGCACATGGCGAGACTGGGAGCGTTGTTGCCACTTCCAAGCAGACTATTTCCATCCGCTTAGCAGCAAGGGAGTGTGGGAGGGCCCAAACCGGCGCCCTCTCCCCAGCTTGGCGCTCCAGGCAGCTGCCTACGGCTGCCCAATGGACGTACCGAGCCTGATGACACCCCCCTCCCACAAGACTGTGCATCTTTCCCCTGTCCTTTCCCTGGTGACAGTGTGACTGGTGCTTGCATCAGGAACTGCAGTATTTACATTTAAAAAAAAAAAATCTGTTGGGGATGTTATGAGCTTGGCTTCCGATTTCTGGGGATCAGTCTGTCTAGTGCAGAGGTGTTGAACTCATTTGTCATGAGGGCCGGATGTGACGTAAATGAGACTTTGTTGGGCTCAGCCATGTTGGGCTGGGCCATGTGTGTACCTATTTAAGGTTAGATAGCAGAGGTATACATAACAGAAAGAAAGCAAACAGAAGGGGGAGTGAGAGGTGGAAAGAAAGCGACTTTAAATGCGTTCTCCAAGCTCCAGTGGAGGGGGCGTGGAATGGGGTTTCAAGAGTCACACAATTTGTGTGAAAGAGCCACATGTGGCTCCCCAGCCACAGTTTGGCCACCCCTGCCCTAGACTCCGGAGGTTGAAGTTGAGGTTGTCTTACATCTTCCTTTCAAAGAAATATGATATGCCAGACAGCTGATAAAGTGGATTTTCGTTCTTCCAATATTATGTCATAGTAATTCTATTAAAAAAGATATTTTGAGCAGCGCTATACCGCCCCCCCCCCCCCCCATGTCCACTGAAGTCAGTCAGCTTAGAAGGGTGCAACTCTGTTTAGGATTGCGCTGTTTATCTTCTAGTTTTCATCAGGGACACTGCAATATTTTGCTATTTTGCTAACTGCTGGTGCTCATCCACGCCCTCCCCACAGGTAACCTCACCGAGTCACAGGTGGCTCACAATCGGACGCCCCCCAGAGGGCCGGCCCCTAGGCAATCACCTAGTTTGCCTATTGGCAGAGGCAGCCCTGCTCCCCCTGACAAAGGGAAACTCCGACGTAGAAGAGCTGCACGTTTAAAAAGGTCTTAAACGTCCTCCCAACACTTAGCAAGAGCACGTTTTGTATTTTTGGAGGCTGCACGGACTTACTGGGGAAGGCACCTTTCAGGGGCTCCGGCTGCCGGGCTTTTCTGCCTTGGCTTTCGCCCCCCCCCTTCTCTCTCTCCACCCCCTCCCTTTCCTGCCCTCTCTAGCCCAGAGCTCGGCTCTTTTAACCCTTTCGCGGCTGCAGAGCTCCGGGAAAAGCTCCCTCTCCCGCTGCAGTCAGCAGACGCCCTACGATGCAGCTCAGTGGGGCTGCTCGGGAGTCACAGGGCTTCGTTCTCGGGGAACCGCTGACTGCAGCCGGGCGGAATGAAGCCCAGTCCCGCGGGGAGGCGGTGGTCTTGACGGGGAGGGCATTGCAGGGAGCTTTTCCCCGCGACTCTGCAGCCGTGAAAGGGTTAAAACAGCAGAGCTCTTGGCTAGAGAGACCGATAAAAAAGGGGGGGGGGAGAAAGAGAGCGGGGGGGAGGTTTCAGACCCTTCCAAAGCGAGAAGATCCTGGCAGCCGGGAAGGTTCCCTCTGCAGTGAGTCCAAAAATACTAATTGGGCTCTGGCCACGTGTTGGGAGGAAGGAGGTGTTTAAATGCTTTGCAGACAGGGATGATCCTTCTGTGTGGGGGTTCCCCTTCTACAAGATCCCTGGCATCTCCAAAAAAGGGTCCAGGCAAATAGGTGTGAAAAACCTCAGCTTGAGACCCTGGAGAGCCACTGCCAGTCTGAGAAGACAATACTGACTTTGATGGACCAAAGGTCTGATTCAGTATAAGGCAGCTTCATATGTTCAAGCTCCGGAGGTGGGGTCAGGAGCAAGGCTGCCTCTAAGCTGCAGAGTCTTGTGAGCAACATTTTTACTTTGTGAGCCGCTGGCATGAAAGTTGGGAGCTGTTGCATACATCATAGAATCATAGAGCGGGAAGGGACCTCCAGGGTCATCTAGTCCAATCCCCTGCCCAATGCAGGAAACTCACAAACACCTCCTCCTAAATTCACAGGCTCTTCATTGCCTCCGATTGTCCTCTGGGGCTATCCTTCCCGAGCTAAGGCAAAAATGTGTGAGCTGGAGGCTAAAAATCTGTGAGCTAGCTCAGGCGAACTCAACTTAGAGGGAACACTGGTTAGGAGCTGCCTGTCGTGTGTGTGTGTGTGTGTGTTTGTGGTCAGGAGGACTGGAGCAATGTTCCCTCTAAGCTGCAGAGTCTTGTGAGCAAAAATTCTACTTTGTGAGCTGCTGGCTTTTAAGTTGTGAGCGGTGTTCCCTCTCAGCTGAGTTAGCGTGAGCTCGCTCACAGATTTTTAGCCTCCAGCTCACACATTTTTGTCTTAGCTCAAGAAGAATGACCCCAGAGCACAATAATTTATGCAGTAGCTCACAATTTTAATGCCAGTAGCTCATTTGTGAAATAGGATAAACCTTAGGTGTCTCTTCCCCAGGGTCAGTGATGTAACTCCATTTTCTTTTCTTTCTGCCTTTCGGATATCTTTCCCTCTGCCTTTCGCAGCCAAGTGAATGAGTGTGTCTTTCCAGAGTGAGAGGCAGCAACCCAAGAGAAAAGGGAAGGAGATGGAAGAGAAGAAGCCTGAAGGCCCTGGAACTGGCAAGACATCCAGGAAACGTCCCCATCCCCTCCAAGCAGGGAGTGGTGCTGAATTCTGGGAAAGAGCCATGCCAGAGAACTTGGTTCAAGACCCTGTGACCGCAGATGTACGCAGCCGACGCTTCCGGCAGTTCTGTTACCAGGAGGCTGATGGGCCCCGAGAGGTTTGCAGCCGGCTCCATGGACTTTGTAAGGACTGGCTGGAGCCAGAGAGGCGCACCAAGAAGGAGATGGTGGACCTGGTGATCCTGGAGCAGTTCCTGGCCATCCTGCCGCAGGAAGTGCAGGGCTGGGTGAGAGGATGCGGGCCAGAGAGCAGTTCCCAGGCAGTGGCCCTGGCCGAAGGTTTCCTCCTGAGTCAGGCAGAGGAGAAGAGGCAGGCACAGCAGGTGAGGGGCTTTCAGTCACTCCACTCAAGCAATGAGCTTCTCCTAAGGCTTCCTGCCAGCTATTTCTGTGGGCGTGTTAACTGCCAGGAAGCGCTTCTGACTTATGGAAGTCCTAAGAACATCCTCTCATTAACAGCTCTGAACAGCACTGCCTTTACACATACTGAGCTCTGCTTCGTGCACCGTCACAAAATTCGGTCTGAGGGCTGTGGCTTTCTTGGCTGAGTCAATCCATCACGTGTTTGCTGTTCCTCTTTTTCCTGCTGCCTTCTACTTTTCTTAGCATTACTGTCTTTCCCAGTAACTCTGTCTTCTCATAATGTCACCAGAATATGATATGCTCAGTGGAGTTATTTCAGCTTCCAGGGAGAGTTGAGGCTTGATTTGATCTAAAAGCCACTTATTTGTCTTTTTGGTGGCCCATGATATCTCCGCCAACACCACCAAGAATCAACTTTCTTCCTTTTCCAACTTTCACATTTACACATAGTAATAGGCAATAAAGTAAAAAGATAAAGGTAGTCCCCTGTGCAAGCACCAGTCGTTTCCGACTCTGGGGATGACGTCACATCAAGACGTTTTCACGGCAGACTTTTTACGGGGTGGTTTGCCATGGCCTTCCCCAGTCATTTACACTTCTCCCCCAGCAAGCTGGGTACTCATTTGACCAACCTCAGAAGGATGGAAGGCTGAGTCAACCTCGAGCCGGCTTCCTGAACCAGCTTCTGCTAGGATCGAACTCAGGTCCTGAACAGAGGGCTCCGGCTGCAGTACTGCAGCTTTACCACTCTGCGCTGTTCCTCTTAATAGGCAATACTAAAGCACAAATTACATAACTTGACCTTGGTCACCATTGACACATCCTTCCCAGGGCTTTTTCTGAGCAGGAATGCACAGGAACGCAGTTCAAGCTGGCTTGGTGTCAGGGGGTGTGGCCTAATATGCAAATGAGCCCCTGCTGTGCTTTCGCTACCAGAAAAGCCCTAATCCTTATACTGAAGAATTTTTTCTAGCTCCTTCATGGCTGCCTTTCCTGGTCTCAGTCTCCTGGTTTCTTCTTTGCAGTCTCCCTTTTGGTTGATGAAGGATCCAAGGAACAGACAAGCTTGAAGAATTTCAATTTTTTTCATAATCAACCCTAAATCTCTGTAATTTCCCCCTAGTCATTACTTTTGTCTGTTCAGCTATAATCTTCTTATAGCACTTTTTGCTTTAACTTTCATAAGTAATTATTTCAAGTCTTCACTGCTTTCTGCCAGTAATGTGGTGTCATCTGCATATCTCTGACTGTTAAAATTCCTTCCACCAATTTACACTCCACCTTCATCTAAATATAATCCAGCTTTCCTTATTATATGTTCTACATATAGTTGCAAGAGACAGATAAAATACATCCTAGTCTGGCACCCTTGCTAATTGGAAACCATTCTGTTTCTCCATATTCTGTCATAACAGCAGTCTCTTGCCCAGAGTACAGGCTGCAGATCAAAACAGTAAGATTATGTGATACCACCATTCCTTTTCAAATCAACCATAGGTTTTTTGATCCCTACAGTCAAAAGTGATGATGTAATGTATAAATCACAAGCTGACATTTCTCTGTGCTTCATTAACCAACTTAAATTTGCAATATGATCTCAACTGCCTCTTCTTTTTGTGAATCCACCTGGAACAGAACATCTGGAATTTCTCTTTCAATATATGACAACAGTCCTTATTGTAAAACGTTGAGCATCATTTGACTTGCATGAGGAATTAATGCAACGGTCTGATACTTGCTACAGTCTATGACAGGGGTGGCCAACGGTAGCTCTCCAGATGTTTTTGCCTACAACTCCCATCAGCCCCAGCCAGCATGGCCAAAGGCTGGGACTGATGGGAGTTGTAGGCAAAACACATCTGGAGAGCTACCGTTGGCCACCCCTGGTCTATGATGTCTCCATTTTTCAGAAGTGGAATATAAATTGAGGGTTTCCAGTCTGTGGGCCATTGTTTTGTTTTCCATCTTTGTTAGCATATGCCTGTTAAGACTTTGATGGACTCCTTTTCTGTGGCTTGGAATACCTCTTCTGATATCACACCTACTTCTGGGGATTTTTTTCTCCCAATTCTTTTCCTTGCAAATTTACTTTCTAAAACCCTTCCTCCTCCTTCAAAGGATTTTTCTTGAAAGGAATCTGTCCTCCTTTTATCTCTTTTTTTTTAAAAAAAGTTTCAGTGTATTATTCCCATCTTTTCTTACATAATTCTACCTCTAGATAATTTACTAGGCTGGGAAGAAAACCCAACCCTGGTTATAGCAGCCCTGGTGATGAGGAGTCTGGGAGTGGGTCAGGATCCACCTCTTCAGCCTGCTTCATTCTTTCTTTTGCCCCTTGCTGTTGCTGCAGATGTGGGGAGGACCCATGAAGGTGGAAGCAGAGTTCTCTGAGGCGGAAGGAGCTCCGTCAGAGGAAGGTCAGAGGGCGCAGGCCCAGGAGCGTGCCCAAAACGCCCTGTCAAGTGGTAAGGGGGCCTCCTGCCCAGAGGGGATTGGGGCACATGGGGGAGAAAGTTCAGGACAGGAGAAAAGGGAAATACTTCTGCAGACTATGTAGTTTGGAATTCTGGGAAAGAGTGTCCTAGGATATTGTGATTACACTTAAAGGAGAAGTATACAGATTCATTGAGAGCAGTTCCATTCTTATCTATATTGAAATATACTTATCTCACCTACCTTCCATTAAAAGATTCAGGGTGTCTCAAAAAAGAAAAGGAAGGCAAATCTGGGTGTAGCTATTAGCCTGACCAGCATGGCCCAGACTCCCCAAGGTCATCAGATCTCAGGAGCTAAGAATGGTCAGCCCTGCTTAGTGTTAGGATTGGGAGACCACCAAGGAAATTCAGGGCTGCTGTGCAGAGGCAGGCACCACCTCTGAATGTCTCTTGCCTTGAGGAACTGGAGTCACCATAAGTCAACTGTGCCTTGACGGTGCTTTAGACAAACAGGCAGACAGATACACACCCTGTTCTGGGGCAGCAAATCTAGGAATGCCCACTGTCAGAGGCCAATAATTTGGGCTCTGTGTCGCAGCTTTAAAGACTTTTCAGGGGGCATCTGGGTGGCAGCACTCAGAAAGAGGACACTGGATTAGGGAGGTGCCCCTGTGAGGTTTGCGGGTGGAGCATGGGCTGCACATGGTGTCATTTTTGTGTCTCGCCTGGCCAAGTACCTGGATGTGAAACAGACACTCTCGGAAACACATTGGCAGCACCCTAGAGTTTTAGCTGATGTGCTAAAATCACATGGGTTTAGGTTTAGGACTTGATGTGATGGTTGTGTCAAGTCACATGATTTCCGGTCGCCTTTTTTTCTCCTGCCATTCTGGACTCCAGGATGGGTAAGAAGGCTGAGGAGACGGAAGGATGTCATGCCTGGGCTTTTGGTCTGATCTAGCAGGGATACTGAAGCCATTGGAGCTCCAGGGCTCACAGGGCACATTTAAAGTTTCACAGATTTTTACAATGCGTTGGCAGTGTTTATATCCCCTTGAGAGTCATGGGTACCTGGTGCTTCTTTGGTGTAGTGGCTGAGTGTGTGGACTCTTATCTGGGAGAACCGGGTTTAATTCCCCACTCCTCCACTTGCAGCTGCTGGAATGGCCTTGGGTCAGCCATAGCCCTCGCAGGAGTTGTCCTTGAAAGGGCAGCTGCTGTGAGAGCTCTCTCAGCCCCACCCACCTCACAGGGTATCTGTTGTGGGGGAAGAAGACTCTGATTCAGAGAGAAGGGCGGGGTATAAATCTATGATTCAGAGAGAAGGGCGGGGTATAAATCTGTGATTCAGAGAGAAGGGCGGGGTATAAATCTGTGATTCAGAGAGAAGGGTGGGGTATAGCCGCCCTGAGCCTGCTTTGACGGGAAGGGCAGGTTATAAATCAAATAAAATAAAATGAAATACTGTATGTTCTCCCTCTCCCCGTCCTTCTTCTCATCCTCCTTCTCCTTCAGTTTACTAAAAGTTACTACCAGTTTTCTTGAGCATAAACAAGACAATGTTTCACAACCCTGGGAACTGGGATGCGTAAGCAAGATTGGGACAAGCAAAGAAATTAAGAATTTGAGGCTAAAATTCTTCCTTCCAATATTGTCTCCCTTGCAGGCAGTGAAGAGACGTTCTCAAGCTATTTTCATTGCAGAGAAATGGAAACGCCTCCTCAGCCTCTGATCCAGGTACGGGGGAATGAATGGGGATAGTCAGGGCCTTCCCTCTTTTCTCAGGGAAGCTTTTGCTCCTGCTCTCTGAGGAAAAGAGGCTCTGAACGGCACTGCCTTTACCCATACTGAGCTCTACATCCTGCACCCTCACAAACACCCTGTCAAGAGTGTCAACTCTCTACCTGCCATGATCTCTGATGAGGGAATCTGCTTCTTCTTTCAGTCTCCATTTTCCTTTGAGGAGGTGGCCGTGTATTTCACCAAGGCCGAGTGGGGCCTCCTGGATCCAGACCAAAAAGCTCTCCATGGGGAAGTCATGCTGGAGAACTATGGGAGCGTGGCTCTTCTGGGTAAGGAACTTTTGTAGGTGCCAAAGGTGCAAACTGCTACTATTGGGATGATGCATGCATCAAAATATTGAACAGTGATATATGTTTTTGAGGCCTACCCAGCCACTTGACCACCATTGGGCGTCTTGAAAAGTTGGGGTGGCCATGAAAGTGATGTTCAGCATGGCCAGGTAGATCGATACAAGCTACCCCATTGATCCAGGGGAAGCTGAACCCAGTGTTGTGGCCATCACTCATGCTAGAGAGGGTGTCTTGACCTAAGGTGGGGCTGAGAGGCCCTCAGAAAGACTCTGGAAAGAGCTAGATCCTAATTTCTCAGCTTTCAGCCTTTACAACGTACTCTTCCCCAGATGGGATTATGGCCATCCACTCTGACTAATCTGGAAAAGATCCATCTCCCTTAGAGTGGTAAGCCAAGTGGACTTTGATCTTGACCATGATTCCATCCTTCCAGAAGAAATTTTGCTCTTATTTGGATTTCTTTCCTTCCCTGTGTAAGAATGGTTGCTTCTCTCTCTCTCTCCCTTTGCCAAAGAAGCCAGGAATGGAAGAGACCCTATGATGGAGACAGACAAAGGTCTTGCATCTGAAGAGTGGCTGAAGTGTTTTTCCGAAAGATCTGAAGACACTGTTTCCTTTCCAAATGAACTGGCTGCAAGTGGGTGTCCTTTACAGTTATGTCAAGGACTCCCAGTGGGACCTTTCTATTCACTTCTAAGCATCTCTTGGTTTGGTAGAATTCCCAGGCCTGCTGAGTGAGGGGAGAGAGAGAGGGGCCTTCTGGGACCTGGAATCTGGAGGCTCAGAAGCTCCTTCTGGAGCTGAGCTCACTTGTGGCTGTTGAGTGGCCACACTAGCCTTAAATACTGGATAGTCCAGGGAAGGGTGGGGTGGGGTTAGATAAGAACAGCCCTGCCGGATGAAGCCAGAGACATCTCAACCCTTTCCTAGAGTCTTCACGTGGATTCCTTCAGGCCTTGCTGTTAGTTGGAGATGGGTCTGAGAGCTTTGTTTGGAGCTGTTCTACTGATTTGAAGGCCCTCCCCTTCCTTCTGGGTTATCAGAAAGCAGGAGTGGGGAGGAAATTTCTGCTGGGCACTCCATTTATATCTTATGGAGACCAGTTCCCATGGGGTATAATAGATAATCAATCTGTGGGTATCTGGGGCTCTGGTGGGGCCTATTTTTTAGGTAGAGGTGCCAGATTTTCAGCATAGTATCTGGTGTTTCTCCTCACCCCCCCCCCCCCCCCAAGTTTCAAAAATATTCAACGAGGAGGTCCAATTCTATGAAACTCAAAAGAAGGTGCCTCTATTCTCCATTATCCTCCAATGGAGGGAAGGGAAGGCATTTAAAAGGTGTGCAGTCCCTGAACTTCCTTTAGAGTTCAGCCATGCTTGTCACAACAGTACTCCTGTCTCCATGCCCAGAGTCCCCTGGCTTCACCCCCAAAGTCCCCAGATATTTCTTGAGTCAGACTTGGTAGCTCTACTTCAGACCTTGGTGTTAGGCGGAGATGGGTCTGAGAGCTTTCTTGGGAGCCGTTCTGCCTTGCAGAGGCGGCCTGCAGTAGGTAGTTCCACCAGTTAACCCTTCAACCCAAGGGGAAGTGACCTAAGCCAAACCACACAGCACCCTCTGTTGTGGTGAGGGGGATCAGTTCTCACCCCAAGAGGATGTAATCATGTGTGGTAAAGAGGTTCCCACTGACTCTGTCAGCCCAGTAAACATAGAAACAGGTTCTCAATTGCAGCATGGTTTGTTGAGCCACAACAGGATAGAGAAAGCACTGCAGCGACCTCCCATCTCCCCAAAAGGCAAGTGACCAACTTCTTCTGCTCCCCAACATTGGAGAAGGTGTATGCTGGTAACTGGGGATTTCCCACTAAGAGGGGTAGGGGCTAAAGTGTGCAGGCCGGACTTGTCATCTTAAGAGGTATGCTGCCTACCATGAGTACCGATCCAGGATATTACAGAAATTGTAGGAAGACTCATCCAGCCCACAGTTTATTATCTTTTTTTGCTCTTCCATATGGGAACAAATGATACTGCTTGGCACAGCACAGAAAGGGAGCACAGCTTGTGTTTTTTTCAGTTCTTTCTGTTGAAGGCCATGGCTGAGCTGAAACTCAGTGGGATGACACTCACAATTGGAATATTAGGATTCAGGAGCAGAACTTGTTTAAAAAGGAAAGGCAAGAAATGGGGGAGGAGTAGCAGTATATGTAAAGGAGGTATCTACTTGTGAGGAAATACATGAGTCTGAGCATGGAAGTTCAGTTGAGAGTCTCTTGAGTAAAAATAAAAGGAGTGGTAGAGATATTATGGCAGAGGTCTGCTATGGACCACCGAGTCAGACTGACGACTTGGATGAGATGCTCTTTGAAAAAAATTCCTGACTTGTCTTGCTGACAATTTCATTTTCCAGAAAGTGGAGAAGGAAACAAGGGGATGTACTATTGTAGACTTGATTCTCACCAACAGGGAAGAACTGGTTGATGAGGTGAAGGTAGTGGGCACCCAGGGTAGTAGTGACCATGTAATTTTGGAATTTACAGTCTTGCGGAAGGGAAAAGCTGGATGTAGTCAGACATATTGGTTGGATTTTGATAAAGTTATGTTGGTAGATTCCCATGGTCAGAAATACTTAAGGAAAAGTGAGTTCAAGGGGCTGAGAGTCCCTTAAATATAAGAACCTGGAGTAGCAAGGGATAACTTTAATTTCAAAATTAATGGTGTGGAGGAACGCCATCTTAGTTAATGTTGGTGCTTCATTGGAAGGGAACATTAAACTACTAAAGCAGGCTTTGGCCTAGCCTCCCTCCATCCCCTCCTCCCTTCCAGAGTTAAACCAGCGCCTCTAGGGGGAAAGCCTCCTAGAGGGGCAGGAAGTTCTTTTCTTTTTATTTGAGTTAGGCGGGAAAAGGCCAGTTCTCAGCTGGCGCTCAAAGGAAGAGGTTGCCAGTGTGGGGGCTCCTGCCTATGGGAGGGGCCTACTCAAGAGGAAAAGGACCCCAGGCAGTCAGACCGAGTAAGTCATCCACAAGGCAGGGCAAGTGTAGACCAGGGACAGTAGGATGCGTTTAAATCCACCTTTTATTTGTCATGCTGGTTGCTGTGCGGGTGCTGTGCTGTGCTAAACTTTTACATGCAACTGTTTTTGTTTTTCTTTTCTTTTTCTCTTTTAATTAAATATTTTTACTGTTTTGAATGCTGGCAGTCAAACTCTGTACCACATAGATCCCAACCGCTTAGATCACGCTGCTTTATGAAGGGGGCCCCGGGGAAGGGGGAAGGCATGCAGTTGGATAAGGTGCCAATCCTCCAGGGGTTCCCCGAAGAAGTGCTGTGGTCTCTGTGATACCCAAGTACAGGGTGGCAGAGGACCTTGAGGCCTGGCCTCATAGCTGGAGAGGGGGATTGGGAGTCCTGTTCCTCTCAATCTGAACCCCTAGACTGAGCAGGTGGTGGCAGCGAGCCCAAGTGGCCGAAGGAGAAATAGCTCCCTCCAGGAGTTGGCGACTCAATAGGGAGTTGACGGGACTGGGTCTGAAGGCAGAATCGGGCCGGTTCCGTCACAAATGGGAACAAACCTTAGTAGTCCAAAGCCGCAATGTTCAAAGCATTTCTTGGGTGGGACAATTTTTTATACCACATCCCTTGTCATATTTTTTTCTCAGTGCAACACAACTCTCTTTGTCTACCTTGATACATGCAAACTTCTGCAGTCATGTTTTGCTGCCCCTGCTATTTCTCTAGTCCAGGGGTAGGGAACAGTGGCTCTCCAGATTTTTTTGCCTACAACTCCCATCAGCCCCAGCCAGCATGGCCAATGGCTGGGGCTGATGGGAGTTGTAGGCAAAAAACATCTGGAGAGCCACTGTTCCCTACCCCTGCTCTAGTCTAAAGCTACATTTCCTCTGATGCTTGGGTTTCTCCAAAAATCACAGAGACAGGAGGAAAGCCAAGCAGGTAACAGGAGGAAGAAGCCCATTCCTTGCCAAGGAGGGGATTCCCATGAAATCTCAGTCAAAGAAGAAAGGCCATTCAAAAAAGGATGGGATAAAAGACCTCCATCTTAACCAGAGAATCAAATGCAGGGAAGATGAAAATGGAAGTGTGGCCTTTGCAAAGACCTTCAATCATAGAATAAATGTCCTCTTGTGGATTCAAAGTCCCTAAGGAGAGAACTGTATAATTCCTTACAGAGTGGAAAGAGCTTCATTTGTAAGAGCTTCACATGTAAGCCACCCTGAGCCTGCTTCAGCCGGAATAATAATAATAATAATAATGATGATGATAATAATAAATAATAAATAATAATAATAATATATGGAAAAAGCCACACTGAAGAAGTTACACAGGTGGGGAGCCAAATAAATAGCCGGAGTCCAAACCAAGCGCATCTGATGTAGGAGGCTTAAGAAGAAGAAGATATTGGATTTATATCCCACCCTATATTCTGAATCTAAGAGTCTCAGAGTGGCTCACAATCTCCTTTACCTTCCTCCCCCATGACAGACACCCTGTGGGGTGGGGCTGAGAGAGCTCTCACAGTAGCTGCCCTTTCAAGGACAACCTCTGCCAGAGCGATGGCTGACCCAAGGCCATTCCAGCAGGTGCAAGTGGAGGAGTGGGGAATCAAACCCAGTTCTCCCAGATAAGAGTCCGCACACTTAACGACTACACCAAACTGGCTCTCAAAATGTACTTTGTTGTATTTGATTCTACACTTCAGTGTACAGCAGGAAGAAAACGCTGAAATATTTGGAGTGTGGATAGAACTTCAGGGGTAGATCAGACCTTCTTGTGTGGATTTTAACAGGATCTTTCTTTTTATTCCAGCAGGGGATGATCAGAGGAATGAGGAAGATGAGGAACTGCTTCATCTATCACCAGATGAAGTCAAGGATGAAGATGAGAGAAGAAACATCAAGATTCAAGGCAGGCCAAAGCGGCAGAAAATCAGCCGCAAAATGAAGAAGAAGGATATATCTGTTTCTTGCCAAGGGAGGGATTTGCAAGAAGCAATTCACATGTTGGAAAAAACATACAAGTGCTGGGAGTGTGGAATGAACTTCTCAGATCAAACCCAACATACTGTCCATTTGGGGATGCACAGTGGAAAAAAGGCCCATCAGTGCCTGAAGTGTGGAAAGGCTGTGACCCGCAGAGCAGAGTTCCTTAGGCATCTAAGGACACATACAGGAGAGAAACCTTATAGCTGCTCAGAGTGTAGCAAGAGTTTCTCAGGGGAATCAGACCTTGTTCAACACCAAAGAATTCATTCAGGAGAGAAGCCCTTTATCTGTTCGGAGAGTGGAATGATCTTGTATGGGAGAAAGAGTAATATATATTCTTCAAAGTACAGTATAATGAAGGCATGTAAATGCTACCGGTGTGGGAGGTACTTCAGATACAGATCACAACTCCTTGTACAACAAAGAACCCACACAGGGGAGAAACATTTTGCATGCTCAGAGTGTGAAAAGAAATTCAGTCAGAGTAGCATTCTTCAAAAACATCTAAGAACACACACAGGGGAGAAGGCTTTTGGATGCATGGATTGTGGAAAGAGATTCAGTCAGAATTGCGCTCTTCAAAGTCACCTAATGACCCACATAGGGCCGAAACCTTTGGAATGCTCAGAGTGTGGGAAGAGATTCAGCCGCAGTGGCAATTTTCAAAGTCATCTAAGAACCCACACAAGTGAGAAACTTTTTGAATGTTCAGAGTGTGGAAAGAAATTCAGTTGGAGATTCCTTCTTAAACAGCATCAAAGAACCCACACAGGGGAGACGCCTTTTGAATGTTTAGAGTGTGGGAAAAGATTCAACCGAACTGGCAATCTTCAAAGGCATTTAAAAACCCACACAGGGGAGAAGCCTTTTGAATGCTCCAAGTGTAGGAAGAGATTCAGTGAGAAAAGCACTCTTCAAAATCATCTAAGAACCCACACAGGAGACAAACCTTTTGAATGCTCAGAATGTGGGAAGAAATTCTGTGAAAGAAGCCATCTTCAGCAGCATCAAAGAACCCACACAGGAGAAAAGCGTTTTAAATGTTCAGAGTGTGGGAAGAGATTCAGTCGAAGTGCCCATCTTCAGGGTCATTTAAGAACACACACAGGGGAGAAGCCTTTTGAATGCTCAGAGTGTGGGAAGAGATTCAGTCGAAGTGCCCATCTTCAAAATCATTTAAGAACCCACACAGGGGAGAAGCCTTTTGAATGCTCAGAGTGTGGGAAGAGATTCAGTCAGAGTGGCAGTCTTCAAGCTCATGTTCGAACCCACACAGGGGAGAAACCTTTTGATTGCTCAGACTGTGGGAAGAGATTCAGTCAGAATGGCCATCTTCAAAGTCATCTCAGAACCCACACAGGGGAGAAGCCTTTTGAATGCTCCGAGTGTGGGAAGAGATTCAGTAGGAGTGGAATTCTTCAACAGCATCAAAGAACCCACACAAGAGAGAAGACTTTTTGATGCTCAGAATGTGGGAAGAGATTCAGGAGCAGTGGCCATCCTTAATAGCATCAAGGAATCCATCAAGGAGAACAAAAAACCTTCTGGATAGAAAGCTATTCAGTCAGTGTAGTTGTCTTCAAAAAAAATGGAAAAACCATGTAACTTCTTAGCCCACAGGAGTCAATCTCAATTATTACAAGGCTCTGACTAAAATATCACTTGGTTGGTCTGGGCCATGTGTGTTCTGCACTGTAATGTCAGGTACAAGAGATACAAACTGTAGAAAGGACATAGGCAAGCACGATTAACAATATTATTTTTTATGCTTCAAGAATGAACAGCCTTTTTTTTTTTAATCTTAAATGATTTATTGTAGATCAAAAAGCAAAAATAAACAGAAACAAAGACATAACAAAAAAGGAAAAAAAAGGATACAATATACACATAGACGAAAAAAGAATGAACAGCCTTACAGTATTTCCTTTATTTAGCAGTTTTGGTTAAATGACCTGTTTTTTCTCTCAATCAGTCTTGGATCAATGACCCTGTCTTTCTCTGTAACTAAATGGAAACTAGCACCAAACTGTTAAATTGTTTTTAACTGTTTTTAAATCAATGTTTATCTAATTTTTTTTTTTTTGTGACTTGCTATGTATTGTGAGCTGCCCTGAACCTGCTTTTGGCGGGGAGGGTGGGATATAAATTGAATAAACAGCATCAAAGAACCCACACAGGGGAGACGCCTTTTGAATGTTTAGAGTGTGGGAAAAGATTCAACAGAACTGGCAATCTTCAAAGGCATTTAAAAACCCCCACAGGGGAGAAGCCTTTTGAATGCTCCAAGTGTAGGAAGAGATTCAGTGAGAAAAAGGATATTCAGTGGGATATAAATTGAATAAACTAAACTAAATTATTGCATCAGAATCTGGCGTCAATGGGTGCAATCGCACAAGGAATTTTAAACGGCAGTATCCCAGCTTTGAAAAAGCCAGTTCTCTTTTGTGTGTTCCACAGCATTCACACAGCCCCCGCCTTGCTGCTGGGAAAGGCATGGGTGCACAAGCGCAAGAGGAGCATTGAGAATGCTCATGTGCATGCAGGGTGCATGTATCATGCCCCCCAGCCGTTCAGACAGCCAGGAAACATGCCCTGTGTAGGCTTTGGAGATTTGATACCAGGAAGTTCCCAGTAGCTATTTAATCCAGTCTCAGCTCATCCTAAAATGAGATATGTATGGGTGGAACTTGGGGAACTGATGTGTGCGTATGATCATACACATTAAATCCAGAGGGGAGGTGTGGCTAGATTTGGCCAGATCTCTTGAGTGATCGCATCCAATGTCTGTGCTTTATTATTATTATTTTTGTTGTCGTTATTAATTCAGTTTAACGAATCGCCTCATCCCAGCTACTGCTGGGCTCTCTACGATGTACAACAATAAAATCCACACAATAGTCAGTAAAATCAGCTAATTAAGAACAAATTACAAACCTTAATAGTGTCTGTTATAAAGTGTTACCAATTCCTGCTTTCCAGACACTGCATTGGGAGTGTCATAGGCTGGGTGTGATCGGGAACAAAAGCCCAAGTCTGGTCTGAGGTCAAGCCAGGGGGGAGTCTGAACCAAAGACGAGTCAGGTAGTCGGGTTGGGGGTTGGAGAGTGAAGTCATCTGGAGCTGGGAGTCCGGAAGCTGAGGAATCCTACCAAAAGGATCCTATCAGCCAAAGTGGATGTGAGGTTGTCAGGGAAGCGACTTGTTGCTTCCACGATGAGCCCAGCCTCAAGCAGGGGGCTAAATGGGCCTCTGGCGATGTTCCAATTAGCACGCTGTCAGGACTCAGCGATGTTCCGATTAGCACGATGTCAGGACTCAGCGACTGGCTTCCCCGCAAGTGTCCACTTCTTCGATGGGTTGCTAAGTTCCGGAGGAGTCGCTTCCTCAGCCGAGCTACCCATGGGGGGCGGGGGGGGGGGGGTGAGTCAGGTGGACTGTCCACTTGCAGTTGCACCTCCTCAACCGCTGTCGGGCCAGGTGTGGGGAATGCTGACTGAGGCAGCAGCAGCAGCAAGCTAGGCCCTGGAGCATCAGAGGGGCCGGCTGCAGGCTCTGCTGGTGCTGTCAACTTGGGCAGAGGCCCAGCGTGATACCTTTTTTTTTTTGGGGGGGGGGGGGGGAAGGATCCCAACCTGGCAACCATTAGTGTCCTCAAACAAAAGCCTGGTGGAACATCTCTGTGAGGCGGGATTTTCTTTTTATATATTTCATAAACACTTTTTGTTCCCTCAGTTACCCAAACTACCTGAACTTCTTAGGAACACAATATGTGAGACCCAGTCGTTTTTCAAAACCGCACAAAGCCAGCTTGGTGTAATGGTTAAGTGTGTGGACTCTTATCTGGGAGAACTGGGTTTGATTCCCCGCTCCTCCACTCGCACCTGCTGGAATGGCCTTGGGTCAGCCATAGCTCTGGCAGAGGTTGTCCTTGAAAGGGCAGCTGCTGTGAGAGCCCTTTCCAGCCCCACCCACCTCACAGGGTGTCTGCTGTGGGGGAGGAAGGGAAAGGAGATTGTAGGCCGCTCTCTGTCCTGGAAAGGGCAGCTGCTGTGAGAGCCCTCTCAGCCCCACGCACCTCACAGGGTGTCTGTTGTGGGGGAGGAAGGGAAAGGAGATTGTAGGCCGCTCTCTGTCCTGGAAAGGGCAGCTGCTGTGAGAGCCCTCTCAGCCCCACGCACCTCACAGGGTGTCTGTTGTGGGGGGAGAAGGGAAAGGAGATTGTAGGCCGCTCTCTGTCCTGGAAAGGGCAGCTGCTGTGAGAGCCCTCTCCAGCCCCACCCACCCCACAGGGTGTCTGTTGTGGGGGAGGAATGGAAAGGAGATTGTAGGCCGCTCTCTGTCCTTGAAAGGGCAGCTGCTGTGAGAGCCCTCTCCAGCCCCACCCACCTCACAGGGTGTCTGTTGTGGGGGAGGAAGGGAAAGGAGATTGTAGGCTGCTCTCTGTCCTTGAAAGGGCAGCTGCTGTGAGAGCCCTCTCAGCCCCACCCACCTCACAGGGTGTCTGCTGTGGGGGAGGAAGGTAAAGGAAATTGTGAGCTGCTCGGAGTGGAGGGGGGGATATAAATTCAATATCACCATCTCCTCCTCTTTATGTTATTCCAGTCTTCTCAGGACAGTATGCTTAAAATATATATAGAAAGGCAAAACAGATAACATTATTGCATCATGCTTACAATTAGTCTGATACATTCAGTTGTACATATACAGTTAGAATCCAGTTAAACACTTTTCCAGTTCAGTAGTTAAACTTATTCTATTTCTTACTTTATCTTATTATTCTTATAATCTGATACCTGCTAAAGCTTAAATTCTCTAAGAATCTAATTCCCAGCTTTTTTCTTCTCTTTCTAATTTCTGTCAGCCCACTGATAGAAATTAGAAAGAGAAGACAAAAGTTGGAGTTTCCCAGTCAAAGTCAAGGGTAGGCCAGTGTAGAGCGAGTTACAGTAGTCTAGCCTGGAGGTGACCGCTGCATGGATTACTGTGGCTAGGTCCAAACAAGAAAGGAGGGGAGCCAGTTGCCTGCCTTGGCGTAGATGAAAAAATGCCACATTGGCAATGTGTACAGACTGGACTTCCATTGAAAGAGAAACTATAGGATCTTAGCGTACAGCTGTGTAAATAAAACCGCGAAGAGACCCCATAAATTTTAAACAAGACAGTGTAATGCAGAGGTCAGTGGTGTACTGACAAAACTTGCACATAGAACTTCAAATAGAAAGCATGTAGCAAAAAGACATAAACAGAAGACATGCTTTCTATTTGAAGTTCTATGTGCAAGTTTTGTCAGTACACCACTGACCTCTGCATTACACTGTCTTGTTTAAAATTTATGGTGTCTCTTAGCGGTTTTATTTACACACTCCATTGAAAGAGAGGCATCCGGGGTCAATCCCAGGCTCTTGATGGTAGTCTCTGGTGTCAGTAGCCCCTGTCAAGAGCTGGCAGTCTGCGCTCTAACTCCAGCCTCCGCCCCCTCCAACCACAGAACCTCCATTTTTGAGGGGTTCAGTTTCAATCTGCTCTTCTTTAGCCAGCTGGCCACAGCTTCCAAACCCCCGGCAAAGGATGATGGGGCTGTGGCCAACTGGTCATCCAACTGCAAACATAGCTGAGTGTCATCTGCATATTGATGACGTCCTAGCCTAAAATTCCATACCAGCTGGGCAAGGGTGCTCATGTACATGTTAAACAACGTTAGGGAAAGGAGTGCCCCTTGAGGGACTCCATAGACCGGGAGTCTCAAGTGGACACATCCTCCCCTTGCATCACCCTGTGCCCCCGAGTGTGGAGAAATTAGGAGAGCCATTGTAGGGCCATCCCACGTCAGCAAGATGATGATGATATTGGATTTATATATCGCCCTCCACTCCGAAGAGTCTCAGAGCGGCTCACAATCTCCTTTACCTTCCTCCCCCACAACAGGCACCCTGTGAGGTGGGTGGGGCTGGAGGGGGCTCTCCCAGCAGCTGCCTTTTCAAGGACAGAGAGCGGCCTACAATCTCCTTTCCCTTCCTCCCCCACAACAGACACTCTGAGGTGGGTGGGGCTGAGAGGGCTCTCCCAGCAGCTGCCCTTTCAAGGACAGAGAGCGGCCTACAATCTCCTTTCCCTTCCTCCCCCACAACAGACACCCTGTGAGGTAGATGAAGATATTGGCTTTATATCTCGCCCTCCACTCCGAAGAGTCTCAGAGCGGCTCACAATCTCCTTTACCTTCCTCCCCCACAACAGACACCCTGTGAGGTGGGTGGGGCTGGAGAGGGCTCTCACAGCAGCTGCCCTTTCAAGGATAACCTCTGCCAGAGCTATGGCTGACCCAAGGCCATGCTAGCAGGTGCAAGTGGAGGAGTGGGGAATCAAACCCAGTTCTCCCAGATAAGAGTCTGCACACAACCATTACACCAAACTGGCTCTCCACAAGGTGGTGAATGAACAGGTTGTCGTCAACTGTGTCGAACGCTGCCATAAGATCTGACAATATCAGCCGTGCCGACCTGCCTCAATCCAGCTGCATTCGGAGATCATCCGTTAGAGCGACCAGGATAGTCTCAGTCCCATGTTTAGGGCAGAAGCCTGACTGGAACAGAAGCTGTGGAGTTGATCAGCTACCGTTCTCTCAATTACGGTACCTTACCCAGAAGAGGTAAGTTTGACACTGGGTGGTAATTAGTTGGATCCTAAAGATCCATCGATGGCTTTTAAAAGAGTAGTTATGACCACTGCTTCCTTTAAGTCCCCTGGAAATACCCCTGTCTCTAAGGACAGGTTGATAATTTCCTTTGTGGGGCCCTGGATCCCCTCATCACCAGCCTTAACCAGCCATGAGGGACACCAGTACAGTTTAGCAATCTTGAGTGTGCTGGTTTAGGTGTATATCTGTTAAGCTGAGAATGTACATTTGATTTGTGGACATTAATTCCATAATAGAGCTGTTCAAAGACATACGTTATTCCAAATATAGACAGAATTTTAAAAGCAAAAATCTAATGTTGGGGGTAATTTGGAACCAAAAACTGGTTAATTTAGCTAATGCCAACTTCGGAAAGCATCTCCTTCCATACAGCATCACCCTGCTCTCCCACCTACCTACAATTTATGCCATGTTTTGATTTTTAGGAGAGCAGTGAGGATTTTTAGGCGAGGAGCATATTTTCCCATTACATCATTACCAAAGCCTTGTGAGGCAGGTCAGCTTGAGCGAATGCAATGAGCCCAAGTTCACAATTAAATTTCCAGGCAGAATGAATGGCTTTTGAACCTGGGTCTCCCAGATCCTAGCCTAATGCCCTAATCCAGGGGTGTCAAACTCATCTGTTAGGAGGGCCAGATCTGACATCAATGGGACTTTGTGGGGCTGGTCCATGTGTGTCATAAAATGGGACATGCTAAAACTGAACAGCGCCTGCCCATAGACTATACACGCCTGCCCATAGAGAAAGCACACCTGCCCATAGGGAATAATGGGGACCACATTTGCCCATAGGGAAAAAGGGATATTAAGCTTGGCTTAAGGACACTCCTTACCCATAGACTATACACGCCTGCCCATAGAGAAAGCACACCTACCCATAGGGAATAATGGGGACCACATTTGCCCATAGGGAAAAAGGGATATTAAGCTTGGCTGAAAGACACTCCTTACCCATAGACTATACACGCCTGCCCATAGAGAAAGCACACCTGCCCATAGGGAATAATGGGGACCACATTTGCCCATAGGGAAAAAGGGATATTAAGCTTGGCTTAAGGACACTCCTTACCCATAGACTATACACGCCTGCCCATAGAGAAAGCACACCTGCCCATAGGGAATAATGGGGACCACATTTGCCCAATGGGAAAAAGGGATATTAAGCTTGGCTTAAAGACACTCCTTACCCATAGACTATACACGCCTGCCCATAGAGAAAGCACACCTACCCATAGGGAATAATGGGGACCACATTTGCCCATAGGGAAAAAGGGATATTAAGCTTGGCTGAAAGACACTCCTTACCCATAGACTATACACGCCTGCCCATAGAGAAAGCACACCTGCCCATAGGGAATAATGGGGACCACATTTGCCCATAGGGAAAAAGGGATATTAAGCTTGGCTTAAGGACACTCCTTACCCATAGACTATACACGCCTGCCCATAGAGAAAGCACACCTGCCCATAGGGAATAATGGGGACCACATTTGCCCATAGGGAAAAAGGGATATTAAGCTTGGCTTAAGGACACTCCTTACCCATAGACTATACACGCCTGCCCATAGAGAAAGCACACCTGCCCATAGGGAATAATGGGGACCACATTTGCCCATAGGGAAAAAGGGATATTAAGCTTGGCTTAAGGACACTCCTTACCCATAGACTATACACGCCTGCCCATAGAGAAAGCACACCTGCCCATAGGGAATAATGGGGACCACATTTGCCCATAGGGAAAAAGGGATATTAAGCTTGGCTTAAGGACACTCCTTACCCATAGACTATACACGCCTGCCCATAGAGAAAGCACACCTGCCCATAGGGAATAATGGGGACCACATTTGCCCATAGGGAAAAAGGGATATTAAGCTTGGCTTAAGGACACTCCTTACCCATAGACTATACACGCCTGCCCATAGAGAAAGCACACCTGCCCATAGGGAATAATGGGGACCACATTTGCCCATAGGGAAAAAGGGATATTAAGCTTGGCTTAAGGACACTCCTTACCCATAGACTATACACGCCTGCCCATAGAGAAAGCACACCTGCCCATAGGGAATAATGGGGACCACATTTGCCCATAGGGAAAAAGGGATATTAAGCTTGGCTTAAGGACACTCCTTACCCATAGACTATACACGCCTGCCCATAGAGAAAGCACACCTGCCCATAGGGAATAATGGGGACCACATTTGCCCATAGGGAAAAAGGGATATTAAGCTTGGCTTAAGGACACTCCTTACCCATAGACTATACACGCCTGCCCATAGAGAAAGCACACCTGCCCATAGGGAATAATGGGGACCACATTTGCCCATAGGGAAAAAGGGATATTAAGCTTGGCTTAAGGACACTCCTTACCCATAGACTATACACGCCTGCCCATAGAGAAAGCACACCTGCCCATAGGGAATAATGGGGACCACATTTGCCCATAGGGAAAAAGGGATATTAAGCTTGGCTTAAGGACACTCCTTACCCATAGACTATACACGCCTGCCCATAGAGAAAGCACACCTGCCCATAGGGAATAATGGGGACCACATTTGCCCATAGGGAAAAAGGGATATTAAGCTTGGCTTAAGGACACTCCTTACCCATAGACTATACACGCCTGCCCATAGAGAAAGCACACCTGCCCATAGGGAATAATGGGGACCACATTTGCCCATAGGGAAAAAGGGATATTAAGCTTGGCTTAAGGACACTCCTTACCCATAGACTATACACGCCTGCCCATAGAGAAAGCACACCTGCCCATAGGGAATAATGGGGACCACATTTGCCCATAGGGAAAAAGGGATATTAAGCTTGGCTTAAGGACACTCCTTACCCATAGACTATACACGCCTGCCCATAGAGAAAGCACACCTGCCCATAGGGAATAATGGGGACCACATTTGCCCATAGGGAAAAAGGGATATTAAGCTTGGCTTAAGGACACTCCTTACCCATAGACTATACACGCCTGCCCATAGAGAAAGCACACCTGCCCATAGGGAATAATGGGGACCACATTTGCCCATAGGGAAAAAGGGATATTAAGCTTGGCTTAAGGACACTCCTTACCCATAGACTATACACGCCTGCCCATAGAGAAAGCACACCTGCCCATAGGGAATAATGGGGACCACATTTGCCCATAGGGAAAAAGGGATATTAAGCTTGGCTTAAGGACACTCCTTACCCATAGACTATACACGCCTGCCCATAGAGAAAGCACACCTGCCCATAGGGAATAATGGGGACCACATTTGCCCATAGGGAAAAAGGGATATTAAGCTTGGCTTAAGGACACTCCTTACCCATAGACTATACACGCCTGCCCATAGAGAAAGCACACCTGCCCATAGGGAATAATGGGGACCACATTTGCCCATAGGGAAAAAGGGATATTAAGCTTGGCTTAAGGACACTCCTTACCCATAGACTATACACGCCTGCCCATAGAGAAAGCACACCTGCCCATAGGGAATAATGGGGACCACATTTGCCCATAGGGAAAAAGGGATATTAAGCTTGGCTTAAGGACACTCCTTACCCATAGACTATACACGCCTGCCCATAGAGAAAGCACACCTGCCCATAGGGAATAATGGGGACCACATTTGCCCATAGGGAAAAAGGGATATTAAGCTTGGCTTAAGGACACTCCTTACCCATAGACTATACACGCCTGCCCATAGAGAAAGCACACCTGCCCATAGGGAATAATGGGGACCACATTTGCCCATAGGGAAAAAGGGATATTAAGCTTGGCTTAAGGACACTCCTTACCCATAGACTATACACGCCTGCCCATAGAGAAAGCACACCTGCCCATAGGGAATAATGGGGACCACATTTGCCCATAGGGAAAAAGGGATATTAAGCTTGGCTTAAGGACACTCCTTACCCATAGACTATACACGCCTGCCCATAGAGAAAGCACACCTGCCCATAGGGAATAATGGGGACCACATTTGCCCATAGGGAAAAAGGGATATTAAGCTTGGCTTAAGGACACTCCTTACCCATAGACTATACACGCCTGCCCATAGAGAAAGCACACCTGCCCATAGGGAATAATGGGGACCACATTTGCCCATAGGGAAAAAGGGATATTAAGCTTGGCTTAAGGACACTCCTTACCCATAGACTATACACGCCTGCCCATAGAGAAAGCACACCTGCCCATAGGGAATAATGGGGACCACATTTGCCCATAGGGAAAAAGGGATATTAAGCTTGGCTTAAGGACACTCCTTACCCATAGACTATACACGCCTGCCCATAGAGAAAGCACACCTGCCCATAGGGAATAATGGGGACCACATTTGCCCATAGGGAAAAAGGGATATTAAGCTTGGCTTAAGGACACTCCTTACCCATAGACTATACACGCCTGCCCATAGAGAAAGCACACCTGCCCATAGGGAATAATGGGGACCACATTTGCCCATAGGGAAAAAGGGATATTAAGCTTGGCTTAAGGACACTCCTTACCCATAGACTATACACGCCTGCCCATAGAGAAAGCACACCTGCCCATAGGGAATAATGGGGACCACATTTGCCCATAGGGAAAAAGGGATATTAAGCTTGGCTTAAGGACACTCCTTACCCATAGACTATACACGCCTGCCCATAGAGAAAGCACACCTGCCCATAGGGAATAATGGGGACCACATTTGCCCATAGGGAAAAAGGGATATTAAGCTTGGCTTAAGGACACTCCTTACCCATAGACTATACACGCCTGCCCATAGAGAAAGCACACCTGCCCATAGGGAATAATGGGGACCACATTTGCCCATAGGGAAAAAGGGATATTAAGCTTGGCTTAAGGACACTCCTTACCCATAGACTATACACGCCTGCCCATAGAGAAAGCACACCTGCCCATAGGGAATAATGGGGACCACATTTGCCCATAGGGAAAAAGGGATATTAAGCTTGGCTTAAGGACACTCCTTACCCATAGACTATACACGCCTGCCCATAGAGAAAGCACACCTGCCCATAGGGAATAATGGGGACCACATTTGCCCATAGGGAAAAAGGGATATTAAGCTTGGCTTAAGGACACTCCTTACCCATAGACTATACACGCCTGCCCATAGAGAAAGCACACCTGCCCATAGGGAATAATGGGGACCACATTTGCCCATAGGGAAAAAGGGATATTAAGCTTGGCTTAAGGACACTCCTTACCCATAGACTATACACGCCTGCCCATAGATAATAATAATAATAATAATAATAATAATATTTTATTTTTATATCCCGCCCTCCCCGCTAGGCGGGCTCAGGGCGGCTAACAGACACGGGAGTCTCATGATTCACATTAAACAATAATAGACATGGGAGTCCCGTGATTCATAAAACATAACAACTTAAACATTAATTACAATAAATTATTTAAAAAACATAAAAACATATAAACATATAAGATATAAAAATAGGTGCTAAAATGATGTATTTAAGATGGCTAAGTGTCTATTCATTCATTAATCAGGTTCCGTCTTAGTTGCCACATGGTGACTCAAATGCTAACTGAAAAAGAAATGTTTTGCAAGCCCTGCGGAATTGGTTCAGGTCCCGCAGGGCTCGCACCATCTCTGGGAGGTCGTTCCACCAGCGAGGGGCTATCACCGAGAAGGCCTGCTCCCTAGTGGCCTTCAACCTAACTTCTCTTGGCCCAGGGATTGTTAATAAGTTCTGAGAACCAGACCTCAGTGCTCTCCGGGGTACATATGGGGAGAGGCGGTCCTTTAGGTAGGCAGGTCCTCGGCCATATAGGGCTTTAAAGGTAATAACCAGCACCTTATAGCGAACACGGTAGACAACCGGCAGCCAGTGCAGATTGCGCAGCCCAGGCCGTGCAGGCTCCCACCGTGGTAGTCCCTCCAGCAGCCTGGCCGCCGCGTTCTGGACTACCTGGAGTCTCCGTGTTCGGTACAAGGGCAGCCCCATGTAGAGGGCATTGCAGTAGTCTAACCTCGAAGTGACCGTTGCGTGGATCACAGTTGCCAGGTCGGTGCGTTCCAGGAAGGGGGCCAAGTGCCTCGCCCTCTTGAGATAGAAGAAGGCGGATCTAGCAGTGGCAGCTACTTGGGCCTCCATTGATAGGGAGGACTCCAGTAGCACCCCCAGGCTCTTGACTTTGCGCACCGGTACCAGTGGCACACCGTCAAAGGCCGGTAAAGTAGTCTCCCCTCCCGGTCCGCCGCGGCCCACGCAAAGGACCTCAGTCTTCGCCGGATTCAACTTCAGCCCGCTCAGCCTGAGCCAGTCAGCCACGGCTTGTAGTGCCCGGTCCAAATTTGCTGGGACATCACCAGCCCGGCCGTCCATCAATAGATAGAGCTGGGTGTCATCTGCATATTGATGGCAACCCAGCCCATACCTCCGTGCAATCTGGGCAAGGGGGCGCATAAAGATGTTAAACAGCATCGGGGAGAGGACTGCCCCCTGAGGCACTCCGCAATGGAGTGGATACCTCTGAGACAGTTCCCCCCCGATCGCCACCCTTTGTCCCCGACCCTCAAGAAAGGAGGAGAGCCACTGTAAGGCTAGCCCCCGAATTCCTGCGTCGGCGAGGCGGCGGGTCAGCAGCCGATGATCAACCATATCGAACGCCGCCGATAGGTCTAACAACAGCAATACTGCCGAGCCGCCTCGATCCAGTTGCCGTCGGAGGTCATCCATGAGGGCGACCAGGACTGTTTCTGTCCCATGGCCCGGGCGAAAGCCGGACTGGCATGGGTCTAGGACGGAAGCGTCCTCCAGGAATTCCTGTAACTGCACCGCCACGGCCCTCTCGATTATTTTGCCTAAAAAGGGCAAGTTTGAGACCGGCCGGTAATGTGCCAATTCGGCCGGATCTGATGACGGTTTTTTCAGGAGAGGGCGGACCAGTGCCTCTTTCAGAGGTGTTGGAAAAACACCTTCTGAAAGGGATCGATTTATAATATCCCGTATAGGATATCTTAGTTCCTCCTGGCAGGCCTTAATTAGCCAGGAGGGGCAGGGGTCCAGATCGCAAGTCGTGGAACGTGCAGTGGCAAGAATTCTGTCGACTTCCTCCAAGCTGAGCGGGTCGAAGCAATCCAGAGTTGAATCAGAAGACACGCATTGGGCTTCGAGTCCACTTACTGCCTCCAAGTTGGCGGGGCAGTCCTGGCGGAGCGATTGGACCTTATCCGCAAAGAATTTCGCGAAGGCCTCGCAGCCGATTTCCAATTCCTTAGCTTTAGAATTGCCCTGAGGCAATGTGGTCAGATTCCGAATTATTCTAAATAATTGGGCTGGGCGCGAATTTGCGGATGCAATCCTAGCCGCAAAGTATGTTTTCTTTGCGGCCTTGATTGCCATCTCATAGGACTTCATAAACTTCCTATAAGATGTTCTAGTCGCCTCGTCACGAGTGCGTCGCCATTGCCTCTCTAGCCGTCTAAGGCCTTGTTTCAGCTGGCGTAATTCCGGGGTATACCACGGAGCCAGCTTAATCCGAGGTCGCAGAGGGCGCCGAGGTGCGATCTCCTCGATGGCCCTAGAGAGCCGGCTATTCCAGGTCTCAATCAGGCCATCAAGGGAGCCGCCAGAGGGCCAGGAGTCCCGCAGAGCCATCTGGAACCGTTCCGGGTCCATTTGACTCCGCGGGCGAGCCATAATCGGCTCCTCGCCTAAACAGGTTCGGGGGGGCATATTCACACGGGCCTTGAGGGCGAAGTGATCCGACCATGGCACAACCTCTGTGGTTATATCGCTCACTACAATCCCGGCCGCAAAGATCAGGTCTAACATGTGTCCGGCCTGGTGGGTGGGGGTCACAACGAATTGAGAGAGTCCCAGTGTCGCCATGGAAGACACTAGGTCCGTCGCCTGACTGGAGGACGGGTCATCGGCATGGACGTTGAAGTCACCCAGGATTATCAGCCTTGGGTGCTCCAGCGCCCAGCCTGTCGCCGCCTCAAGCAGGGACGGTAAGGCGTTGGCCGGTGCGTTAGGCGTACGGTACACCAGCCAAATCGCCAACCCCTCTTCATCCCCCCACGCCAGCCCGGCACATTCAATGCCCTCAATCTTTGGGGCCGGGAGCGCCCTAAAGGAGTAAGCCTCCCGTGCAAATAATGCCACTCCTCCCCCCCGCCCGCTAGTCCGCGATTGGTGGAAGACCGAGTAACCTGGGGGAGCTGTTTGCGAGAGGGCCACTGTATCACCCTCCCGGATCCAGGTCTCGGTCACGCAAGCCAGGTCCATATTCTGCTCAAGCATGAACTCTCGGAGAGTTGAGGTCTTATTATTGATGGACCTGGCGTTGCATAACACCAATGACGGAGGCGGGTTGCTCCTGGTCCTGCTACCTGTCACCCTTGGGATGGGCCGCAGACTGGAGGGGGGCCGAGCACCGACTTGTCTCTGTCCGCCTCCCTTATAATATCTGCTCCCACCGCCATACCTCCCCCTCCCCAAGAGCACCGGAATCCCTGAGCCAGCCATTCCTCGCTGGCAGCAGCTGCAATGAAACTACTATCAGGCTGGCGTCTAATTACACACCCTCCTCACTCCGTCTAACTAAACCCTAATTCCAATTAACCCAAAAAACCCCTCCAATTCCTTATATGTATTTGATAAAAATTATTCCAAATAGCAATTAATTTACCCCTCCCTATTTCCCATCAATTTGCTAATAATATTTATATAGTCTAATTCAAATATATAATAATAATCAAACACTGAGTTAATTAGTAATAAATTAATTTTAACTATAGGGAAACTATATAATAATAATCAAACACTGAGTTAATTAGTAATAAATTAATTTTAACTATAGGGAATTTTCACCATAGGGAAAAAGGGAAATTAAGCTTCGCCTAAGCACAGCGCCTGCCCATAGACCAGGGGTGGCCAACGGTAGCTCTCCAGATGTTTTTGCCTACAACTCCCATCAGCCCCAGCCAGCATGGCCAATGGCTGGGGCTGATAGTTGTAGGCAAAAACATCTGGAGAGCTACCGTTAGCCACCCCTGCCATAGACTATACACGCCTGCCCATAGGGAATAATGGGCACCATATTTCCCCATAGGGAAAAAGGGATATTAAGCTTGGCCTAAGGACACCCCTTACCCATAGACTATACACGCCTGCCCATAGAGAAAGCACACCTGCCCACAGGGAATAATGGAAACCACATTTCACCATAGGAAAAAAGGGAAATTAAGCTTCGCCTAAGCACAGCGCCTGCCCATAGACCAAGTGATGCCAAATTGGTTGGGACAAGAAACAAAGGCCAGTTCTTCAGTGAATAGCTTGATGAAAATATCAACTCAGTATGAAGCAGCTTCTGCTACTTGAACACTGCTCAGATACTTCTGATTTAGGCATTTTAAGTTTGCTTCTGTCTGATGGTGATGCAGAGATTACATGGAAAACATCTAGGTTCTGTTCTCAAGTGAGGAAAATTTGTACTATTCAAATATCTCAGGGGATCGAAGATGCTGGTAGAAGGGAATTTAACTCTCAATAGCATAATTGTTTATATTCCAGTTGGAGTAGCGTATATTTTACTTATATCCGTCTGAGGTTAGTAGATTTTGTATTAGTACTAATGTTAACATTATAAACTTTGATCTGTTTTAGAGACTTTTTCCTTGGATAGTATTTGCTGATCTGTATTAATGTATAGATTTTTATATATTCTTGTTTTTTAGTATCTCTGTTTTTATCTGTTATCTCTTGTATTCGGAAGGTCACGGACTGTAATAAATTCTTTGATTTGAAATTCCATGCAGATTAGATATATATGAAACTGCCTTATACTGAATCAGACCCTTGGTCCATCGAAGTCAGTATTGTCAGACTGGCAGCGGCTCTCCAGAGTCTGAAGCTGAGGTTTTTCATGCCTATTTACCTGGACCCTTTTTAGTTGGAGATGCTGGGGATTGAACCTGGGACCTTCTGCTTACCAAGCAGATGCTCTACCACTGAGCCACTGTCCCTCCCTGATTATTGGGAGAGGAACTTAAAATATCCCCAGGCAAAAGAAAATGGCTACTTGGCAGGGTGGACTCTATTAGACACCATGGGAAGTCCTACTCCTCAAACCCCTCCATCCCTACTCTGCACCCCTCCTCCCAAAAAATCTTCAGGTATTTCCTATCCAGGAGTTGGCGACCCTAGGCAGCTAGCCAGAGATGTGCAAGCAAGAGGCAGTTAGAGGGGAAGTTTAAAGAAAAGGGGGACTAGGTAAAAGCTGGATCAACATGATTTTAAATGAATCCTCATGAATTCGTATGATTTTTACATTGAAACAAAATCAAACCACCACACTGTAGTCCAGGGATGTCAAACATGCGGCCCGGGGGCCAAATCAGACACCAGGAGGGCTCCTATCAGGCCTGTGAGCAGGTCTGCTTCCTTCTCCCTCTCTTTTGCTTACTTCTGCATCACAGCTTGCATTTCCAGGCTTGCTCAATCACACAGGAGCCACAGAGGAGAGCTTCTATCTTCTCTATTGGCTGAGGCTCCTCCCTTGGGGAGGACGGTGGAGAGGGAGAGCTTGTTTTGCTAGGCTCTCACAATCACACAGCAGATCTACTGACTGAAGCTGCTCTTCCTTCTATTGGGTGAGGCTCCTTCCTCTTGTCCCTTGGGGAGGGAGGGAAAGAGTCAGAACTTCCTTCTCCCAGTTCCCTTGATCATACAGGAGAGATACAAAACACCTTTAAGGCCAACAAAGTTTTATTTAAGGTATGAGCTTGCTATACAGAGAGAGTGTGTGTTTTTTGTTGGCTCGTTATGTCAGGGCTCCCCTGGGTGCAACTGGGTTTGTCTCCCCCTTTGTGACCCAGTCTTTGTCAGTAGGAAAGCAATGTGAACTATTTAGATGAGGAATAATCACAAACCAGTGAGGTGGATTAGGCTGAGAGTGTATATCCAGACCAATTCGCCCAGCACGTTTCCTTTGTAGACTAGGGATTTTTAACCTAGGCTTCCCACATGAGTAGGCTGACACTGACCACTATACATTGCTGTCTATGTATTCTTGCACTGCCTCATAGGAGTTGTAGTTATTTATCTAGGGAAGGCTATAGTTTTGTAGACAAAAACATAGCCCTCAGTCTGCGTCATGGTGCCTTCGCATGTTCTTGATCAGCACACAAAGCAACTTGTGTACAAAAGCTCGCAATAACCAGGCATTTCATGTTTTCCTCTGGGTCTTAGGCTCAAAGCATTGACCATGAGATTTCTGTATGTCAATCAATCAAAAGTAGGTTTGCAACTTACCTGAAGAGCATACTGTTAGAATTTACAAGCTGACAGTATGTCAACAGTAATGTGAAGGTGAAGTGCTGTTTGTTCATTGGTTAGTTTGAGGATACTCATTTGCATCTCTGAACATTCTGTTTCAGTTCTTCTGTTTTGTGCTGTGCCATGCAGTATAGTAGTTATCACTCTGTAAAATAGTTCTCCAATAATGTTTAACTTGTAGTTTTACACTGAGTGTTGGGTAATTTGTATAATACGCTTCCAAGCATATAAGAATTTATCTAACACATACTCAAGACTGCTATAGCGCAGACATTATCTCCAGATTTTGATGCAAGTATTCAGCGCAAGAGGCGTCCGTTATCAGAGACGGTTAAATAAAATATTGCAAGTGTGCTAATCTTTTAAACATGTTTTATTGTGTTTGTGTCTATTACAAAGTTTGTATCACTGCTACCTGGCATTACATTTTATGACACACGTGGCCCGGCCCAACAAGGTCTTATTGTCAGGTGATGGAGACTCAAGGGCGTATTCATTTAAACAATGTATACTTTATTGGAAACGCATAGCTTGAAACAGAAATTGAGACTAATACCTTGGTATGGGTGTTTCGGGGTCTTATGGAATCTACTTCAAAGCAATATCTAAACAATAGCAGTATTCTCAAAACAAAGGGGAGTCAAGGTGCAAACTTTCACAGGAGAGCTCTCTCTTATCTTTTAGCCCCTGGGAAGAGGCTGGCTAGCAGTCGTATCTAATAACGGTTACGTTCTTTTGGCCTCACTGTCTCCTAACACATTTTGCACTTCAAACATTCTCTTTGATATGCATGTGGACTACAGCATTTACCTAGAATAAGAGTTAGTATTAAACAAGCCATTGGGTTAGTATTTGTTACTATGGGGTAGAGTTACAGAGCCTGACACTTATTTATGTCAGATCCAGCCCTCATCGCAAATGAGTTCGACGCCCCTGCAAAAGACCATGTCTTATTCTGTAGGCAGCACGACAAAAATCATGGTTCCATGACTTCGGGGC
The DNA here is from genome assembly GCF_032191835.1 of Heteronotia binoei. Lineage (NCBI taxonomy): Eukaryota > Metazoa > Chordata > Lepidosauria > Squamata > Gekkonidae > Heteronotia > Heteronotia binoei. The sequence goes on from NC_083224.1 coordinate 18,009,427, forward strand.
AACATCTTGGTACAAAAACATGGTTCTGAAGAATGGCTCCTCATGGTTTTTGCACTGAGTCACACCAAACTCACCATCAAATTGCACAACTCGCACTACAGAAATCATAGATTCATGGCATCATGGCAACACCATGTTGCAAAAACATGGTTTCAAAGCATGGATCCTCAGGGTTTTTGCAATGGGTCACTCCAGAGTCACCATCAAATCACATATCACATCCATGGGCAGAGCTTGCACCCCCCTCCCCCAAATCAGGGATCCATGGCTTTGTGGCAACAGCATGACACAAAAACATGGGTCTGAAGCTTGGCTCCTCAAGGGTTTTTTAATTGGATCGCCTCAAACTCACAATCAAATCACATATTATGTTTATAGCCCTTGGTTTGACCCCACAATTACAGATCTTGTAAGATAAACTGAAATGTGTTAGATATTAAGTCGTCTATCAATAAGGTTTTTCATGCTTCTGCTTACGAAGCAGATGCTTTACCACTGAGCCACTGTCTCTCCCCACCTACCGTCACCTACCTGCTCATTACCTACCAATCAAAAGACGCCACAAATCACAGGTAGGTGGGGGAGCAGTTCAATAGCATATGGATGAGCTTTCTGAAGCTGGCATTAGCACATTTTCTGGCAGCCACCCCAGCATAAGGTTTTTGCTTCTTAAATTCTGTCTGTGTTTGGGACAATCTACGTCTGTGTACAGATGTATTCTGGAATCAATATCCATAACTCAAAAGTACATTTTCAGCTTACAAATACACACCTAATCAGCACACTCGAGATTGCTACATCGTGGACACCGACTCCAGATTTTGATGCAATAATTCAGAACAAGCGACGTCAGTTACCAAAGGTTATTAAAGAAAATACGGTAAGGCTGTTAATTATTTAAGCATATTTGTATATCGAATAGAAAGTAATATTGTTAATTCTGTTGGCTACGTCTTTCTAAATTTTATATCCTGATATCTGGCATTAAATTGCATAGCACCCATAGCCTGGCCTGACAAAGTAAAGTATCAGATCGTCATACTGAATGAATTTTGAGATTCCTAGGCTAAGAAGTTACATGGCTTTCCCTTGTGTGGGTTCTTAGATGTTGTTGAAGACAGCCACACTAACTGAATCAAAAGGCTTCTCTCCTGTGTGGATTCTCAGATGACTCGGAAGATTGCTGCTGCTATTCAATCTCTGGAGAGCCAGTTCGGTGTAGTGGTTAAGTGTGCGGACTCTTATCTGGGAGAACCGGGTTTGATTCCCCACTCCTCCACTTGCACCTGCTGGAATGGCCTTGGGTCAGCCATAGCTCTGGCAGAGTTGTCCTTGAAAGGGCAGCTGCTGTGAGAGCCCTCTCCAGCCCCACCCACCTCACAGGGTGTCTGTTGTGGGGGAGGAAGGGAAAGGAGATTGTGAGCCGCTCTGAGACTCTTTGGAGTGGAGGGCGGGATATAAATCCAATATCTTCTTCTTCTTCTTCCTACACACTGAGATTTGAAAAGGCTTCTTCCCTGTGTGGTTCTTAGATGCTGTTGAAGATTCTGTCGTGGAACCTCTTCCCACACTCCGAACATTCAAAAGGCTTCTCTCCCATGTGAGTTCTTTTTGAAGATGGACACTGCTGCTCAATATTTTCTCACACTCTGAGCATTGAACATGAACATATGAAGCTGCCTTATACTGAATCAGACCCTCGGTCCATCAAAGTCAGTATTGTCTACTCAGACTGGCCGCGGCTCTCCAGGGTCTCAAGCTAAGGTTTTTTACACCTATTTGCCTGGACCCTTTTTAGTTGGAGATGCCGGGGATTGAACCTGGGACCTTCTGCTTACCAATCAGATGCTCTACCACTGAGCCACCATCCCTCCCCATTCAAAAGGCATTTACCCTCTGTGGATCCCTTGAGGCTGTTGAAGATAGCCACTCTGACTGAATTTCTTCCCACACTGAGCATTCAAAAGGCTTCTCCTGTGTGGTTTCTGAAATTACGAACATGGGTGTTGTAGGAATTACTTTTGTACACCTCACTGTACCTTCAGTAACGCACCCAAAACAACCTGCGGTTATCAGAAAGCTTATACATACACACTAATACATTTACAGATGATCTTTATTAGACTCCAAGTTTCTTCTCTGGACAGAAGGCTTAAAATATATGGATAGAAAAGCAAAACAGTTTAGTTAACATTAATACAGAACTTAATTTATTTAATACAAAATAAATCCTGCAACAATGGGTACTCCAACTAAATCTCTTCCCACACTCTGCACATTTAAAAGGCTTCTCCCCTGTGTGAGTTCTTAAATGAGTATGAAGAGTGCTACTGTAACAGAATCTCTCCCCACACTCTGAGCATTCAAAAGGTTTCTACCCTGTGTGGATTGTTAGACGACCAGGAAGACTGCCACTTCTGCTGAATTGCTTCACACACTCTGAGCATTCAAAAGGCTTCTCTCCTGTACGTATTCTCAGATGTTTTTGAAGACTGCTACTGTCACTGCATCCCTTCCTGCACTCTTGAGCATTCAAAAGCCTTCTCCCCTATGTGCGTAGTTAGATGACCTTGAAGACTGGCTTTTCTGCTGAATCTCTTCCCACACACTGAACATTCAAAAGGCTTCTCCCCTGTGTGGGTTCTTAGATGACTTCGAAGAGCACCATTCTGACAAAATCTCTTCCCACACTCTGAGCATTCAAAAGGCTTCTCCCCTGTGTGGGTTCTTTGATGCTCTTGAAGAGTGCTTCTCTTACGGAATCTCTTCTGACACTCTGAGCATTCAAAAGGCCTTTCGCCTGTGTGAGTTCTCTGATGATTTCGGAGACTGCTCCTGTCACTGAATCTCTTCCCACACTCTGAGCATTCAAAAGGCTTCTCTCCTGTGTGGGTTCTTAGATGATTTTGAAGATGGCTAATTTGACTGAATCTCTTCCTACACTTTGAGCATTCAAAAGGCTTCTCCCCTGTGTGAGTTCTTAGATGACATTGAAGATTGCCGCTGCTTTTGAATCTCTTCCTGCATACTAAGCACTCAAAAGGCTTCTCCCCTGTGTGAATTCTTAAATGATGTTGAAGATGGCTGCTCCAACTGAATCCCTTCCCACACTTTGAGCATTCAAAAGGCTTCTCCCCTGTGTGGCTTCTTAAATGTTGCTGAAGATGGCTACTCCGACTGAATCTTTTTCCACACTCGGAGCATTCAAAAGGCTTCTCCCCTGTGTGGGTTCTTAAATGACGTTGCAGATGGCTAGTCCGACTGAATCTCTTCCCACACTCTGAGCATTCAAAAGGCTTGTCCCCTGTGTGGGTTCTTAAATGATGTTGAAGAGAACCATTTTGACTGAATCTCTTCCCACACACTGAGCATTCAAAAGACTTCTCTCCTGTGTGGGTTCTTAAATGACGCTGAAGATGGCTACTCTGACTAAATCTCTTCCTGCATTCTAAGCATTCAAAAGGCTTGTCCCCTCTGTGGGTTCTTAAATGACGGTGAAGAGTGCTACTGTGACTGAATCTCTTCCCACACTCTGAGCATTCAAAAGGCTTCTCCCCTGTGTGGGTTCTTCTATGCTTTTTAAGAAGAAAACTATGACTGAATCTCTTCCCACAGTCTGAGCATTCAAAAGGTTTGTCTCCTGAATGAATCCTTTGGTGCACGAGGAGCTGTGATCTGTATTTAAAATACATTCCACACCAAAAGCATTTACACAGCTTCATTATACTGTGCTTTGAAAAATGTGTATTACTCTTTCTTCCATCCAAGAACATCATTCCACTCTCTGAACAGATGAAAGGCTTTTCTGCTGAATGAATTATTTGGTGTTGAAAAGGCTCCGATTTGTTTGAGAAGTTCTCGTCGTAGTCTGAGCAGCTATAAGGTTTCTCTTCTGTCTGTGTTCTTAGATGTGGAAAGAACTCTGCTCTGCCAGTCATGGCCTTTCCAAACTCCAGGCACTGATGAGTCTTCTTTCCAGCGTGTATTCCAAAATGGACATTATATTGGGTTTGATCTGAGAAGTTCATTCCACACTCCCAGCACTTGTATGTATCCTCCAGCATATGAATTACTTCTTGGAAATCCCTCCCTTGGCAAGGAACAGATGTGTCCCTCTTCTTCACCCTGTGGCTGACTTTCTGTCTTTGAGGCCTGCCTTGAATGTTTCTGCTCACATCTTCATCCTTGACTTCATCTGGCGATAGATGCTGCTGTTCCTCACCCTTCTCATTCCTCTGATCATCCCCTGCTGGAATAAAGAGAGAGATCTTGTTAGAATTCACGCAAGGAGGTCTGATTTGCACCTGAAGTTCCATCCACACTCTAAACCAGGGGTGTCAATCTCATTTGTTATGAGGGCTGGATCTGACACAAATGTGTGTCATAAAATGTAATGCCAGGTAGCAGAGATATAAACTTTATAAAGGACCTGGACAAACACAAAGATTTTAAAAAGACCTTAAATAAAACATGATAAAAACATTAACACTTGTTGGTCTTAAAGGTGCTTTCATTGTATCTCTCCCATGGGATCCAGGGAACTGGGCAAAGGAAACCCTGGCACTTTCTTTCCTTCCCCAGGGGACCAGGAGGGGAGGAGCTTCAGCCAATAGAAGGAAAAGAGGCTTGGCTCAGGAGCCGCAGCCAATGGAGATAATAGAGGTTTTGCTCTGTAGCTCCTGTGCAATTGAGCAAGCCTGGCAAAGCAAGCTGTGATGCAGAAGGAAGCGAGAGATAGAGAGAAGGAAGCAGATGACAGCCAGTTGCTTGGGGGCCAGATAGGAGCCCTCCGGGGGCCTGATTCAGCCCTGGGGCCGCATGTTCGACACCCCTGCTCTAAACATTTTAGTGGCTCATTTTGCTGTACACTGAAATGTAAAATCAAATCCACTTTCAAAGTACACTAAACCTCCTGCATCAGAGATGCTGGGTTTGGACTCTGAGCATTGAAGGAAAGCTCAACGGTCTGGCAAACCAACCTTGTCCTGAATTCATCCATAGACTTAGAAGGCAGCCTTAAGCCTTTATGTACTTTGCCCTATGCAAGAATGCTGAGGGCCTCGGAATGTTCTGCCATTTCACCTCATTCCCGGAATACACGTTTGGGGTAAAAAGCTAAGGTAAACATCTGTTTCCTTACTCTGCATACTTCTAGTAAATGATTGTGTAAAGACAAGTGTATGAAATAAAACGACCACTGTGGAATAAAGAGACCACTGTCAGACAAGACAGAGACAGACTGGTGCGAGATCCTCAACCCTGAGTCGTGTGACATTCCTACAGAACATTTATATGGCTCCCCACATGTGTGACTTTGATGTGACGTTTCAGCTCTCCAAGCTTTTGTACTGTTTCTTTCCTAAGGGTATTTGCATCCAAGAATGATGTTTATTCTATGACTGAAGGTCTTGGCAAAGGTCACACTTCTGTTTTCTTTTTCCAGGTGTGGATTCACTGGTTAGGATGGAAATCTTTGTTCCAAGGACTAAGGTTGCATGGAAAACCCCTACCTGGCAACGAATTGGCTTATCCCCCCTGCATGGCTTCCCTCGTGCCTCTATGGTCCTTGGAGAAACTGGGGCACCAGAGCACACTGATAATACAGGTATACCTTTACCTGGCTTTTCTCTCTCTTTTGCTCTATCTTTTTCTGTGGCAGACGCTTTCCTGCCTCAAGGGGGTGGAAGGGACTTAGCCTATGGGAAGTTGGTTGCTTACCTCTTGGGGAGACGGGAGGTTGCTGCAGCGCTTTCTCTGTCCTGCTATGGATCAACCAACTCTGCTTCTACTGAGAACTCTCTGTGTTCACTGGGCTACCGAGTCTCTTCAATAGTACACGATTCAACCCTCTTGGGGGTAAGGACTGATCCACGGCACTACAACAGAGGCTGTTGTGTGGTTTGAACATATGAACATATGAAGCTGCCTTATACTGAATCAGACCCTTGGTCCATCAAAGTCAGTATTGTCTACTCAGACTGGCAGCGGCTCTCCAGGGTCTCAAGGGTTTGGTTTAAGCCTTGGATTGCAGTGTTAACTGGTGTGACTGCTTGCTGCAGAACACCCCTGCAAGGCAGAACAGCTCCCAAGGAAGCACTCAGACCCATCTCCAACTCATAGGAAGGCCTGAAGGCATCCATGTGAAGAATGAAGGAAAGGGGTGATGTGCCTTTGGCCTCATCTAGGAGGGCTGTTTTTAGGGGGGGAAACCCTTCCCTGGGATATCCAGTATTTAAGGCTAGTGTGGCCACAACTGAGCTAAGCCCCCGAAGGAGCCTCTGAGTCTCCAGATTCCAGGCCCCAGAAGGCCTCTCTCTCTCTCCCTTCACTCAGCAAGCTTGGGAATTCTACCAAGCCAAGCATTGTTTAAAGTGAAGAGGGTATTCCCATGGGTATTCCTTGTCCATTCCCTTGATATAACTGTAAAAGATACTCACTTGCTGCCAGTTCATTTGGAAAAGAAATATACCGTTTTCGCACACAGCTTACCTCGCAGTCACAATCCTGTTCCCTCCGCAGCGTCCGGTCGGATTTCCCACCATCTGCGCTGGAGTTACAGGAAGTGCCGCAGCTTCTGCGTAGCAAACATAAACTGGGTTTTAGCGGGTTATGTTTGCTACACAAAAGCCGCGGCACTTCCTGTAACTCCGGCGAAGATGGTGCGAAATCTGACCTGACGCTGCGGAGGGAACAGGATTGTGACTGCGAGGTTAGCTGTGTGGGAAAACGGTAATAGTCTCTTGAGATCCTTTGGAAAAACTCTGCAGCCATTCTTCACATGGAAGGCCTTTATCTGTCTCCAGTGTAGGATCACTTACATTCCTGGTGTCTATGACTGGGGGTGGGGGGAAGGAAAGAGGGAGACAGAGGAAGGAGGGAGAGGAGATAGATCATTTTGATATGGGGAAGGAAAGAAATCCAAGAAAGAGGAAAGTTTCTTCTGGAAGGATGGAACCATGGTCTAGATCAGAGGTAGGGAACGTTGGCTCTCCAGATGTTTTTTTGCCTACAACTCCCATCAGCCCCAGCCAGCATAGCCAATGGCTGGGGCTGATGGGAGTTGTAGTCAAAAAAACATCTGGAGAGCCAACGTTCCCTACCCCTAGTCTAGATCAAAGCCCACAATCCTAACCACTCTAAGGGGGATGGATCTTTTCCGGATTACAGTCAGGGTGGCGGACAAAATCCCATCTGGGGAAGTGGATGTTGTAAAGGCTGACAACTGAGGAATTGGGATCTAGTTCCTTCCAGAGTCTTTCAGAGACCCTCTCAGCCCCACCTTGGCCTCAAGCCATGACACTCTCCCTGGTTTGGGTGACGGCCACAACACTGGCCTCAGCTGCTCCTGGATCAGTGGGGTGGCTTGTATCATTCTACTCAGCCTTGCTGAGCATCACTTTCATGGGCACCCCAACTTCTCCAGGCATCCAGGGGCAGCCAATTACCTGCACTGGCCTCACAAACAGATATTGCTGTTGATTCACGCATCATCCCAATGGCAGCGATTCACACCTTCAGCACTCACAAAAGATCCTTACCCAGGAAAGCAACGCTCCCATAGTTCTCCAGCATGACCTCCCTGTAGAGAGCTTTTTGGTCCGGATCCAGCAGGCTCCACTCTGCCACGGTGAAATACACGGCCACCTCCTCAAAGGAATACGAAGACTGAAAGAAAAAGCAGATTCCCTCATCACAGATCATTCCGAGCAAAGACTTGACACTCTCGACAGGGAGTTTGTGAGGGTGCAGGAGGCAGAGCTCAGTATGCGTAAAGGCAGGGCTCTTCAGAGCCTCTCGTCCTCAGACAGCAGGAGCAAAAGCTTCCCTGAGAAAGATTCTAAGGCCCTGACTATCCCCCGTTCTTCCCGCCCTACCTGGACCAGAGGCTGAGGAGGCGTTTCCACTTCTCTGTAAAGAAAACAACTTGATAACATCTCTTCACTGCCTGTGAGGAAGACAATATTGGAAGGAAGAATTTTAGCCTCAAATTCTTATTTTGTCTGCTTGTCTGAATCCTGTTTAGGCATCCCCCATTCCCAGGATTCTGAAACCTTTATTGCTCAAGAAAATTTGTAATAATTTTTAGTCAACTGTGGGAGAGGTGGCAGAGAAACCCCTGGTCGCCACGAGCCTCAGGGGATTATAAACGCTGCCAACACATTTCAGACTTCTGTGAGACTTGAAACATGCTCTGTGAACCTTGGAGCTCAAATGGATGAAGCATCCCTGCTGGATCAGAACAAAATGCTCAGGTATGACATTCTCCCATCTACTGGGCCTTCTTACCCATCCCGGAGTCCGGAGTCATTTGGCATGACATGTTGCCACCACATCCAGCCTGAAACCCATGTGATTTTATTGCATCAGCTGATGCTCTGGGACCTCTAGGACACTGCCAATGTGTTTCTAGAACAGGGGTGAACACATGCGGCTCTTCCTCGCATATTGTGCAGCTCTTGAAACCCCTACTGTCCCATCAGCCAGTTTGGAGAAGGCATTTGTCTCTTTCAATCACTTCTTCAAGCCAAGCCAGCTGGCAGCTTGGAGAATGCATTTAAAGTTAAAGTTGTTTTCTTTCCACCTCTTCATCTCCTATTTGCTTTGCTTCCTCCCTGTCTTGCGGCTTTCAGACATCTGACATTCATGCCTTGTGGCTCTCAGACATCTGACATTTATTCTATGTGGCTCTTAGAAGACGTTGGATTTATATTCCGCCCTCCACTCAAGAGTCTCAGAGCAGCTCACAATCTCCTTTATCTTCCTCCCCCACAGCAAACACCCTGTGAGGTGGGAGGGGCTGAGAGGACTCTCCCAGAAGCTGCCCTTCCGAGGACAAGCTCTGTGATAACTACGGCTGACCCAAGGCCATGCTAGCAGGTGCAAGTGGAGGAGTGGGGAATCAAACCCGGTTCTCTCAGATAAGAGTCCACACACTTGAACCACTACACCAAACCCGGTTCTCCCATATAAGAGTCCACACACATAACCACTACACCAAACTGGCTCTTACATTAAGTAAGTTTGGGCACTTTTGTTCTAGAATGTATGGAGATGCTCTGACTTCAGATCCAGGTACACGGCCAGAAGACAATGACACCATGTCCTCCCCATGGTCCTCCCTCAAACCTCACAAGGGGCCAGGCTGGTCAGAGAAATGTGGAGGTTCCGTTTATTCACTATGACGAATGACTGAACCCAGATTTGTCTTCCTTCCTTAATATAAATAAGAACAGAATTGCTCTCCATGAATCTGTATACCCCCCCCCCCCTTAAAATGGAGTGGCCATTATGACATCCTATGGCACTATTTTCCAGAACTCCATTCTATGTAGTCTGCAGAAGTATTTCCCTTTTCTCCTGATCTGAACCTTGTGCCCAATTCGCTCTGGGTAGGAGGCCCCCTTACCACTTGACAGGGCATCTTGGGCACGCTCCTGGGCCGGCACCCTCTGACCTTCCTCTGATGGAGCTCCTTCTGCCTCTGCTTCCACCTTCATGGATCCTCCCCATATCTGGAACAACAGCAAGGGAGAGGGGCAAGAGAAGGAACGGAATAGGCTGAAGAGATGGATCCGGACCCACTTCCAGACTCCTCATCCCTGACTTCACCACCAGGGCTGTTTTAACCCCAGGGGCAAGAACCATGGTTGGGTTTTAGAAAGTAAAGCTGCACTGAGAACAATTGGGAGAAACAAAACGCCAGGAGGAGATGGAATACCAGTATAGCTACTCCAAGCCACAGAAAAGGAGTCTATCAATATCTTAACAAGAAAAGATGGAAACAAAATAAGATTATGCATGACAAGATTATGCATGGGATAGAGAAGGCAGAGAAAGAAGTACTTCCCCCCCTTTATCACAATACAAGAACTCGTGGGCACTCCATGAAATTGCTGAGCAGTCGGGTTAGAACGGATAAAAGGAAGTACTTCTTCACCCAAAGGGTGATTAACACATGGAATTCACTGCCACAGGAGGTGGTGGCGGCTACAAGCATAGCCAGCTTCAAGAGGGGGTTGGATAAACATATGGAGCAGAGGTCCAACAGTGGCTGTTAGCCACAGGATATTGATGGAACTCTCTGTCTGGGGCAAGAGATGCTCTGTATTTCTGGTGCTTGGGGGGCACAGTGGGAGAGCTTCTAGTGTCCTGGCCCCACTGGTGGACCTCCTGATGGCACTTGGGTTTTTGTGGCCACTGTGTGACACAGAGTGGACTGGATGGGCCATTGGCCTGATCCAACATGGCTTCTTTTATGTTCTTGTGTTCATATATTATGTTCTCTTGTGTTCTTATATTGTCATATATTGAAAGAGAAATGCCAGATGTTCCAGATGGATTCACGAAAGGAAGAGGCACTTGAGATCATACTGCACACTTATGTTGGTTAATGGAGTACAGGTGAGAATTTCAGAATAAAAGCAGCTCGTGATTCAAAGATTACCTCAGTGCTTTTGATGGCAGGGATCAAGAAAAGTTATGGTTGGTTTTAAAAGAAATGGGTGTGCATCTGATTGTTTTGATGCACAACCTGTACTCTGGGCGAGAGGCCCCTGTTTGGACAGGATGGTTTCCAATTGACTAAGGTGCCAGACTAGGATGTAATTTAGAAGAAGAAGATGATGATATTGGATTTATATCCCGCCCTCCACTCCAAAGAGTCTCAGAGCGGCTCACAATCTCCTTTACCTTCCCCACCCCCCCCAACAGACACCCTGTGAGGTAGATGGAGATATTGGATTTATATCCCGCCCTCCACTCCGAAGAGTCTCAGAGCGGCTCACAATCTCCTTTACCTTCCCCCTCCCCCTGCACAACAGACACCCTGTGAGGTAGATGAAGATATTGGATTTATATCCCGCCCTCCACTCCGAAGAGTCTCAGAGCGGCTCACAATCTCTTTTACCTTCCTCCCCCACAACAGACACCCCGTGAGGTGGGTGGGGCTAGAGAGGGCTCTCACAGCAGCTGCCCTTTCAAGGACAACCTCTGCCAGAGCTATGGCTGACCCAAGGCCATGCTAGCAGGTGCAAGTGGAGGAGTGGGGAATCAAACCCGGTTCTCCCAGATAAGAGTCCGCACACTTAACCACTACACCAAACTTTATCTCCCTGTCTCTTCATTCTATATGCAGAACATATCATAAGGAAAGCTGGAGTAGATTTAGATGAAGATGGAGTGAAAACTGGTGGAAGGGACATTAATCTGAGATACGCAGATGACACCACATTCGTGGCAGAAAGAAGTGAAGACTTGAAATAATTATTATCGAAGAGTAAAGGAGAAAGTGCCAAAGGAAGATTACAGCTGAACATCAACCAAAGGGGAGACTGCAAAGAGGAAACCAGGAGACTGAGACTGGAAAAAGGCAGCCATGAAGGAGCTAGAAAACATTCTTAAGATGTAAGGATGTGTCACTGGTAGGGTTGCCAAGTCCAATTTAAGAAATATCTGGGGACTTTGGGGGTGGAGCCAGGAGACATTAGGGGTGGAGCCAATATCTAGGCTGTGACAAGCATAATTGAACTCCAAAGGGAGTTCTGGCCATCACATCTAAAGGGACGGAACACCTTTTCAATGCCTTCCTTCCATAGGAAATAATGAAGGATAGGGGCACCTTTTTGGGGGCTCATAGAATTGGACCCCCTGGTCCAATCGTTTTGAAACTTGGAGGATACTTTGGGGAGAGGAACTAGATGCTATGCTGAAAATTTGGTGCCTCTATCTCAAAAAACAGCACCGCCCAGATACCCGCAGATCAATTCTCCATGATTTTCTATGGGAATAAATCTCCATAGGGAATAGTTCCCAGCAGACATTTCCCTCCCCTCCCCCCGCTTTCTGACGACCCTAAAGCGGGGGAGGGGGCCCTCCAAACCGGGGGATCCCCTGCCTCCACCTGGGGATTGGCAACCCTCATCACTGGTGACCAGGAGCAAGTTAACTTGTGCCACGGTATTCCCCATTTCTATGTGTGGATGTGAACGTTGGACAAGAAAGAAAGATGACAGGAAGAAATTTGATTTTCTGTGCTGATGAAGGAGAGCTTACAGTTTCTACAGATATGGAGGACTGCCAAAAAGAAGTTGAGGGGGTTCTACATCGTATTAAGCCTCAACTCTCCATGGAAGCTACAATGACTCAAATGAGGCCGTTGTATTGTGGCGGCATTATGAGAACAGAGACGTCCCTGGGAAAGACCAAAATTCTAAGGAAAGTGGAGGGCAGCAGGAAAAGAGGAAGACCAAGCATGTGAAGGATGGACTCAGTCAAGGAGGCCCCACGGCCCTCCGTGTACAAGACCTGAGCAAGGCTGATAATGAGAGGATGTTCCTAGGATTGCCAGATTGGAAGTGACTTGATGGCAATTCACACACACACACAAAGAAATATCTGTCAGAAAGCCTTAGGAGCAGGTCATTGCTTGAACAGAGTGACTGAAAGCCCCTCACCTGCTGTGCCTGCCTCTTCTCCTCTGCCTGACTCAGGAGGAAACCTTCGGCCAGGGCCACTGCCTGGGAACTGCTCTCTGGCCCGCATCCTCTCACCCAGCCCTGCACTTCCTGTGGCAGGATGGCCAGGAACTGCTCCAGGATCACCAGGTCCACCATCTCCTTCTTGGTGCGCCTCTCTGGCTCCAGCCAGTCCTTACAAAGTCCGTGGAGCCGGCTGCAAACCTCTCGGGGCCCATCAGCCTCCTGGTAACTGAACTGCCGGAAGCATCGGCTGCGTACATCTGCAGTCACAGGGTCCTGAACCAAGATCTCTGGCATGGCTCTCTCCCAGAATTCAGCACCACTCCCTGCTTGGAGGGAATGGGGACCTTCCTTTGATATCCTCCCAGTTCCAGGGCCTTTGAGGTCCTTCTCCTCCATCTCCTCCCCCTTTCTCATGGGTTGTCTTTTTTATTCACCTGGCTGTGAAAAGGAAGGGAAAAAGATATCAAAAAGTTAGAAATAAAACAAAAGAGAGTGGAATTGAATCACCTAAGGATCACCCTGGCGGATTAGAAGAAGTGTCCTGGTTGTAGTTTGCTGATAAGGATGAATGTCAATGTGGTATATTACATATCAAGCTTTTAAAGACACACCTCTTTGGTTCTTCGGGCAACAAAAATACCACTAATTACCTTTTAAAAAATCTGTTGCAGATGTTATGAGCTTGACTTCTGGTCTCTGGGGATCAGTCTGTCTAGTGGATACATCTCAATGTGTACTGAAGCCCAGGACAAAGCAACCTGTCCTTTTACTCCATGCCTCTTGAGCTTACTAAGGAGCCTTTGATGAGGAACTTTATCAAAAGCTTTCTGGAAGTCAAGGTAAACAATATCTATCGGGTCTCCTTTGTCCACGTTTGTTCACCCCCTCAAAGAAATGTAACAGGTTAGTGAGGCAAGATCTTCCCTTACAGAACCCATGCTGAGTCTTCCTCAATAACTCGTGTTCATCAATGTGCCTACTCATTCTGTCCTTGATAACTTTCCTGGTATTGAAGTCAGACTGACTGGCCTGTAGTTTCCCGGATCTCTTCTGGAACCCTTTTTAAAGATGGGGGTGACATTTGCTACCTTCCAGTCCTCAGGAACGGAGGCAGATTTCAATGAAAGATTACATATTTTTGCCAGAAGATCCACAAGTTCAACTTTGAGTTCTTTCAGAACTCTTGGATGTATGCCATCCGGACCTGGTGACTTATTAGTTTTTAATTCATCTATCAGTTGTAGGACCTCCTCTCTTGTCACCTCAATCTGACTCAGGTCTTTCAACACCCCTTTCAATATAAGTGGTTCTGGAGCAGGCAAACACTTCTCATCTTCCACAGTGAAGACAGAGGCAAAAAATGCATTCAGCTTCTCAGCCATTTCCCTATTCTCCTTCAGTAATCCTTTGACCCCTTGGTCATCCAAGCGCCCCACTGCCTCCCTGGCTGGTTTCCTGCTATTTGAAGAAATTTTTATTGTTGGTCTTTATGTTTTTTGCAATATGCTCCTCATAGTCCCTTTTTGCCTGCCTGATCACAGTCTTGCATTTGATTTGCCACTGCCTGTGTTCCCTTTTATTAATCTCACTTGCACTAGCTTTCCACCGCTTAAAGGAGTCCTTACCTTTTATAGCTTCCATTACTTTGTTTGTTAACCATGCAGGCCTTCTCTTATACCTGTTTGTACCTTTCCTAACTTGTGGTATATATTTTATCTGAGCTTTTAGGATTGTAGTTTTAAATAGCCTCCAACCTTCCCCAAGGGTTTTGACCATATTTACCTTTCCTTTCAGTTTCCTCTTCAGATGCCTCATCTCAGAAAATTTACCCCTTTTAAAGTTAAACGTGGTTGTGCCAGTCTTTTGGAGCAACTCTCTATTTATACAAATGGTGAAATCAATAACGTTATGGTCACTGCTCCCAAGCAGTGCGATCACTTTTACATCTCTCACCAAGTCTTGGGCATTACTTAGGACCAAATCTAGGATCGCCCCACCCCTGGTAGGTTCAGAGACCATCTGCTCCATAGCACAGTCATTGAGAGCATCAAGAAACTCAATCTCTTTCTCTCGACCAGAACACATATTGACCCAATCAATCTGCGGGTAGTTAAAATCACCTATTACGACACAGTTTTTACGCTTAGCCGCTATCTTTAAGCCTTCCATCATATTATAATCGTCCTCTCTCTTTTGATTTGGTGGGCGATAACAAACTCCCATAGTTAAATTTCCTTTTGGGCCCTCTATTTCAACCCAAAGCATTTCTAGAAGGGAATCTAATTCTTTGACCTCGGTCTTACTGGACTGTATACCCTCTCTGACATACAGAGCCATCCCACCTCCAACCCTTCCCTCCCTATCCTTCCAATATAACTTATATCCAGGAATCACCACGTCCCACTGATTCTCCTCATTCCACCAAGTTTCTGAAATTCCCACAATGTCTATGTTTTCTCCCAACACTAAACATTCCAACTCACCAATTTTACTTTGAAGACTTCTAGCATTTGCGTACAAACATCTATAATTTCCCACGCAAGCTAGGTCCACCACCTTCCTCCTGCCGCCTCGAGACTCTGGCAGGCAGTCCATTCTGTTTGTCACCATCTCAGTGGACAACTCTGATCCATACCTAGTAGAAAAGTAACAGCTAACCCTTCATCTCTTTGAGATGAGTCCTCCCGAACCAGAGACATTTCATCTCCTGTCGGCTTTCCCCCAAGATTTAGTTTAAAAACTGCTCTGCCACCTTTTTGATTTTAAACGCCAGCAGCCTGGTTCCATCCGGGGACAAGTGGAGACTGTCTTTTTGTACAGCTCCCACTTGTTCCAGAAAGCATCCCAGTGCCTAAAAAACTTAAATCCTTCCTCCTTACACCATCGCCTCATCCACACATTGAGACTTCTAATTTGTGCCTGTCTCTTCAGCCCTGCACGTGGAACAGGTAGCACTTCTGAGAAGGCTACCTTGGAGGTCCTGGCCTTAAGTCTCCTGCCTAGCAGCCTAAATTTTTCCTCCAGGACCTCACGACTGCATTTCCCCACATCGTTGGTGCCAACATGCACCACAACCACTGGCTCCTCCCCAGCACTGTCTATCAGCCTATCTACTACACATGTAATGTCCGCTACCTTTGCACTAGGCAGGCAAGTCACCATACGGTCAGTACGCGGTTTCGCCACCCAGCTGTCTACTTGCCTAAGGATCGAATCACCAACTACCAAGACCCCCCCTCTCTCCCTGCCCAGGGATGGTTCCTTGGCATGAAAGGATTCCCACTCACCAACTGAAGAAGAGGTCCCTTCTGAGGGCACATTCCCCTTATCCTCAGCCCGGTGCCCTGTTCCCTCTTGACCTTCATGCTCCCTGGAAGCAACGGGACTGCCACGTTCACAGCGGGGCTCATCTATCACGTCCCCGAGAGTCTTCTCCGAGTGCCTAACTGATTGTCTCTGCTTCTCCAGGTCAGTCACCTCAGCCTCAAGGGTACGAACTTGTTCCCTGAGGACCAGGAGCTCCTTGCATCAAGCACACACCCAAGACTTCTGTCCTGTGGGCAGATAGTCATACACGTGACACTCAATGCAAAACACTGGAAAACCCCTACCCCCCCTGCTGGCATTCTACCTTCATGATAGCTTTTTAAAAATACACAGTCCCCTTTTAAACCCTGTTTGTTTATGTGGCTCCCCGCCTGGAGAGTCTACTTACCTTATTGGGAACACAAGGAATCTGGGCTCCTGGTCCTTACACAGCCCCCAGGCTAAGAGCCACAGGCCAAGAGCCCTTTAGCTCTCGCCTCTGGCAAGGCGCAGCTTAATAATGCAAAGAGGGTGGGGGAACACAGCCACTCCTAATCAATCAGCAACAATCACCTTCGCCTTCAGCCCTTCACACGAACTCAGAAGTTTTCAGCAACTCCCCCAGCTGCTAAGCCACAAACCTCACGCTTGTAGCACTTCTCTGCTCTAATCCAGAGCTCTCTGCAATCAATGGCAGTCGTTTCCAACTCTGGGGTGACGTTGCTTTCACAAAGTTTTCATGGCAGATTTTTTTTACGGGGTGGTTTGCCATTGCCTTTCCCAATCACCTACACTTTCCCCACAGCAAGCTGGGGACTCATTTTACTGACCTTGTAAGGATGGAAGGCTGATTCAACCTCGAGCCGGCTACCTGAACCCAGCTTCCATGGGAACCGAACTCAGGTCGTGAGCAGAGCTTAGGACTGCAGTACTGCAGCCTTACCACTCTGCACCGCGGGGCTCTTCTATACGAAAGCTTACATTCTGAATAAAACTTTGTTGGTCTTAAAGGTGCTACTACTGTGTTCTACTTAAGTTGTGAGTTACTGCATAAATTAGTTTGCTCTGGCCATCCTTCCTGAGCTAAGACAAAAATGTGTGAGCCGGCGGCTAACCAAACGGTGAGCTAGCTCACACTAACTCAGCTTAGAGAGCACACTGCCTGTAAGGGACATCATGGTGCGCATTTGTTCAATCGGATTTTATATCCTGCTCCCTCTCCCCGGAATGGGACTCGACGTGACACACAACACATCAGAGAAGAAAAACACTTTGAAAATACCAAACGATTAGCAATCTCTTCCGGATGAAATCTATCCACTCTCCAGCAGGGCAGGACGCAGGGATGGGGCTGGCTTTAGGGGGGGGGGGGGGCGGTCCCGATCCCCCAGAGGCCGCCTTGCAAGCCCTGCAGACCCCCCACTCCACCCCACCCCACCCCAGGGCTAGGAAAGGGAGATCGCATTTTCCAAGGATTTAAACGCCCTCCTCCCCTCCCAACGCATTGCAACAGCCACCTTTTGCATCCAGGACTGAAAGGACCTACTTCAGAGCAAACCTTCCCAGGCTCAGCTGCCAGGCTTTCCCCGACTTCTGCCTGTCTCAGTCCCCGCCCCTTCTCTTTCCCTCTCCGCCCCTCCCTTTGTCAGCCTCTCTAGCCAACAGCTCGGCTGCTTTAACCCTTTCACGGCTGCAAATGCAAACACTCGCTGCCCTCCCCATAAAGACCACCCCCCCTCCCCGGGTACTGGGCTTCATTCAGCCCGGCTGCCGTCAGCGACGCCCTCTAATGCGACTCAGTGGGGCTGCTCGGGAGTCACTCAGAAGATATTGAAGATATTGGATTTATATCCCGCCCTCCACTCCGAAGAGTCTCAGAGCGGCTCACAATCTCCTTTCAAGGACAAGTCCTGCGATAGCTATGGCTGACCCAAGGCCATTCCAGCAGGTGCATGTGGAGGAGTATCCATGCAGACTTATTCAGATGAGGGGATAGGGTACAAAGGGTGGGAAAAGCCCTGCGGGAATTCATTTGCATATTAGGCCGCACCCCCTGATGCCAAGCCAGCTGGAACTGCGTTCCTGCTTATAAAAAAAAGGCTCTGGCTGAAATACACGTAGTATTGGGTTAAGAGTGTAAACTGATACAAAGTTAGGAGGATCAGATGGCGAAATAGTGTAATAAATTGGAAGACCATTTGGTCTGGATAGCAATAAAATGTAATAAAAGTTGCCTGTTAATTGCGGTTGCTGCAGGCTTAGGTGAAACAACAGGACATGCATTTCCTAGTGATGCTCTTGTCCACCTAAATTAGAAGTCTGCATGCATACGAAACCTCACCTTCTGAATAAAACTTTATTGGTCTTAAAGGTGCTACCGGAGAGCCAGTTTGGTGTAGTGGTTAAGTGTGCGAACTCTTAGCTGGGAGAACCGGGTTTGATTCCCCACTCCTCCACTTGCACCTGCTGGAATGGCCTTGGGTCAGCCATAGCTCTGGCAGAGGTTGTCCTTGAAAGGGCAGCTGCTGTGAGAGCCCTCTCAGCCCCACCCACCTCACAGGGTGTCTGTTGTGGGGGAGGAAGGTAAAGAAGATTGTGAGCTGTTCTGAGACTCTGTTCTTGAAAGGGCAGCTGCTGTGAGAGCCCTCTCAGCCCCACCCACCTCAAAGGATGTCTGTTGTTGGGGAGGAAGGTAAAGGAGATTGTGAGCCGCTCTCTTCCGAGTGGAGGGTGGGATATAAATCCAATATCTTCTGCTTCAGAGCAACACAGCTGCTCACTTGGATGTATCTAAAAGGAGGCTGAGAAACTGATCCCCGTTTCCTTCCTCGCCTGGCCTCGATCCTTCCTTCTCCACCTAGTGGACAAGGACTGGGAAACTCAGTTTGGGGGGGAGAGGGGTTGGAATTAGACTTTGCTAGATTACGCTATTGTTTTACACGGAGTTGGTTTTTTTTTTTTTTAAACAAGGGACAGAGCCTGGATCCCAAGAAAGGAGGCCGAAATTACCCACCCCCCCCTTTAAATCCAATATCTTCTTTTAAGTGCTTGTTGCGTCTCTGGAAACCAACTTCCCCGCTTGTAGCCCCAGAGAGAGAAGGGGAAAGAGGGAAAACCCTTCTGCCTTGGAAGGAGAAAAGGGGCTGTTAGGAAAAACTCCTTAACTAGAAGGAGAAAAAGCGTGGGGCAGGGGGGAAAGAGGGATTGTTCTTTTTTGCTTGGGGGGGGGGTGCATCTAAAGCCTCAGACTGATAGGGCTGCCCAATCCCCAGGTGGGTAACAACTGAAATAAACCACTGCGTTACTTATATATTGCAAATAATTGCTTGATATTTCTTATATCCTGTTTATGTATTCTTCACCAAAATTCTTGCAAATGGCCATGAACACAGCACAACACAAAATACAAATTAATTTCCAATTGCTGTAATGGTACCAAAGTCCACCGTCTGTATCCTTTCATTAATACAAGCGTGCAGAGCCGTTCGTGCAAACTGAAGAGACATAACATGTCATGTGAACTATTGCCTTAAGCACGGGTTGCCAGCAGTCAGAAGCTGAAGGTAAAAAGGCATTACTTACGTAGCTTCTTTTATGAGGACGATAAATAAGCCATTTGTTTGAAACAAGCTCAGAAGAAACGGATTTGATCAACTGAAAGGACACTGCAAAATACCATAGATATCCCAATTAAATTTAAGCTTTTTTGTTACTAGGGCTAATCTTGGTACAGATAAAGCAACATAAGTGTAGTCTGTTAGAATCAGAGAGCTGGAAGGGAACCCCAAGGTCATCTAGTCCAAGGGTCCCCAACCCCCGAGCCATGGACTGGTACCAGTCCATGGCCTGTTAGCATCCGGGCCATGAGTTGTATAATTATTTCATTATATATTACAATGCGGTAATAATAATATATTGGATTTATATCCTGCCCTCCATTCCAAATCTCAGAGTGGCTCACAATCTCCTTTATCTTCCTCCCCCACAACAGGCATCCTGTGAAGTGGGTGGGGCTGAGAGCTCTCCCAGAAGCTGCCCCCCTTTCAAGGGCAACCTCTGTGAGAGCTATGGCTGACCCAAAGCCATCCCAGCAGCTGCAAGTGGAGGCATGGAGAATCAAACCCGGTTCTCCCAGATAAGAGTCTGCACACTTAACCACTACACCAAAAGAAAGTGCGCAATTGTATCACCCTGAAACTGTCGCTGCCGCTCCCCCGGTCCATGGAAAAATTGTTTCCCACAAAATCGGTCCCCGATGCCAAAAAGGTTGGGGACCTCTGATCTAGTCCAACCCCCCGCACAATGCAGGACATTCACAAATACCTTCCCCTAAATTCACAGGATCAGCATTACTGTCAGCTGGCCATCTAGCCTCTGTTTAAAAACCTCCAAGGAAGGAGAGCCCACCACCTCCTAAGGAAGCCTGTTCCACTGAGGAACCGCTTTTAACAGTCAGGAAGTTCTTCCTAATGTTACCAGCATTCTAGTCTTAAACACCTTAGCCCACCAGGTTTGTGCTTTCTGATACTGTACTAACTGTAAATATTACTCTAAACGATAGCTTACTTGTGCTGGTAGCATCTAAACTTAAAAAAATATTTTTTTTACAAGATGGTGGCCAGAACACCAGATTAGCAGCTATGTTAGTCTGTTGCAGAAATATCACAGTGAAACGTTGGATGCGTTTCAGTCCAGCTTCCGTCCAGGTTACGGGACGGAGACAGTCCTGGTTGCCCTCATAGATGACCTCCTGCGGCATCTGGATTGAGGCAGCTCAGCGGTGTTGCTGTTATTAGACCTGTCAGCCGCTTTTGATACCCGGTTGACCATCAGCTGACTAGCTGCCTCGCCGTGGGGATTCGGGGGGCCGCCCTGCAATGACTGGCCTCCTTCCGCCAAGGCCGGGGACAAAGGGTGGTGATAAGGGAGGAATCATCCCATAGACACTCACTTATATGTTGTGTGCTGCATGGGGCGGTTCTATTCCTGATTTTATTTAATATCTACATGCGCCCCCTTGCCCAGATTGTCAGGAGGTATGGGCTGGGATGTCAGCAATATGCGGATGACACCCAGCTCTATCTGTTGATGGGTGGCCGGTCTGGCTCCGCCTCGAATAACTTAGACCTGGCACTACAAGCTCTAACATCCCCGCTCAGGCTGAGTCGACTGAAGTTGAATCCAATGAAGATGGAGGTTCTCTATCTTGAGTCACAGTGGTCCAGGAAAGGAGATTCCATTGCCGGCCTTTTGACAGGGCGCCGTTAATACCAGCCCCCAAGATCAGGAGCTTAGGAGTGCTTCTGGAGCCCTCTCTGACTATGGAGGCCGAGGTGGCAGCTGCTGCCAAGTCTGCCTTTTTTCATTTGTGGCAAGTACAGCAGCTGGCGCCTTTCCTGGAGCACCACGACTTAGCAACGGTGATCCATGCTATGGTCACGAGGATAGACTACTGTAATGCCCTCTACATGGGGCTACCTTTGGCTCTGACTTGGAAACTGCAGCTAGTGCAGAACATCGTGGCGAGGTTGTTCATGGGCGTCCCTCGATGGGAGGACATTCAACCGCTGCCGAAAGAACTGCACTGGCTGCCGATTGTGTACCGAATCCGCTTCAAAGTGTTGGTATTAACCTTTAAAGCCCTACATGGTCAAGGACCTGTCTATCTAAGGGACTGCCTTTCCCCATATATACCTCAGAGGGGTATCCATCCCTGGACCAAGGGAGGCCAGATAATGCTCCACATAGGCGAGGGTCTTTTCTGTGGCAGCCCCTAAATTATGGAATGCACTTCCAGAGGCCACGAGAGCCCTGTGGGATCTCTCCCAATTCCACAGGGCCTGTAAAACTGACCTTTTCCGGCAGGCCTACAATAACTAATGCGTGAGGAGCTGCCATGAGTATGTCACTGAATATTACCATCCATCTATAAGAGCCCCAATAGAGCAACGCAGAGAGTTAAGAACTATAATGAAGCTGACCCGCCTATGTAAGAAATGTTATAGCACCATTTTAAAGTTTTAAATTTATAAATCATTTATATGTGTTTTGCTTTTAAAATCATAAGGTATTGTCAATGCTGTGTTATGATTGTGAGCCGTCCAGAGTCCATGTGTGGAGTGGGCGGCATACAAATTGAAGGTAAATAAATAAATCGACTAACAAGTTGTATTTGTAGCGTAAACTTTGTTCCGATTGCATGCCTCTGACCTAGAGGGCCATGTAAGTTTACACAAAGGTGCTCCAAGACTTTTGTATATGGTTGAGCGTGCATAGGAAAAAAAGACCACAAGGGAAATACAATTCAAAATTGGTGTTCACTGTAAGCACGCATTAAGGTAGCGAGCAATGAATGTAGGTTTGCTAGCCTTGTAAGCCTCTGGACTGCTTTTTCACTAGTGTGTTTTGAGTGGAAAAGTCTTGTTACTGGCAAGTGCATCTGTTGCCCTGATGCTGGTAGAATTCTGGGTCTCCATTCACTCTGCCCATGTCTGTTAAAGGGTACTAGAATTCAAAATCCACGTGCCTTACCGACAGAGAAGGGAGGGGAGGGGAAAAAGACAGGAATGCTGAAGTGTTTTTAAAATGAATATTTATGACACAAACCTAAAGTACCTTCCGTTGTGCTTGGTTATAAAATACGTATCAAAACATTGAATTACACAGCACCTTATTAACAAGTTCATTCATTTCATTGGAAGAACAGAATAGGACAATTTACAAAGCAGGGACTTAAATTTACGACAACATAGAAATAAAACTATTTACATTTAAAATGTACAGACTCCTATCCGGAGTGTTGGGTGTTTTTTTGGGAGGGCTGAAAGTTAAACAAGCACCATTATTTACACAAGATCACACAATTTGGCCGCCACCCAACTCACTGTTAAGAGACAGATGTTGGTCTCTAAAGAAAAATAATCTGGGAGATTAAAAGCAGATCTAGTTTTGGTTGTAATAATGACGTTTAACCACACAGTGGCAGCTTTTGCACGAACAAGGAATTACAATGAGTTTCGACTGAGAATACAAAAGGAAGAGGCTATAAACGAACTCCACACCTTTCATATTCTCTATGACATTCAACAGCTGAATGTTGAATGCCTGTAATTTGGTGAATGCTGAATGCCTGTAATTTGCAGGAAGATGATATTCAACTTAAAAGCTAAATTGCAAAACTGAAAATGACAGTTTCTTCTTCTTCTTCAGGTCTCCTAAGCCAGCATTTCTCTTGGGTTATGATCTATCTGGGGGCAGGATCTATCTGGAGGGCTAAAAATTTAATACATTGAACCCATTTTTCATACTGCCAGGCGGCAAGGAAATCATATCGATAATCCAGAGGCAGACAGATTTAAAAATACTCACAGGCAGAGGTTGTTTTGTAGAAAAATAGGTGGTGGAGCTCATTAGCAGAAAAGTCCCCCCCAACAGCCAAAAGCAACCCAATGCAAGAAAGGAGAACCACAGGCAAGCAAGGCCAGCCCAAGCAGGCCTCACTCGCCTGGGGCTCTCCTTGGCCACACCTCCCCACAGTCAAAAGCCCAGCAAGCCATCCACCACCCCAAATCACATAAGAAGTGGAGAAAGGGTGGCATGGGCTTCTCCGGGGGTTAATGAGGGTTGCTGGGAGTGTGGCAAAGCCCCTGGTGGCTGGCTGGCTGCCCGTTCTCCTAATCCAAGGACTGTTATGCAGCTGCACCTACTATTCAATGGACAAGGTAGGTAGGTGGGGAGGAGGAGGGGGAAGCCTCAGAAGGGTTCAGGAACTGCGCTCCTGTGAGCTCCTGCTGAATCTGAGGCCTGCACACAAGTATGAATGAAGGAAAAGATTTCTAATTCTGATTTGGGGGCTTCAGCCTATGCCTCATCTCTCCCCTCCTGCCTCAGAAGAATTATAAACCAATTCCATCCATCAGAAAAGATGGAGTCATACCATTTCCCTTATACATTTCAAAACTATGAAAATGCTGTGATGGGGGGAGGGAAGCTTTAAGAGTATTCCAAGTTTTTCCCCCCAATTTGCCCCCTACTGTGGATATTTTAATCTGGTTGTGGGAAGTACTGCCCCTTCGCAGCCAATTTATGTGACCCCATAAGGTTTTTGAGGCAAACTAGGTTGATTTGCCACTACCTGCTTTTGCATAGCAACCGTGTAATTCTTTGGTGGTCTCCCATCCGAGTACTAGCCAGGACAGACCCTGCTAAATTTTCAAGATCTGACAAGATCAGGCTGGCCTGGGCCAATTTTGAGTCTACCACCCAAATCCGAAAAAACTTTGCACCCTTAGAAAACTGTAAAATCCAATATATGTTCTTATAGCATCCATAAGCTCAAATAAACCAGAAATAAAAATTCCACTTATTTTAAATGAACAAGGTGATAATTAACCAGAAGAGATTTAAGTTGGCAACAGTGTTGTAATACAACAACCAGACTGGCAGACAGATGACAACATTCACACTTTCTGTACGTTCAGAAATCCGCAGGGGGGAATGAAATGTTTCAGTTCCCCGCGAAATAATGTCTAAACTTGCCTTAGGTAGAAAGTGGAACGTCGTTTTGAATTGTAAAAAATCTCCTCAGAAACGTCATTTCTCAAGCGAGGAACAGCAGTAGCAGCTGATGTGTATCTACTTGCATTAAAATGACCTAGGTGTTATCATTACTGTGTGTCTGATGCTACTTTAATTACACGTATTAATATTCAAGCTGTGGCCAGAGAGCCATTTTTAACAGCATCTGTAAGGGCATTCCTTTTTTGGTAGAAAAAGACCAGCAGGAACTCATTTGCATATTAGGCCACACCCCTGACCTCACCATTGTTTCACACAGGGCCTTTTTTATTGAAAAATCAGGAACTCATTTCCATATTTGGCCATACCCTCTGATGCTAAGCCAGTTGGAACTGCGTTCCTGTTAAAAAAAACAAAAACCCTGTATGTAGTCTCTTCAATGAAGTCAACCTGGCCTTATTTCAAGGTCAATCTGAATAGGTTTATATTTGTGTATAAGTTGCCAGACACATGGAAATCAAAAAGCCAAGCCATTTCTACAGTTTACATTCCCCTCTGCGATAAAGCAGGAGTAAGTTCCCTTCTTTATTTCAGATTCTTCTAGCACCACTGAGTGATCTCTCCTCCCTCAGGATCCAGGTTGGAATATATGGCATTCTAGATGACATAAAGCCCTCTTAAATGCTAGCAATTTCTGGCTCCTCATCTACATAAAAAGCCTATTTGCTTTTCTAACTATCGTTAAATGACCTGAATGTTACTGTAACATTCGATGCAGCAAATACACAGCTGCTGCAACTAAACGGTGTTTGTTTTTAATGAATAGTGAACAGTTTAACTTTTTTTGTTATTTTGCTGTCTTTTTCTGGTCAAACAGCCAATTGGCTTTAAGACCTTGATGGGAAATTCTAACAAGAGGTGAACTTTCTAGGCACCGACCCCTACATTACTCAGGATAAGGTGCCAGAATTCTGAACAGCCTGTAGGAACTGGGTCATATTTTTGGGTGTCCCTCTAAACCTCCCTGCATGTACGAGAATTAGCAGAAGAGTGTTTGTCCAGTTTGGTGCAGCAGAAGTGCATGGACTCTTATCTGGGAGAACCAAGTTTGAGTCCCCACTCCTCCACTTGCAGCTGCTGGAATGGCCTTGGGTCAGCCATAGCTCTCACAGAGCTGTCCTTGAAAGGGCAGTTGCTGTAAGAGCTCTTTCAGCCCCACCTACCTCACAGGGTGTCTGTGTGTGTGTGGGGGGAAGGTAAAGGAGACTGTAGGTCAAAGATTTCAGGTTTTCACGGCTGGTAACATCATTAGGGTTAGTAGAATCTTTCGGGATCAAGTGCCGTGTTCTACTGGAGCAAGTTTTCCTTCCAGACGTTTCGTTCTCAGCTGCGGAGAACATCCTCAGTGGCGTTGCAGCCGGAGCAGGCGCTCAGACCTTCTTGGTTGCTGTGGAGCAGCCAAGAAGGTCTGAGCGCCTGCTCTGGCTGCAACGCCACTGAGGATGTTCTCCGCAGATGAGAACAAAACGTCTGGAAGGAAACTTGCTCCAGTAGAACACGGCACTTGATCCCGAAAGATTCTACTAACCCTAATGAGACTGTAGGTCGCTCTGAGACTCTTGAGATTCAGTGTATAAGGCGGGTATAAATCTAATATCATAATCATATTCTTTTTACAATTCCTGTGTTTACTACACTTGGGACAAATCGTTTAAAAATTAGACTCCTGTTCCTATAAAGTCACAGTCCAGATTTCTACTTCCTCATTTTAGATTATATACAGAATAAGCCAAAGTCGCAGTTAAAAAAAAAATGAAATTCTCAATCGCAACACCCAAGTAGTAATTTTGTTCCCTGGCAAATAATATATACATCTACACACACATACACACACACACAAACACATTGACTTGTATCACAATATTGCTTAGAAAAGAAATCCAATACCCTAGCCCACTCTTTTGCTACAGATTCAGGAAATGACAGTTCATCTCTTAACTTGTGAATGCTTAAAAGCCGAAAGACCTTGCTAAAGCTGACAGAAGCGATATCCTCTGTATACACGTCACTGTGCTAGATATTAACCGCTAAGAATAAGGTGGTTTGGAAGTACAATGAAGGTCAGGTTCGTGAGTATCATCACAGTGGCAAAATAGCTTGGAAGTCCAAGTATTTTTTTTTTAAAGAGCATTTTTTTTAAAAAAAAAGAAGTCACACATGCTCAGTTTCATTGGCTTAATTTTAGATAACGACAGCTGTACCAGCTGCAACACTGGTGTCAAGCGCGCTCAGGAAAGACAATACGTGAAATAACATTGTTATAAATAAAACAGTTCTTCATTTCAGGCTACAGGAAGCGGTAGCGAGAGATGTCCGCTACAAAAATGAGATTTATCTCCTTTAAATCGCCCCACGTTCAGCTTGTCGCTGAAGGACAAGTTTAACGGGGGAATTGCTTTGTCGTAGCTGCCTTGTTCAACAAGCGCAACGTTTGAGGAAGAGGTTTCAATTAAAAAAAAACAAACAAACCAAAACAACCCCAACCTTTGATTCATGATCTAAGTGGAACAAACATTATTCTAGAACATACATCCCCTTCTGGAAGTTGATCATGTGGACACACTGGAATCATTTTCCCCCCCTCACGGGGCGTGTTGAAACAAGGCCACATCTCTATTTCACAATTCTCAACTAAGCAACGTTAACATTTGTTTTTTTAAAAAAATGCACGCACAAGACTGGTACCAGCCCAGTCCAATACCTAGGCACGTCTTTTCTTTCCCTCCCCCTCCCCCAAAGCAGTATCATTTAAAATGTACAAGAGTTCTCAGTAATACTATTTGAGAGATACGGCGTTTTGGTATGGAAATGATAGTTCGTCCTTTAGGTTTGACGAAGAAACGAACGACAAAGTTTTCAAGGGGAGGAAAGCGACACAGCGATCGATGCTCGGAGGGAAGGAAGAACGAAGTAGAAAGCTGAAAACGTCTACACGGTACGACCAGCAGCTCTAGCAGCAACTGGATGAGAACACTTTGTGCTTCAAACGTCCAAAGCTCAAAGGCTCTTTTTGGCCACTTCCCTCACGCAGAAGAAGCTGTATGGTCCACCGGATTCATGGCAGCTCCACAGATGTAGTCTTGCTGTAGTCTTCACACCAGTCATACCCACAATTTAGTTTGATACTGTGGTGCCGAAAAGACCAGTGGTCGATACCAGAAGTCAGCGGTGAAGCGGTAGCGGCTTGCTTTCGCTAGGATTGCTGCGTGAGACGCCTGAAGTGAGGTAACACTTGGTTTTCGGGAAGATAGAGGGCTAGTTCCAATGCGACGAGAACCGTGAATTCAAATCCGATGAGTTCTCGTCTGTTGAATCTAAACCTCTCTTCTAACTTCTGTAAAAGATTTTTGAAAGAGAGAAGGAATTTTAAAAATCGATTAATACTGGGCTGCTAAATCCTAATACTTTTGGGTTTTTTTTTAAAATGTTGCTTTGGCGATGTTTGAACACGTAACTTATAAGGTGAAAGACTTTGCTGTGGAGGCAGCAACAGTTATGGTCTGCGGTATCTGGTCCGTGGTTAACAGCTTCATTTCTGATGCTTGGACTACAGAAAGGAACTGGGTAGAAAGCAGTGCTATGCACTGTTTTCAACAGCTGAGCCGCTGCATTTTGCACCAGCTGGAGTTTCCAGATCAGTCTCAAGGGCAAGCTTGCATAGAGCATGTTACAGTAATCCAACCTGGAAGTGACCGTCAGTCACATGGATCACTGTAGCCAGGTTCTGTAGAATAGAACACTGTAGACATAGAACACTATGTCTAGAGCAGTGATACCCTGTATTCTTGGTGCTTGGGGAGGGGGTGGGGCTACAGTGGAAGGCTTTTGGAGTTCTGGCCCCACTGGTGGATCTCATAATGGCACCTGAGTTTAGTCTACTGTGTGACACGGACTGGATGGGCAATTGGCTGGATCCAACCTGATCTCTCTTATGTTGTTATTTGTAACAGGGTCCCTCTATCCAAATGGTAGCTTCCAATTCACAATCAGAACTATTAGATCAGGAGTGTCCTATCAGGCCCCCAAGCAACTGGCTGTCATCTGCTTCCTTCTCTCTCTCTTGCTTCCTTCTGCATCACAGCTTGCTTTGCCAGGCTTGCTCAATTGCACAGGAGCTACAGAGCAAAGCCTCTATTTTCTCCATTGGCTGAGGCTCCATTGGCTGAGGCTATTAGCCACAGTGTGTGTGTGTGTGTGTGTGTGTGTGTGTGTATATATATATATATATATATATATATATATATATATATATATATATATATATATATATATTTGGCCGCTGTGTGACACAGAATGTTGGACTGGATGGGCCATTGGCCTGATCTAGCATGGCTTCTCTTATGTTCTTATGCTCCTGTCTTGGGGAGGGATAGCTTGCTTTGCCAGGCTGTCTCAATCGCAGAGCAGAGCTACTGAGCTAATCCTCTATCCGTCTATTGGCTGAGGCTCCTCTCTTTCCTGGTCCCCTGGGGAAGGAAGGAAACAGCCAGAGCTTCCTTTGCCTAGTTCCCTGGATCACATGGGAGAGATACAAAGAAAGCAGCTTTAAGACAAATGATTATGTTTTAAGCATGTTTTATTTTAAGCTTTTAAAAAATCTTTGTGTTTGTCTATGTCCTTTATAAAGTTGGTATCTTTGCTACCTGACACTACATTTTATGATACACACGACCCAACAAAGTCTCATTTACGTCAGATCCAGCCCTCCTAAATGAGTTCGACCCCCTGTATTAGATTATGCATCGCTCTGGTCTTTTCTCAGTTTTATGGTGACAACTGAGGGAAGACTATTCCTGTCGAAACCCTTCCAAACCTGCATCTGATCTGTCCTCTCAACATGACAATTAATTCGATGTTCACAAGAGAAAAACTAGTATGCCAATTCTTATACACAGATTTAGGGAAAGGTTGTAGGGTCTTCAAGAAGAAGAATAACTGCAGATATATACCCTGCCCTTCTCCCTGAATCAGAGACTCAAGAGCGGCTTACAATCTCCTATATCTTCTCCCCCAACAACAGACACCTTGTGAGGTGGGTGGGGCTGAGAGAGCTCTGACAGAAGCTGCCCTTTCAAGGACAAGTCCTGCGATAGCTATGGCTGACCCAAGGCCATTCCAGCAGGTGCATGTGGAGGAGTGGGGAATCAAACCCGGTTCTCCCAGATAAGAGTCCATGCACTTAACCTCTACACCAAACTGGCTCAGCGTTCCGGATGTATCAGGCAGTTATTCCGGCCGTACTTACATCGATAAGGTGTTTGACTTCATGTTTCCTGAGATCGCTGCTAATCTTGGCTGCGAGGAGCACGCAAGCACCGGCGCACAGTTTTCGGTTCTGTTTATTGAGCTTGCCCTGGAGAACAAGCTTTTCGAAGTAAACGTAAGCCATGGAGACGGTTACCGGCTCCAGGTTGCATTCCATACTCAGGTTCCGCATCTCTCGCTTTAAGCTGCCCATGGGTGAGGAGGAGAGAAAAGACATCTATTTCAGTCTCAGCTTCCATAGTTCAAGGAAAGATGCACCGAAACTGAGGATTCTAATTTCCCCTCTGTCGCGCATCCACAGTGTTACACATATGCCTTTCATTGCTGGCAGTTCATCACAATAGATCCAAAGTGGGCAGCCGTGTTGGTCTGAAGCAGGGGTGGCCAAACTTGCTTAACATAAGAGCCACATACAAGACACATCAGATGTTTGAGAGTCTCAAGACATGAACAAATATTACACACGTGTCTTTATGAAAACTCTTAATGCTTTCTTTGCACAGAAAGATAAAATACATATGTATGCACTATATAACACCACCATTTTAGAAGGGGACTTTTTAAAGAACAAAAGCCGGGAATAACAGTACCCATAAAACCAGCATAGGGAAGACTCGAGACTCAGTCTGCATTAAGTTCCTCCTTGACCTCTGGGAGACGTGTAATATGTGTGAGAGAGCTGCATGTGGCTCCCAAGTCACAGTTTGGCCACCCTCGGTCTGAAGCAATGTGACAAAGTTAGAGTCCAATAGCACCTTTAAGACAAACAAAATTTTGTTTGACAAAGTGTGCATGCACATGAAAGCTCACCGCCTGAATAAAACCTTGGTCTCAAAGGTGCTATTAGACCTTTGTCACACTTCATCACAATGTTTGCAGTTCTCCTGGAATTCATTGCCACAGGAGGTGATGGCGGCTGCAAGGATAGACAGCTTCAAGAAGGGACTGGATAAATATATGGAGCAGAGGTCCATCAGTGGCTATTAGCCACAGCGTATTGTTGGAACTCTGTCTGGGGCAGTGATGCTCTGTATTCTTGGTGCTTGGGGAGGAGAGGGGCCACAGTGGGAGGGCTTCCAGTGTCCTAGCCCCATTGATGGGCCTCCTGATGCCACCTGGGTTTTCTTGGCCACTGTGTGACACAGAGTGTTGCACTGGATGGGCCACTTGCCTGATCCAACATGGCTTCTCTTATGTTCTTATGTGACACAGAGTGTTGGACTGGAGGGGCCACTGGCCTGATCCAATATGGCTTCTCTTATGTTCTTATGTGACTCAGAGTGTTGGACTGGATGGGCCATTGGCCTGATCCAACAGGGCTTCTCTTATGTTCTTATGTGACACAGAGTGTTGGACTGGATGGGCCACTGGCCTGATCCAATATGGCTTCTCTTATGTTCTTATGTGACTCAGAGTGTTGGACTGGATGGGCCACTGGCCTGATCCAACAGGGCTTCTCTTATGTTCTTATGGGACACAGAGCGTTGGACTGGATGGGCCATTGGCCTGATCCAACATGTCTTCTCTTATGTTCTTATATGGAGCAGAGGTCCATCAGTGGCTATTAGCCACAGCGTATTGTTGGAACTCTGTCTGGGGCAGTGATGCTCTGTATTCTTGGTGCTTGGGGAGGAGAAGGGCCACAGTGGGAGGGGTTCCAGTGTCCTAGCCCCATTGATGGGCCTCCTGATGCCACCTGGGTTTTTTTGGCCACTGTGTGACACAGAGTGTTGCACTGGATGGGCCACTTGCCTGATCCAACATGGCTTCTCTTATGTTCTTATGTGACACACAGTGTTGGACTGGATGGGCCACTGGCCTGATCCAATATGGCTTCTCTTATGTTCTTATGTGACTCAGAGTGTTGGACTGGATGGGCCACTGGCCTGATCCAATATGGCTTCTCTTATGTTCTTATGGGACACAGAGTGTTGGACTGGATGGGCCATTGGCCTGATCCAACATGGCTTCTCTTATGTTCTTATGTGACTCAGAGTGTTGGACTGGATGGGCCACTGGCCTGATCCAACAGGGCTTCTCTTATGTGACACGGAGTGTTGGACTGGATGGGCCACTGGCCTGATCCAACAGGGCTTCTCTTATGTGACACAGAGTGTTGGACTGGATGGGCCACTGGCCTGATCCAACAGGGCTTCTCTTATGTTCTTATGTGACACAGAGTGTTGGACTGGATGGCCCATTGGCCTGATCCAACAGGGCTTCTCTTCTGTGACACAGAGTGTTGGACTGGATGGGCCACTGGCCTGATCCAACAGGGCTTCTCTTATGTTCTTATGTGACTCAGAGTGTTGGACTGGATGGGCCACTGGCCTGATCCAACATGGCTTCTCTTATGTTCTTATATGGAGCAGAGGTCAATCAGTGGCTATTAGCCACAGCTTATTGTTGGAACTCTCTGTCTGGGGCAGTGATGCTCTGTATTCTTGGTGCTTGGGGGGCACAGTGGGAGGGCTTCTAGTGTCTTGGCCCCATTGACAGGCCTTCTGATGGCACCTGGGTTTTTTTTTGCCACTGTGTGACACAGAGTGTTGGATTGGATGGACCACTGGCCTGATCCAACATGGCTTCTCTTATGTTCTTATGAGGATTTGTTTCTTTCAAAACGGATACCTCCATACCCCTCCTCTATGATAGGGATCTTGCTGACCAAAGACACAATATGATGGAAGATGGATGTGCTACTGGTATGTAAACAGGGCTTTTTTTGTAGCAGGAACTCCTTTGCATATTAGGCCACACCCTCCCGAGGTAGCCAATCCTCCAAGAGCTTACAGGGCTCAGTACAGGGCCTACTGTAAGTTTCAGGAGGATTGGCTACATCAGGAGGTGTGTGCCCTAATATGCAAAAGAGTTCCTGCTACAAAAAAAAAGCCTTGTATGTAAGACATGGAACGTCTCTTTCTCTGGACTAGGGATACTCGCATTTAAGGAAGGGAGAACATGGCTCAAAGTCAGGATGGGCAACAAGAAATCGCCATGGGAATCAGAAGATGCTCAGAGCTTACTGTATTTCAGTAGGGATGGTATCTGTTTTTTTGCAAAAACAACTGATCTTATGAGCCCTGGGAAGAAGGAACATGCAGCCAGATGGACAGTCACAAGGACAATTCCACAATTTCGGACAAATTTTGTATAACTGTCCAAGAAGACAAAAAAAAGAAAAAAATCAGTTCTGTGGAGTACAGTGGAAAAGACCAGTTGTGGAGTAAAGTGTTGGTCCCATCAGACATCCACGTCCCAGACAATCTAAGAATTTGCTGCAGAAGGCCCAAGTAGAAAAAGAGGAAGAGACTGGGTTTATATCCCACCCTTCACTACCTGAAGGAGTCTTGGAACAGCTTACAATCTCCTTTCCCTTCCTCTCCCCACAACGGACACCCTGTGAGATAGGTGGAGCTGAGAGAGGCCTCCGAAAACTGCTCTTGAACAGAACAGCTCTGAGAGAGTTAGAACTGACCCAACGTCACTCTGGCAGGTGCAAGTGGAGGAAAAGGGAATCAAACCTTGTTTCCACCACCCTTAGTCTTTTCATTACCTTCTGATTTTGCTCAGTGTCAGCTTGATGTGAGGAAATTTCTCTTTAAATGTTTCATTCATATCCTTTTTAAGGTCTGAGGGCTTCACATATTCTATGACTGTGGTCTGAAATTAAAAAATAATAATTATAAAAGGTTTTAAAATGCCAGTTTTAATAAGGGGGGGGGGGAGGACCAAGCTTTCAAAACTCATGAGATGCTAATCCATAAAGGCAAAGGTAGTCCCCTGTGCGTTTCCGACTCTGGGGTTACATTGCTTTCACAATGAACATATGAAGCTGCCTTATACTGAATCAGACCCTTGGTCCATCAAAGTCAGTACTGTCTTCTCAGACTGGCAGCGGCTCTCCAGGGTCTCAAGCTGAGATTTTTCACACCTATTTGCCTGGACCCTTTTTTGGAGATGCCAGGGATTGAACCTGGGACCTTCTGCTTCCCAAGCAGATGCTCTACCACTGAGCCACCGTCCCTCCACAATGTTTTCATGGCAGACTTTTTACAGGGTGGTTTGCCATTCCCCAGTCCTCTACACTTTCCCCCCAGCAAGCTGGGTACTCATTTGACCGACCTCGGAAGGATGGAAGGCTGAGTCGACCTCGAGCTGGCTACCTGAAAAACCAGCTTCCGCCGGGGATCGAACTCAGGTCATGAGCAGAGCTTAGGACTGCAGTATTGCAGCTTTACCACTCTGTGCCAATGAGGGACAAAACAGAGAAGTATGTGTAGCCTTGTGTTTCCTCCAGCACTCCAATCTACCCCGAAACAAAACCACACAACACAGCCAACCTCTACCAAGCATTCCGGTTCACACATCCCTTCAGGCATGCGCAGAGGAATTTTTTAGGTGAAGCGCAGTGTGCGCGGTACTGGCTCCACCCTTTCACCTGGGGGTCATCTGCCATGGCCCAGTAAGCCGGGACGCCGGCAGCGAGTCCTCCAGGTGGTAGGTGTTACATTAACGAGCTCTATCTGCCCGGGTTTGATGTTAGAGTTTTCCTTCTCTTAGGCTGGCGAGGTTGGTGGGCCCAGCCTGCCCATCCGGTTATACCGCCGGACAATTCGGTCGCACCATGACGTAGCAAACTCTGTGAAAAATGGGGGGGACCAGCGAGAAGGTGTTGCTACGGATGCAGTAATGCAGGAGAGGCCATTGCAGTGACCATCTGCCAGGCATAGCCAGACAGTGACCACGCGGCGTTCACTACACCGGGAGAGGAGAGGCTATGTATTGCGCATACACTTTCCCTGGGGGGGTAGGATACCCAGAGGGAGCCCACACACACACACACACCCCGCCCCATGGGGGGGGTTCACGCATACAGCTGGTTGATCATGCGGCCTGCCTTTGAGCCAGGATCTATGCATTGTTGTTTTGGTGACTGTAACTGATATACCAATAAAGGCTGCCTGTCTTGTCTGTCTGAATATAACCATGGTGCGTGTATAAGCTTATATGCGCACTAGGAAAAGGAAAGATCCCCTGTGCAAGCACCAGTCATTTCCGACTCTGGGGTGACGTTGCTTTCACAACGTTTTCACGGCAGATTGAACCTGGGACCTTCTGCTTCCCAAGCAGATGCTCTACCACTGAGCCACCGTCCCTCCACAATGTTTTCATGGCAGACTTTTTACGGGGTGGTTTGCCATTGCTTTCCCCAGTCCTCTACGCTTCCCCCCCAGCAAGCTGGGTACTCATTTGACCGGCCTCGGAAGGATGGAAGGCTGAGTCAACCTCAAGCCGGCTACCTGAAAACCCAGCTTCCGCCAGGGATCGAACTCAGGTCGTGAGCAGAGCTTAGGACTGCAGTGCTGCAGCTTTAACACTCTGCGCCGCGGGGCTCTTATATGCGCACTAAGGGGGCCAAAAAGCCCCGGAGGTTCGTTCTCTCATCGGCATCCCAAAACACGGCCTTGGCTGTCAGAAAGGGCAACTTCAGAACAAGACGGCATTCCTGGGCTGGTGTCATGTTATGCTAAGCGTGTTACTCAACACCAGCTCTCTTTGTACAGACTCAAAGTCAAAGCCTTCTTGCATCTAGGGCATGGCCGAGGAATCCCAGATGAGAAAAGTCTTAATCTCTTTGAGGACAGAAGGTTTTCCAAGCTCTCTGGTAATCTCTTAATCCTGTGATCCTTGGCATTTCGAGTGCAGCGCAGCGCTGAGCGTTTTATACGGCTTCTCTTCTTGGCAATGCATGCAAAGAGATACCGTCAGATTCCCAAGGGCATTGTGTGACTAGCAGGTGAAGCATTAGAGGGAGGTTAACAGGCAATAAGGCAAAGTCTCAGCTGTTTGCCTGGAACCAGTATCATACAGAGACTATAGCACAGAACTTGACCCTGAGAAAGAAATATGAGTCTTTGGCTGCGATCACCCACACCAGATCCGGGGTGTCAAACGTGCAGTTCAGGGGCCAAATCAGGCCCCCGGAGGGCTCCTATCAGGCCCCCAATCATCTGCTTCCTTCTCTCTCTCTTGCTTCCTTCTGCATCACAGCTTGCTTTGCCAGGCTTGCTAAATTGCACAGGAGCTACAGAGCAAAGCCTCTATTTTCTCCATTGAAGAAGATGATGATATTGGATTTATATCCCGCCCTCCACTCCGAAGAGTCTCAGAGCGGCTCACAATCTCCTTTACCTTCCTTTACCACAACAGACACCCTGTGAGGTGAGTGGGGCTGAGAAGGCTCTCATAGCAGCTGCCCTTTCAAGGACACCCTCTGCCAGAGCTATGGCTGACCCAAGGCCATGCTAGCAGATGCAAGTGGAGGAGTGGGGAATCAAACCCGGTTCTCCCAGACAAGAGTCCGCACACTTAACCACTACACCAAACTGGCTGAGGCTCCTCCCTAGGGGAGGAAAGCTTGCTTTGCCAGGCTCTCTCAATTGCACAGCAGAGCTACTGAGCCAAACCTCTCTTCCTTCTACTGGTCCCCTGGGAAAGAAAGGAAAGAGCCAGAGCTTCCTTTGCCCAGCTCCCTGGATCCCATGGGCGAAATACAAAGAAAGCACCTTTAAGACAAATGAGTGCTAATATTTTAAGCATGTTTTAAGTTTAAAAAAATATTTGTCTTTTTCTGTGTTCTTTATAAAATTTATCTCTCTGCTACCCAATCTTAAATAGGTACGCACATGGCCCGGCCTGACCTGGCTCGGCCCCTCAAGGTCTCATTTATGTCAGATCCGGCCCTCATAACAAGTGAGTTCAACACCCCTGCACTAGATAATGCACTTTCAACCCACTTTCCAGTTCAGGCAGTAAAATCCAGTTGGAAAGTGCACTGAAAGTGGATTGAAAGCGCACTATTTAGTGCGTGTGATCGCAGCCTCTGACAACTTCGTTGCTATGTCAGAAGAAAAGGCTGTCTGGACAACCACCCCCGGAGACCACAGAAGCCAGATATTATGGTGGTAGCCAGTTATGTGGTTGCCATCTCCAGCGTATCTTGCTCATTTCTTCAATTATTTTCTAGCAGCTATCGATGCTACAGGGCAGCTATGTACCACTTCAGAGCGTTCAAAGCAATACACACATGCCAATCATCAGTCCAATTGCCTTCTAAGGGAGGACAATTTTAATATTCCTTTATTTCAGATGTGGGGCTGAGAGAAGGTGGTTTGCCCAAGGGAATGTATGGCCTATATAGGATTTAAAACAATAAATATCTTATTGATATTTTGGGGGTATTTATTCAGCTGAATAAAGGCTGATATTATCTGGCTTTTATTCGGGTGCAGCTAGAAGGCATTTAAAGAGACTGCTTTAAATGCCTTCAGTTCCCTTGCTGAGTCGGACCACTACAGCAGTGCATCAGTGAGCGAACTGAAATCATTTAAAGTTCAGCAGCCCACCTTGGTAAGGGAACTAAAAGCATTTGAACTTTAAACGACTTCAGTTCACTTGTTGAGTTGTGCTGCTGTGGCTGCCCTCCTTGGTGAGGGAACCGAAAGTATTTAAAGTTTAAATGCCTTCAGTTCAATTGTGAAGTTGTGCCACTGGGGCAGCATGACCCTGCAAGTGAGATTCTCCATCATACCCTATGGGGACGGTCCCCATAGGATATAATGGAGCCAAATACATTTGGGTTCCAAATATTTACCTGAATACTGGTAAAATACCGACACTGGTATTAAAGTATATTTGAAAAAAACAATATTTTTGGGGTTCAAAGATCCAAATTGGTAAAAATCTGAATTTATTATTTTGCACAGCCCTACAAACCAATCGACACCAACTGCACCGTGTGATGAGGATCTGTACTCTCAGCATCTTACCATGTATGAGGCAAAGATGAGGACCCGTTTATGCTTCCCACATGGCCACTGGGGGTCATCAAGGAGATTGGGATTGTATTCTGCTAACTCGCCAACTTCACTGCCTGCAAGGAAAAGCAGAGAGAGAGAGATCATAAGAACATAAGAGAAGCCATGTTGGATCAGGCCAACGGCCCATCAAGTCCAACACTCTGTGTCACACAGTGGCAAAAAATGTTATATACACACATACACTGTGGCTAATAGCCAAGATCTGCCAAGATCCATGAAGTGCTCAGCAGCATGGTAATGTTTGAGAAGAAAAAGCATATCAACCCCCCCTTCTATATTCTACAAACTATTTGCAAACAGGAGGAGGGCAAAGACAACGAAAAAGGCCTTCTGGAACGTTTAAGCTGTTTCTTTACGAAGCAAGAATAGAAAAATTATTTGGGTTGGAACATACCAGCTAGGACCAGAGGGATCTGAAAGAACCAAGGGTGGGATTCTAGCAGGAGCTCCTTTGCATATTAGGCCACACCCCCTGATGTAGCCAGTCTTCTAAGAGCTTACAAAAAAGAGCCCTGTAAGCTCTTGGAGGATTGGCTACATCAGGGTGTGTGGCCTAATAAGCAAAGGAGCTCCTGCTAGAATTCCACTCCTGGAAAGAACTATACTAGTTGCTTATCTTTCCCACAGATCTTGCCCATCCCTTTCCCTCCCAGGCACTCTGACATAATTCTTCCTATTGGAATTCAGACTGTTAATTCCTTGGGGCAGAGACCTTCCAGTCTGACTTATCTCTGCTGCTCTGTTAGAATGCACACTGATGGCATTACATAGAATTAGACAGGAAGTCAGCTACAGAGACGTCAAGGGCTTTTTTTGATCAGGAATGCACAAGAAGAAGATTGCAGATTTATACCCTGCCCTTCTCTCTGAATCAGAGTCTCAGAGCATCTTAAAGTCTCCTTTATCTTCTTCCCCCACAGCAGACACCCTGTGAGGTAGGTGAGGCTGAGAGAGCTCTAACAGAAGCCGCGCTTTCAAGGACAACTCCTGCCCAGCAGGTGCAAGTGGAGGAGTGGGGAATGAAACCTGGTTCTCCCAGATAAAGAGTCCACACACTTAACCACTACACCAAACTGACTCTACGCAGTGGAGTTCAAGCTGGCTTGGCGTCAGGGTGTGTGGCCTAATATGCAAATCAGTTCCTGCTGGATGAAACAATGGTGACGTTAGAAGGTGTGGCCTAATATGCAAATGAGTTCATGCTGGGCTTTTTCTACAAGGAAAAGCCCAGGAAACGTCACTTTTCATGAAACAGTAATCCAGGACTAGTTACTACTGCCTACAACCACCCACACCCCCAAAAAAGTTTATGGCATAAACAGGACGGAATAAAAGTTTGGATGCATTCTACTGCATTTGGAAAAAGACCTGGGATGGTGCTGGTAGAAATGGAGGAAGATTTCAAGGTGGATCATTTTGAGCATTTCTTCTTCCCAAACACACGAATCCCTCTTATACAACATACATTGATCACCTTATAAATAAGCTTAAATAGATGTTGCCACATTTGCTCACACTCCAGTTTTTCAGCTGTCTCCTCCCCCCCCCTCCCAATCTGAAAATTTATCTCATCAAACCACTGAAAATCAGTCTGGTTTCACTTGTGACCTTGTGCTATCGGCTGCAATAAGCTTTCAGTTTTTGTACAGGCTGTGAACGTAAGAGCAGAAGAAGAATTGCAAATTTATACCCCGCCCTTCTCTCTGAATCAGAGACTCAGAGCTGCTTATAATCTCCTATATCTTCTCCCCCACAACAGACACCCTGTGAGGTGGATGGGCTCTCACAGCAGCTGCCCTTTCAAGGACAGAGTCTCAGAGTGGCTTACAATCTCCTATATCTTCTCCCCCCACAGCAGAAACCCTGTGAGGTGGATGGGGCTGAGAGGGCTCTCACAGCAGCGGCCCTTTCAAGGACAACTCTGCGAGAGCTATGGCTGACCCAAGGCCATTCCAGCAGCTGCAAGTGGAGGAGTGGGGAATCAAACTCGGTTCTCCCAGATAAGAGTCCACCCACTTAACCACTACACCAAACTGGCTCCCTGCTTGGAGCTCACTAATGCCCATCCAGTCCAACACTCTGTGTCACACAGTGGCCAGAAAACCAGGGGCCATCAGGAGGTCCATCAGTGGGGCCAGGACACTAGAAGTCCTCCCACTGTGCCCTCCCCAAGCACCAAGAATACAGAGCATCCCTGCCCCAGACAGAGAGTTCCAACAATACGCTGTGGCTAATAGCCACTGATGGACCTCTGCTCCATATGTTTATCCAACCCCGTCCTGAAGCTGTCTATGCTTGCAGCCGTCACCACCTCCTGTGGTGATACATGAAACACCATGCAGTTTGCTCTCTGCATGGCTGGACTGTTGGTTCTGTAGAGCTTAGTTCAAGACAATAGCTGCGGGTTTTGCAAGCCAACACGTCTGCCAAGTACACTGGCATTTCTACATTGTTATTTCAACACAGCAAGATTGTGATGGAACCTGGCATTCTGGCTTGCAATTCAAACTGGGATGCTCAGAGACCTGGACTTGGGAAAGTGGAGAAAGCCAACACCGGCTGGAAAAGGTAACCATGAAGCACCATCATTAAACCGCTCCGTGTTTTGACCTTAAAGCGGCTGGTGCTTTGCCCACTTTCTTATTAAAAAGTGCATCTGGATTCTGCATTTTAAGGCATTGCCTTGCATTGCGTGTCATGGTTACGAAGCCCAAAGAAAGTTCTTGTCTATATTTAGACCTGTCTCAACATTTTCGTGCTCAGCTGCTGAATCTAAGCACCGTAAAGGGCAGATTTGCCTCCTCTTCAGCCACAAGGAAGCATGATTAAACCGGTAGCAGCAGAGAGAATTTGGATGTGGTCCGCATGCCTGTAAATTCTCCTACGGATTTCTGAAAGCTGGCATCTGGCTTGGAATTCTGCCTTCTGAGATTCTCACCTTGCTTTTAAAAACAACAGTTTTCCAGCTCTTACTGTTGGATAGAAATGCATGGAACCAGTGTATTGCTTTTAAAAAATCTGAGAAGGTAGACGAAGAACCAACGTGGTGTAGTGGTTAAGAATGGGATGGCTCTAATCTGGAGAACCGGGATTGACTCCCCAATCCTCCACATGAAGCCAGCTGGGTGACCCTGGGCCAGTCAAAGAACTCTTAGCCCCTCCTACCTCACAAGGTGCCAGTGTTCCCTCTAAGCTGAGTTAGTGTGAGCAAGCTCACAGTTTTATAGCCTCCAGCTCACCCGTTTTTGTCGTAGCTCAGGAAAAACGGCCCCAGAGCAAACTAATGGATGCAGGAGCTCGCAACTTTAATACCAGTAGCTCACAAAGTAGAATTTTTGCTCACTAGACTCCACAGCTTAGAGGGAGCATTGCAAGGTGCCTGCTGTGGGAAGAGGAAGCCACTTTGAGACTCTTTCTCTCTCTCTCTCGGCTTGGCTTCGCGAACGAAGATTTAAGAAGGGTGCAATAGTCCACGTTTGCTGCAGGCTCGCTGGTGGCTGACAAGACCAATGTGGGACAGGCAGGTCCGGCCACAGCGGCTGCAGGGAAAAGGCTGATTTAGGGTTGGTCCTGTAGCAGTGAGGCCACCTTTTCTAGGCCCCTCTCCGTGTGGAGCAAGCAGTGCTGTCCCTAGATAAGGCTGCTTGGTCGTTCAGGGTGCTGCCGAAAGATGCTTTCGTCTCCGGGTTAGCATCAGGCGACCAATACCCTGAACCGCCTACATGCAGGATCGGGACTGCGGCTTCCAGTGGCACCTTCCACCTGCCGTTTCGCCCCTTGCCCATCGCTGCAGGACTTGATGCGTTGTGGGTTGTGTGTGTGGATATGCCCTTCAGGCCTGCGCAGAGGAATTTTTTAGGTGAAGCGCAGTGTGCGCGGTACTGGCTCCACCCTTTCACCTGGGGGTCATCTGCCATGGCCCAGTAAGCCGGGACGCCGGCAGCGAGTCCTCCAGGTGGTAGGTGTTACATTAACGAGCTCTATCTGCCCGGGTTTGATGTTAGAGTTTTCCTTCTCTTAGGCTGGCGAGGTTGGTGGGCCCAGCCTGCCCATCCGGTTATACCGCCGGACATTCGGTCGCACCATGACGTAGCAAACTCTGTGAAAAACGGGGGGGACCAGCGAGAAGGTGTTGCTACGGATGCAGTAATGCAGGAGAGGCCATTGCAGTGACCATCTGCCAGGCATAGCCAGACAGTGACCACGCGGCGTTCACTACACCGGGAGAGGAGAGGCTCTTTAGGATAAAGCAAAATGAGGTATAAAAAGCTCTTCTTCCACAGTCCTCTGCCATAGGGCTCAGTAACCTTTTAATAATTAAACCGGCCAAGCGATGTCAAAATTCAGGGCAAGAGATCTGTAACAAGCCAGTGTAAGAAAGTCTATTTGCAATAGGGAATCAGGAGGGGGAGGAGTCTCAGCCAACAAAAGGAAGAGAGGCTTGGCTCAGCAGCTCTGCTGTGCCTGGCAAAGCAAACTCTGCCTCCCCGCTTTCCTCCCCAAGGGAGGAGCCTCACCCAGTGGAGACTATAGAGGTTTTGCTCTATAGCTCCTGTGCAATGGAGCAAGCCTTGCAAAGCAAGCTATGATGCAGAAGGAAGGAAGAGAGAGGGAGATGACAGACAGTTGCTCGGGGGCCTGATAGGGGCACTCCAGGGGCCTGATTTGGCCCCCAGGCCACATGTTTGACACCCCTGTTCTATTTTAGTCTCACAACCACTCTGGGAGCTAGCACTAATTATAAAAAGAGACTTAACGCCCCCCCCCCAAAAGAATGGAAACACTCGCTGCCCTAAAAATGGAATTTGCCTTCAGAAGTGGCATCCTTGTTTCTATGTGAAAAAACCTTCTAGCAACTGCATTTAGAAGAAGAAGAATTGCAGATTTATACCCCACCCTTCTCTCTGAATCAGAGACTCAGAGTGGCTTACAATCTCCTATATCTCCCCCCACAGCACAACAGACACCCTGTGAGGTGGGTGGGGCTGAGAGGACTCTCACAGCAGCTGCCCTTTCAAGGACAGAGAGCGGCCTACAATCTCCTTTCCCTTCCTCCCCCACAACAGGCACCCTGTGAGGTGGGTGGGGCTGAGAGGGCTCCCACAGCAGCTGCCCTTTCAAGGACAGAGTCTCAGAGTGGCCTACAATCTCCTTTCCCTTCCTCCCCCACAACAGGCACCCTGTGAGGTGGGTGGGGTTGGAGAGGGCTCTCACAGCAGCTGCCCTTTCAAGGACAGAGAGCGGCCTACAATCTCCTTTCCCTTCCTCCCCCACAACAGGCACCCTGTGAGGTGGGTGGGGCTGGAGAGGGCTCTCACAGCAGCTGCCCTTTCAAGGACAACCTCTGCCACAGCTAAGGCTGACCCAAGGCCATTCCAGCAGGTGCAAGTGGAGGAGTGGGGAATCAAACCCGGTTCTCCCAGATAAAGAGTCCATGCACTTAACAACTACACCAAACTGGCAGCAGCAGACGACGAAGACGACTGCAGATTTATACCCCGCCCTTCTCTTTGAATCAGAGACTCAGAGCAGTTTACAACCTCCTATAACTTCTCCCCCAACAACAGACACCCTGTGAGGTGGGTGGGGCCGAGAGAGCTCTGACAGAAGCTGCCCTTTCAAGGAAAGCTCTGCAAGAGCTATGACTGACCCAAGGCCATTCCAGCAGCTGCAAGTGGAGGAGTGGGGAATCAAATTCGGTTCTCCCAGATAAGAGCCCGCGCACTTAACCACTACACCAAACTGGCTCTCTTTTTGTTCCCTTTTGCTCCCTTCCTGAAATTTCACATCCCAAAATATTTAGCAGCAGCAGCGGCAGCAGCAATGTAACCATGTCAAAGGCGAGTGCAGAAGGGGCTTACCAATATCTGTTGCGGAGGATATCACTTTGGCTGTTGTGGCTTTGTGCCTGGATCCCCCGGCGCTCCGCGGAATGCTGGCTCGACACAAGGGAATGGCACCGTGGACATCGGCTTTACGGCCGACGAGAGCGTTGGTCGGATACAAGAACTTTGCATAGGACACCACCTGCAGAGAGAGACAGCGAGCGAGTTTCATTAACCTTGGCAAAGAAGCATCAGGTCACTGGTTTGCAAAGCAATTTTTGGTGCTTCGGTGCTTCCATTGTCAAAGTAACCGATGGGAAATGGTTAGCAATGGCCTGTAGCCAGTACTTTTTTTTGTGTGTGTGTGGGGGGAATCCCAGCAGGAACTCATTTGAATATTAGGCCACGCCCCACCACAGCGTCATTGTTTCACACAGGGCTTTTTTTGCAGAAAAAGTCCAGCAGGAACTCATTTTCATATCAGGCCACACCCCTCCCTGCGCCAGTGGCCCCCACAAGCCCAGCAGGAACTCATTTGCATATTATTTATTTATTTATGTCATATTCATGGGCCGCCCATTCTATGCAGGCTCAAGGCAGCTTAGTAATATAAAATACACAATAAACAATATTAAAACAGTAAAAACAATCAAATAAACTGCAATGGTGCTACTTCAGGCAGATCATGTAATATTTCCCTAGGCAGTTAATGCAAAAGAACGATAGATCCGGATATGGCGGCAGCCCTCTCCCATTAGATGTCATATGCCATCCGAAACAGTTCAGTCTCGCAGGCCCTGCGGAACTGCAATAAGTCCCGCAGGGCCCTGATAGCTAATGGGAGGGTGTTCCAGAGTACTGGAGTTGCAACCGAGAAGGCTCTTGTTCTGGTGGAATTAAGCCTAGCTTCTTTTAGCCCAGGGACAGCCAAAAGACTAGGCCACACACTCTGACACCAAGCCAGCTGGAGTTCAGTTCCTGTGTGTTCCGGCTCAAAAAAGCCCTGCCTGTAACCAATCATCCAGACTGAAATGTTCCTGCTTGTCCCTCCTGCATCGGCCCATTGTATTTCCCTCCTAAAGTCCTAAGAGAGAAGGAGGAGGGTCTCCCATGGGAGTGGTGGGGATCAGCAGAAACCACCAATCCCTCTTCTAGGAGATCAGAATTACTGTTCCATAAG
Source organism: Heteronotia binoei (assembly GCF_032191835.1). Lineage (NCBI taxonomy): Eukaryota > Metazoa > Chordata > Lepidosauria > Squamata > Gekkonidae > Heteronotia > Heteronotia binoei. Next base: position 18,053,942 of record NC_083224.1, read on the forward strand.
AGAACTGGGTAGGGTTGGGTCCAAAGACAGAGACCACAGTTCAGTTTTCCTTCTAATCCTTAAACACGGCTGATAACGTTCCAAGATCGCAAAGGAACATTTGGAAAAAAGAATAGTTCTACTACCTCAACTTTAAGAACGTAAGAGAAGCCATGTTTGATCAGGGCAGTGGCCCATCCAGTCCAACAACACTGTGTCACACAGTGGCCAAAAATCCCAGGTGCCATCAGGAGGTCCATCGGTGGGGCCAGGACAGTAGAAGCCCTCCCACTGTGCCCCCACAAGCACCAAGAATACAGAGCATCACTGCTCCAGAAAGAGAGTTCCAACAATATGCTGTGGCTAATAGCTACTGATGGACCTCTGCTCCACATGTTGATTCAATCCGCTCTTGAAGCTGTCCATGCTTGCAGTTGCCACCACGTCCTGTGGCAGTGAATTCCATGTACAATAATCTTTATCGGCATGATATCAAACATAACAGGGAACCAATCCATCCATCAAATGGCAATTTGCAAATACATTAAGCACCTCTTAGATACAAAAAATGTGCAAGTTTCAATTACCCACTGGTTCCGAGTTGACAACAAGAAGACAATTTTATATTTGTCGGGCTTCACTGTTTGTTCGCTCAAAACCGGGGTCAATGAGTATGGAGCACAGGTCAGAATAAAAAGTACAGTTTAAGAACACATGTTCTAAAGTTTCTATCTCAGGACATGCACAAGCGCACCGCCTGTTAGCATAGGGAGTTTTATGGAATCTTCCAAGAAGTATCGCAGATGGTAGCACATTGAACGTAGTCTGCGAATAGGCTCTGTGTTGCCAAGGGGCTGAGATATTCAGCCCTATACCCAGGAGGTAAAACCCCCAAACCCAAGTGTGAACATCTGCCTTTAGCAAGGCTTTCGAGCAATTCCCAAAGGGTGATTAATATATGGAATTCACTGCCACAGGAGGCAGTGGCAGCTGCAAGAATAGACCAGTCACTGCCTTGTGAAGCAGATTTGCCTATTAAAAAAGTACCTGATGATTGTGCTTCAGGTTTTTTTAAAAGTATGGTAGGGGAGAAGAGAAAAGGCAACAAAGAAGAATAGGAGGGTTTTCCTTTAGCTTCTTCTTTCTTGTAATTTATTTCAGAATATTAAGTTGTATCTCAGAAAAAAGTTAGCATCTTTAATGCATGGATTAAAATGCAAGCAATTAAAATGTGGAATTTGCTGCCTGAGAATGTAGTGATGGCCACAAATAAAAGGGGATTAGATAGATTCATGGGCGATAGCCAGGGTGACGGAGGGGAGCCTCCAAATTCAGAGGAACTAAACCTTTGAATCCCAGAGCCAGGAGGCAAAACCAAGGGAAGGCCTTGACCTCCTATGACCTGTTGTTAGTCGTTCAGAGGAACTGGTCTGTGGGACTAGATGGAACACTGCTCTGATCCAGCAGGGTTCTTCTGAGCATAGAATCATAGAGTTGGAAGGGACCTCCAGGGTCATCTAGTCCAACCCCCTGCACAATGCGGGAAACTCACAAATACCTCCTCCTAAATTCACAGGATTTTCAGTGCTGTCAGATGGCCATCTAGCCTCTGTTTAAAAACCTCCAAAAAACGAGAGCCCACCACCACCTGAGGAAGCCTGTTCCACTGAGGAACCGCTCTAGCAGTCAGGAAGTTCTTCCTAATGTTGAGCCGGAAACTCCTTTGATTTAATTTCAATCCATTGGTTCTGGTCCTACCTTCTGAGGCCGCAGAAAACAATTCCACACCATCCTTTATATGACAGCCCTTCAAGTACTTGAAGGTGGTGATCATATCACCTCTCAGCTGCCTCCTCTCCAGGCTAAACCTGCCCAGCTCCTTCAACCTTTCTTCATAGGACTTAGTCTCCAGACTCCTCACCATCTTCGTCACCCTCCTCTGGACCCAGCTTGTCTATATCCTTCTTAAAATGTGGTGCCCAAAACTGAACACAATATTCTAGGTGAGGTCTTACCAGAGCAGAGTCAAGCAATACCATCACTTCATGTGATCTGGACACTATACTTCTGTCGATGCAGCCCAAATTTGCATTTGACTTTTTAGCCACCGCATCACACCGTTGACTCATATCCAGCGTATGGTCCACTAAGACCCTATGTTCTTATGTTATGTTATGTTCCCATGTTAAGGGTTTTCACTCCGCTCCACAACCATTTCAAAGCCATAAAAGGCAATTGAACAACAAGAGTCCAGTGGCACCTTAAAGACATAAAAAGATAGGGTATGAGCTTTCGTGAGTCAGTGCTCACACACCCTGCCACAATTTTTTTTTGGTCTTTAAGGTGCTACTGGACTCTTGCTGTTTTCTGCTGCTACAGACAGACCAAATACCAAAACGGCTACCCATCTTGATCTACCACCCAAGAAAACATTAAGGTAGAGAAACATGGTAGGAAGGGTTGGTTCTGACATTTGACTATCTTGTCTCTGATTCATTCAGCTACTAGCTAAAGATGCTTCCTCGATGTGCAGATGCTTGCTTGAAAAGGGCATCGGTGACTGCAGGCGACTAGATACAGAACAGACCGGACATTTTCAGAAGGTGGCAGGAGAGAAAAGAGTTGGGTAGCTCCAAGGTAGCAAGAAAGAGCTTTCTGGAACTCCAAGTGAGGTGGGGCAACTAGCACACTTTTGAGACCAGTACCTGCATTCTGCCCCATGCAGAGGTGGAATTCTAGCAGGAGCTCCTTTGCATATTTGGCTACACACACCTGATGTAGCCAATCCTCCAAGAGCATAAGAAAAAGAACCTTGTAAGCTCTTGGAGGATTGGCTACATCAGTAGGTGCAGCCTAATATGCAAAAGAGTTCCTGCTGGAATTCTACCCCTGGCCCCATGACTCAGACAGAGACCACCAGAAACTCCTTGTAGTATCTCCTTATAAGGAAACCAATCCTAGAACATGTTTCCCTGGAACTTCCCACCAATTGGAAATGTGAGGAGAGAAAAACGGCGTCGCTCTTCCTAGAAGATCCAAAGAACTTTCTAGATCTTTTTTAAAAAGTATGAATAGGCTCAGAGAAAATACCAAAAAAGAAGCTCAACTTCAAGTCAAGATTCCTTCCATGTTTAAAACAAGCATGTTTTTCTTTTTCAAATTTAGTTACCAAGATGATTTCAATACTGAGAGGAACGGTAGCTCGTGTAAGGGCATATGCAAAAGAGAGATTTTTAACCCTTTCCTCCCATGCAGCTTTCTAGCCAGGAAAAAAAAAGCCTTCCCAGAACTGCTACTTCCACTGAGGAAGGCATAAAGGTGCTTGTCTACTCCTCCTCCCTCATCTCCAACAGTGGTAAAAACACCTTGCAGCGATTTCTTCTATCAAGAACATAAGAGAAGCCATGTTGGATCAGGCCAATGGCCCATCCAGTCCAATGCTCTGTGTCACACAGTGGCCAAAAAATCCATTTGCCATCAGGAGGTCCATCAGAAGCCCTCACACTGTTCCCCCCACCCGCCCCAAGCAGCAAGAATACAGAGCATCACTTGCCCCAGACAGAGAGTTCCAACAATACGCTGTGGCTAATAGCCACTGATGGACCTCTGCTCCAGATGTTTAGCCAATCCCCTCTTGAAGCTGGCTATGCTTGTAGCTGCCACCGTGTCTTATGGCAGAAAACAACGAGGAAGCAAACTGTTAAAGCTTTTGTCTCTTCTTATGGCACCTAAATTTCCCCAAACGAGAACAAGTAATTTAAAACTAACATGGAAGAAGAAACCGGAATGGACAGTTGAGCCCTCAATGGCAGAACTGAGGTAGAATTCTAGCAGGGGCTCTTTTGCATATTAGGCCTCATCCCCCTGATGTAGCCAATTCTCCAAGAGCTTACAAAAAAGAGCCTCTTGGAGGACTGGTTGTGTGACCTAATGTGCAAAGGAGCTCCTGCTAGAACTCCATCCCTGGGCAGAGCACAACCTTGCCACGTTGGAGATACCCGGGTTCAATTCCCAGCATTCTCCCCCCTCCTATTTATGGGACCTCCAGTAGTAGCTGTAGGGAAAATCTCTTTTTTTGGCAAAGACTTCAGAAAACAGTTGCCAGGCTGCGCTGGCAGTCTTCAGCAAGATGGAAGACAGGTAGCCGTGTTAGTGTGTCCGCAGCAGTAGAAAAGAGCCAGAGTCCAGTGGCACCTTAAAGACCAACACAATCTGTGGCAAATATTGGAAGACCTAAAGAAGTGAGCAGTGACTTACAAATACTCATCCTCTGCCCCAAATTCAGCAAGATGGACTAGTGGGCCATCTCAGGTGTCAACAGCACATCCCCTGCACACTTTCCCCATCAACCGTGAACGGAGTTCATCAGGGCTTTCTTGGTAGCAGGAACTCCTTTGCATATTAGGCCACCCCTCCCTGATATAGCCAATCCTCCAAGAGCGTACAGCAGGGGCGTCAAATTCATGTTATAAGGGCCGAATTTGACATAAATGAAACCGGGCCATATTGGATTGGGCCAGGCCATGTATGTGCCTATTTGTGATCAGGTAGCAGAGATATAAACTTTATCAAGGACACAGAAAAAGACAAATATATTTTTTTTAAACCCTTAAAACATCCTTGAAATATTAGCACTCGCTCTTAAAGGTGCTTTCTTTGGATTTCTCCCATGGGGTCCAGGGAACTGGGCAAAGGAAGCTCTGGCTCTTTCCTTCCTTCCCCAGGGGGCCAGGAGGGGGAGGAGCCTCAGCCAACAGAAGGATGAGAGGCTTGGCTCAGTAGCTCGGCTGTGATTGAGAGAGTCTGGCAAAGCAAGCTCTCCCCCCCTTCTTCCCCAAGGGAGGAGACTCAGCCAATGGAGAAAATACAGGTTTTGCTCTGCAGCTCCTGTGCTATTGAGCAAGCCTGGCAAAGCAAGCTGTGATGCAGAAGGGAGCAAGAGAGAGGGAGAAGAAAGCAGATGACAGCCAGTTGCTCAGGGGCCTGATAGGAGCGCTCCGGGAGCCTGATTTGGCCCCCGGGTCACTTGTTTGACACCCCTGGCTTACAGGACTCTTAGTACGGGGCTTACTGTAAGCTCCAGGTTACATCAAGGTTTTTTGTGGCCTAAAATGCAAAGAAGTTCCTGCTACAAAAGAAGCCACATTTGGTGGCCACTTTTCTCCCTTGTGGAGCTCAAGGTGGCCTACAATATAAATGTTATGGGTGCTTTCAGATACACTAAGTAACACACTTTCAGTACACTTTCAATGCACTTGGCAACTGGATGTTATTGTGTGTAATGACAAAATCCACTAGCAAACGGCTGCACGAGTGGATTGGAACTGCATTATTTAGCATGCGTGAAAGCGCCCTACAGAAAAACACAATTAAAACCAACCATTCTAAAACCCCTTAAAAGTCACTGTTTAGATAACCTGATTTCTTCAGCATTTAGAATCATAGAGTTGGAAGGAACCTCCAGGGTCATCTAGTCATCTGCGTTGGTCATCTGCACAACGCAGGAAACTCGCAAATACCTCCCAGGGGTTATTTCATAGAAAAAGAGGTGCTGGGGCTCATCAGCACAACTTATTTGCATATACCACACATTCCTGACATCACCGGAAGGTGGACTAAATCATATCAGCTCAGCATCAGCCTTAAAATGCTTCTTGAGTTATAATCGCCATAATAAAACCTTACTCCCATCATACCTTTTAAATTACTTTCTCCTACGTGGCCCCAGTGGCATGAGGAAGATTTCCATCTGTCTGTTTTATATGTTTTGGTTATTTTCCCATTTTTTTAATGGGGAAAATATTAGAAAGCTTGTCAGATCTTAGGAGTTCAGCAAAATTCTTGCAGGGGGTTTGAACAATGGAGCCCAGAAGCAAGTATTTGGAGGGCGGGGGGGTAAGAAAGAAAGAGCACAATAAAATTTACAGGTTCCAGAGCTCCACTCCTGTGAACTTCTGCCCCGAATGAGGCCTACCTCCCCCACATTCATACACCCTCAGTGACCCCTGATCCATGCCCAGAAGATGGCAAAACCCTCCAGAATCTCTTACCAATCTGGCCTGGAGAAAAACAGCTTACTGACCCCCAAGTGGCAACCAGCATTTCTCTGGGTGTGTAAGAAAAGGCCACGAGAACTAAGCACTGATGCAACGCTTCCCGCCCTCCTTCCCATCCAAATAATTTTACTGTTATTGTAAATATAATCCGAGGGGAAAAGGAAAAAGGAGGGCGGGAAAGGAAAAGGGGGAAGGAGGGATGAGAAGATACAATATATTTCTTAAAACAATAAGTGTCTTCACTCTTTTTTGATCCGTAGGTGGTAAACTTCTAAACTGGGTATAAGGATAACATTTCAACACCTTAGTCTATGAAAAAGTCATAGAATCATAGAGTTGGAAAGGACCTCCAGGGTCATCTAGTCCAACCCCCTGCACAATGCAGAAAACTCACAAATCCCTCCCCCTAAATTCACAGAATCAGCACTGCTGTCAGATGGCCATCTAACCTCTGTTTAAAAACCTCCAAGGAAGGAGAGCCCACCACCTCCCGAGAAAGCCTGTTCCACTGAGGAACCTCTGTAACTATCAGGAAGTTCTTCCTAATGTTGAGCAGGAAAATCTTTTGATTTAATTTCAACCCGTTGATTCTGGTCCTACCTTCTGGGGCCACAGAAAACAATTCCACACCATCCTCTATAAGACAGCCCTTCAAGTACTTGAAGATGGTGATCCTATCACCTCTCAGCTGTCTCCTCTCCCCATTTTCATTACTTCATAGAAAGGAGTCCAATCTCTCCAGCACTTGGGTTTATCATTTAAAATGTCTGTCGATATGTCCGTTTCAGCTGTTTCTCATATTTTCCCATGATCTGCCTAAGTTCATAGAATCAGCACTGCTGTCAGATGACCATCTAGCCTCTATTTAAAAACCTCCAAGGAAGGAGAACCCACCACCTCCCTAGGAAGCTTGTTCCACTGAAGAACCGCTCTGTCCGGAATTTGTGTCAGAACCGGCAATTCTGTGCTACCACCCAACCAGAAGCAGAGAAGAGAAGTTCAGTGACGGAACTTCAGCCCACACACAGAGCTCCTTACCTTGCCGTCTGCTCCCACCTCAACTCCTTCCATTCCCAGCACCATCTCTGAAGACACGGAAACTCCGCCGGAAGGATGCCGCTGCTTTTGTCCCTCTATTTTCAGCTCACTGTGAAGCACAAAGTTGGTAAGACCGGAATTAAAGCAGCTTCTTTTGCTTCGACTCTGCAGCGTTAAAACAAGAATGCACAACTCCAGCCCCCCCCCTCAAACAAACAAACAAACTCCCACAGTTACCAAAAGATTAGAAGGGCAAGTCCTACAGCTTCCTTGCTCCTCTAAAGATTTATTTGACAAAACCCAAGAGAGAAAGACCTCTAGAACCGGCACAGATGTCATGTCTTCCTTTAAAACAAAATCATTTCTCTACAGGATGGTTCACGCTTTATTTGCATACACTAGAGTGAACGTGCGCACACACATACACACAAAGTACAATTCCACACATACACACATACAAAGTACAATTTTAAAGGTATTCAATGATCAACCCCATGACAGCATTGCAATTAATTATCCATCCACTTCCTTACTGACTAGTTTGCCTGAGTGGCCTCCTGTAACTGTGTGTGAAAGAAAATCCCTCATTTCCTCAATGAAGAGTAAACTTCCAGGTGAAAATTTTATTCCACCAGATATGCTTAAGACTTTTCAAGACGGTGGGCACCTGTTTTAGCCACTCTCTTCACTAACATTGACAGGACTAGCAGATTTCCTAAAGAATGGACCTCCTCTAATTTGGTCCCGATTTATAAGAAAGATGATCGTACCAACCCTGCAAACTATAGGCCAATAAGCTTGTTGGATGTGGCTGGGAAATTGTATGCTAGACATCTTCTATCTAAATTGGAAATATGGATATCTGAGAATAATTTGAAAGTACCACATCAAACAGGATTCAGGCATGATCACTCCACTCTTGACCACTGTCTATTTACTGCAGCATCTTATTAGTAAATATACAATCCGTCCTTTCAAAAAATTATATGTGGCATATGTGGATCTTAAAGCCGCATTTGATGTGATCTCAAGGAACCACCTATGGACGAAACTGAGTAATATGAATATTGACCATAGGCTGCTTGAACACATTAAAGGTCTTTATTCTGATACAAGTATGAAGATTCGACTTGACCCTCATGGTAAATTGTCCAACCCAGTTAAAACAACAAATGGAGTTCGACAGGGGTGCATTTTGACCCCACTTCTTTTTAATTTATACCTGAATGATTTAGTAAGCTATCTTCGACTTGACTCTCATGGTAAATTGCCTAACCCAATTAAAACAACAAATGGAGTCCGACAGGGGTGTATTTTGACCCCACTTCTTTTTCATTTATACCTGAATGATATAGTAGGCTATCTAGCAGGTCCACAGTTTTTCCCAGTTAGAGGAGGAAAATTTATTTCTACCTTACTTTATGCAGACGACACCTTGTTAATTTCTCATACCCAAATTGGCCTTAGAAGATTATTGAGACATTTTAGCCGATATTGCAAAGACAATCTATTACATGTAAACTATGATAAAACCAAGATTATGGGCTAGAAGATCCCATTACTATAAGTGGATGAGAAACCACTAGAACAGGTTCCCTTTTTTAAATATTTAGGTGTGATGTTCCATCAATCAGCCTCTTGGGTCTCTCATATTGAATACGCTAAGCGTAATCTCGAAGAAGCTGCTGTGGGGCTATTGCGAATTTATAGGAGAAGAGGTGGATGCTTGATACGTCCAGCTGTAGAAATCTACAAAATGCAGTTATTACCCCAGCTTCTGTATGGAGCGCCAGGATGGGCTTCTGGAAATTGTCATACTTTAGAAATTTCCCAAAATAAATTTACACGCAGGCTTCTTGCTGTCCCACCTTCAACACCTTCTGCAATTACTAGAATAGAATTATCTTTATCTCAGATAACAAACTTAGTTCATAAAATAACTATCAATTTTTGGTTGAAGATTATTTTTCATATGGCTTCTGAATTACTTACTTTGGCATATGGGAAAATGAAGGATAGGTCTCGGTGCGGTTTTGTTTTGAGAATAATGACCAAGCTTGGCTTCTCGGTTGATTAACTGAGATCCCTTGGTTTTTACAATGCCAAATCTCTTGTTAAGCAAAGATTGTTGGACCAGTGTATTCAAGCTGACATGGGACTATTAGGCAAACTGAGAATTCCTGTGATTTATAGACAGTTATCACCCTCACCTCTGGTATCTTCTTCATATTTTGTTAATCTAATTTATTTCAAGTATCGAAAAGCTTTTACTAGGGCCTGTTTTGATATCTTACCATTATTGGCCAATGAAGGTCGTTTTAAGCGGATACCTTATGAGAAAAGAGTTTGCCCCTGTGATCAAATGTCTACTGAAGACCTATCTCATGTCATATTTTATTGTGTAAAACATGAGACAGGACGAAATAGGTTTTTGTGTACCATTTTATCTCACCTTCTTGGAAGGTCGAACCAAGAAAAATTAGTATTCCTACTGTCAGATAGAGATAAATATATTAGTTTCCAAGTGGAAAAGTTTATGGCTGCCATAATAGATACAAAAATGAGTAAAGAGATATATTAACTACTCTCCTTTTTACTACTGTGAATTGTTTTCTTAGGATGTCATTGGATAAATTTTATTCAGCCCAAGTTTTATCATGATTTATATAATTCTATTGTTGTATTGAATGTTTTATTTTTTTGTCTGGTTGTCGGTTGCTATGGCATTTTGTTGCTAATGCAATAAAGATTAGAAAATAGAAATTCTGGTCAGCGGTTCCCATGACTGGTTACATCTTCTGAGCAAACTATGTGTCCGCCTTATAAACTGATACTTGGTGCCAGCGGGTTTCTTGGGGAGCAAACAGAAAGATTAAATTTTTACAGGAAAATACAAGCATTTTATCCAGCTATGGGAGTCTTTTTGCCAGGGGTAGAATTCTAGCAGCAGCTCCTTTGCATATTAGGCCACACACCCCTTATGTAGCCAATCCTCCAGGAGCTTACAAGGCTCTTTTTTGTAAGCTCCTGGAGGATTGGCTACATCAGGGGTGTGTGGCCTAATATGCAAAGGAGCTCCTCCTAGAATTCCACCCCTGCTGATGGCAAAGAATTCCCTATACCTAGAAACAAGATCTACAAGAAGAAGAATGGTAGGTTTTTGTACTCCATCTCTCTCTACCGTTAAAGCGTCTCAAAGGCAGCTTACAATCGCCTTCCCCTCCTTTTCCCACAACAGGCATCTAGTGAGGCAGTTGGGACTGAGAGAGCTCTGAGAGAACTGTGACTGGCCCAAGGGCACCCAGCAGGCTTCATGTGGAGAAGTGGGGAATCAAACTCGGTTCTCCAGTTTAGAGCCCCCTGCCCCATGCTTAACCATTACACCACGCTGGCTCCATTCTCCATGCCTCAAAAAGGGAAAAATTTTCTAGCATTTACTAGTCTGTATGGGGTTTTCAAGTCCAGTATGAGTTGGGCAGCTATATACACAGATCTAGTTTGGTGTAGTGGTTAAGTGTGCAGACTCTCTTCTGGGAGAACTGGGTTTGATTCCCCACTTCTCCACTTGCAGCTGCTGGATTGGCCTTGGGTTAGTCATAGCTCTCACAGAGCTGTCCTTGAAAGGGCAGCTTCTGTGAGAGCTCTCTCAGCCCCACCTACCTCACAGGCAATGTTCCCTCTAAGCTGCAGAGTCTTGTGAGCAAAAAATCTACTTTGTGAACTTTGTCTTCCATGGCGACACTAGGACTCTCCCAAGTAGTTATGACACCCACTCACCAGGCCGGTCACATGTTGGACTTGATCTTCGCGTCGGGAGTTTTAGTGAACGATCTTGCTTCTATAGCAGTGCCATGGTCGGATCACTATGCCCTCAAGGCTCGTGTGGACGTCCCACCCCAACCCCGTTTGGGCGGCGAGCTTATTTTAGCTCGCCCGCGGAGCCTGATGGACCCGGAACGGTTCCTGACGGCTCTGCGGGATCCCTGGCCCCCTGGCGATTCCCTCGATGACCTGGTGGAGTCTTGGAATAATAGGCTCACCGGGGCCATCGATGAGATCGCGCCTAGGCGTCCTCTGCGCCCTCGTTCAAGGCCGACACCCTGGTATAACCAGGGGTTGCGGCGGTTGAAACGAGGACTCAGACGACTAGAGAGGCAATGGCGGCGTACCCGAGATGAAGCGACTCGAACATCTTATAGAGAGGTTATGAAGTCCTATGAGATGGCAGTCAAGGCCGCAAAGAAAACTTACTTTGCGGCAGAGATTGCGTCCGCAATTTCGCGCCCGGCACAACTGTTCAATACAATTCGGACCCTTACAACGCTGCCACAGGGCAGACCAAATTTTAATGAATTGGAAATTGGCTGTGAGGCTTTTGCGGATTTTTTTGCGGATAAAATCGCATCGCTCCGTTCCGACTTCCCTGCCACATTAGATACAGTTAGTGAACCTGAGGCTCCGTGCCTGTCTTCGGATTGTGTCCTGGACGGCTTCGGCGCGCTCAGCCTGGAAGAAGTTGACAGGATCCTCCTATCTGCACGCCCAACAACTTGTAAATTGGACCCATGCCCCTCCTGGCTTATTAAGACCTGCCAGAGGGAGCTAAGATATCCTATACGGGATATCATAAATAGATCCCTATTGGAGGGACATTTTCCATCAGCGCTCAAAGAGGCGGTGGTCCGTCCCCTCTTGAAGAAAACAACGTTAGATCCGACCGAATTGGCACACTATCGGCCGGTATCGAATTTGCCCTTTTTGGGCAAACTTATAGAGAGGGCAGCGGCGTTGCAGCTACAGAGCTTCCTGGAGGATGCTTCTGTCCTTGACCCCTACCAGTCTGGTTTCCGCCCGGGCCACGGGACGGAGACGGTGCTGGTCGCCCTGGTAGATGACCTTCGGCGACATCTGGATCAAGGCGGCTCGGCGGTGCTGATGTTGCTGGACCTATCGGCAGCGTTCGATATGGTCGACCATCGGCTTCTGGCGTGCCGCCTTGCCGACGCAGGGATTCAGGGGTTGGCCTTGCAATGGCTTTCCTCTTTCCTTGACGGTCGGGGACAAAGGGTGGCGATTGGGGAGGAACTGTCCCGGAGACACACGCTTGATTGTGGGGTGCCTCAAGGGGCGGTGCTCTCCCCGATGTTATTTAACATCTATATGCGCCCCCTTGCCCAGATGGCCCGGGGGTATGGGCTGGGTTGCCATCAATATGCTGATGACACCCAGTCTATCTGCTTATGGACGGCCGGCCCGCCTGCGCCCCAGAAAATCTGGACCGGGCGTTACAGGCAGTGGCTAGGTGGCTTAGGCTGAGTGGGCTGAAGCTGAACCCGGCGAAGACAGAGGTCCTTTGCTTGGGTCGCTGCGGCCCGGGAAGGGAACTCCCCCTGCCAGTTTTTGACGGCGCTCCATTAACAGCGTCGGGCAGGGTTAAGAGCCTGGGGGTGCTGTTGGAGCCTTCATTGACGATGGAGGCTCAGATAGCAGCCACTGCCAAGTCCGCTTTTTTTCATCTTAGGCGGGCGAGGCAGTTGGCCCCCTTCCTGGAACGTGACGACCTGGCAACAGTGATTCATGCTACGGTCACCTCGAGGCTGGACTACTGTAATGCCCTCTACATGGGGCTACCCTTGTGCCGGACCCGGAAACTGCAGTTAGTGCAGAACGCTGCTGCCCGGCTGTTATTAGGGCTCCCAAGATGGGAGCACATTCGGCCGGGGCTCCGGGATCTGCACTGGCTGCCAGTAATATTCCGAGTCCGGTACAAGGTGTTGGTCATTACCTTTAAAGCCCTATATGGCCTAGGACCTGCCTACCTTAGGGACCGTCTCTCCCCACACGTTCCCCAGAGAGTACTACGCTCAGGTTCACAAAACCTGTTGGTAGTCCCCGGGCCAAAGGAGGCCCGTCTAAAATCCACCAGGGATCGGGCCTACTCAATAACGGCACCTTATTGGTGGAACCAGCTGCCGGAGGAGGTGCGGGCCCTGCGGGATCTAGGGCAATTCCGCAGGGCCTGTAAGACAGTCCTCTTCTGGCAGGCCTATGATATTAGCTGACAATGTAAAACATCTTGGATGGAACAAAATGTATCTATAGGCCGCCGGTTTTATTCTATCTTGTTTTTTTACTAATTTATGGTTTAACTGTATTTTTAAATGTTTTAAACTGAAGCTGTTTTAGTTATTATGTTGTAAGCCGCCCTGAGACACTTAGGTGAGAAGGGCGGGGTATAAATCTTAATATAAATAAATAAATAAATAAACTACTGGTCTTAAAGTTGTGAGCTACTGGTCTTAAAGTTGTGAGGTACTGCATAAATGATTGTGCTCTGGGGTCATTTTCCTGAGCTAAGACAAAAATGTGTGAGCTGGAGGCTAAAAATCTGTGAGCTAGCTCATGCAAACTCAGCTTAGAGGGAACACTGCTCACAGGGTATCTGTTGTGGGGGAAGAAGATAAAGGAGATTGTACGCTGCTCTGAGACTCTGATTCAGAGAAAACTGTGGGGTATAAATCTATGGTGTTCTTCTTACAAATCTGCTTCTTTGTCAATCATGTATCAGTGACCCAAACATTCATGACCCTGAAAGAAAGCTTTTAGCTCTAAGACGTCAGAGACATCAAAAATATACTGCTTCTCAAGAAAAAGCTGTATATGTGTTCAAATCATCACTAGACCAATTCAACAAGTACAAATGTTGGCTATGAATGTCAACTAAATGCTGACCGGAACATGGACTTATACCACTCAATTGGGATTTTGCCAGCCAACACCTCTCCCTGCTTCAAGTCCCCCCCCCTTTAAACAAAGGCAGTTTTTAGCAGAGCTGTGCTCTTTCAAAGCGACTTCACAATTTTCCCAGGGAGCCTGAAAGAAGTTTCCCATCGTCTATTTATAGAGCACACATCTGCATGTGGATTTCCATCATGAAAATATCCGCTTCCTTCTTCGCTGTGTTGGGAGAAGGGGCTTGGCCAGTCACTCAAACACATTTCCTGCTGCAGATGCACTAAAAAGATTAGGAATACAAAGGGTCGCCATCCTCAAGGTGGTGGCTGGAGATCTGCTGTTACAAGGGATCTCCAAGAGCCAGTTCCCCTGGAGAAAATGGCTGCTTTGGAAGGTGGGATCTATGGCATTATATCCCGTTGAAGTCCCTCCCTTCCCCAAACTCTGCTCTCCTCAGCCTCCACCCCCAAACCTCCAGGTATTGAACATATGAAGCTGCCTTATACTGAATCAGATCCTCGGTCTATTAAAGTAGGTATTGTCTACTCAGATGGCAGCGGCTCTCCAGGGTCTCCAGCTGAGGTTTTTCACACCCACTTGCCTGGACCCTTTTTAGTTGGAGATGCCGGGGATTGAACCTGGGACCTTCTGTTTACCAAGCAGATGCTCTATCACTGAGCCATCGTCCCTCCCAACCTGGACCTGGCAACCCCAGGAATACAGCCACTGGTTTAAGGAGTAACATGCGGTTTTTATCATTTATATCATAAGTTGTTAGCTGGCTTGGTGGCCATTGTGAGGGCAGGATGTAAACTGTGTAAATAAAATAAATAGAACAATAAAGAAGTGGCTGGTAAATGAATCTCCACTTAGCTCCTCTCCCCCTGACCTTTTAAGACTTGGTTCATATTTGCAACATAGAAGGTTAAACCACTTCAGATTGTAGGCAGGGGAAGAATCTGATTTAGCACTCCCCAAGGAAAGACTCCCTAAACCAGGGGTGTCAAACATGTGGCCCGTGTCAGGCCCCTGGAGGGCTCCTACCAGGCCCACGAGCAACTCACTGTTATCTTTTTCCTTCTCCCTCTCTTGCTTCCTTCTGTATCACAGCTTGCTTTGCCAGCCATGCTTAATCAAGCTACAGAGCAAAGCCTCTATTTTCTCTATTGGCTGACCAGCACATGAAGCAAAAGCTCACAATGCCCAGCCATTTTCATGTTTTCCTCTGGGTCTTAGGCTCAAAGCATTGACCGTGAGATTTCTGTCATGAATGTCAGTGAATCAAAAGTTGGTTTGCAACTTACAGATACACACCTGAACAACACCTGAACAGCCTACTCAAGATTGCTACAGCACAGACATAGTCTCCAGATTTTGATGTTATACTTCAGAGCAAGACGTGTCAGCTAGCAGAGACTGTTAAATAAACCAAATATTGCAAGAGTGCTAATCTTTTGAGCATGTTTTAAGCTTTTTAAAAAAATCTTTGTGTTTGTCTGTGTCCTTTATAAAGTTTATATCTCTGCTACCTGGCATTACGTTTTAATTACACATATGGTCCACCCCGACAGATGAGTTTGACACTCCTGCCCTAAATTATCACATCCAAGGGAAAAAAGGCCATAGTTTAGTCCTGGGCATGTGGTGCTAGTTTTCATTTACAATAACCCCCTCACCTGCAGCCTGACATGGTAGAGTCCATTCTTCCATTGTTTTCCATGGTCAGTTCTTATCAAGCACAGCTGTAACTAAAGTACAGTTTTAACCATCACCGATATTCCAGAGAATTTCAATGTATTCTGGCCCCAATTCTGCTCCAGAAGTAGGTGATATTGGATTTATGTTCCACGCTTCGCTCTGAATCTCAGAGCAGCTCACAATCTTCTTTATCTTCCTCTCCCACAACAGACACCCTCAGAGGTGAGTGGGGCTGAGAGAGCTCTCACAGAAGTTGCCCTTTCAAGGACAGCTCTGTGAGAGCAATGGCTGACCCAAGGCCATTCCAACAGGTGCAAGCGGAGGAGTGGGGAATCAAACCCGGCTCTCCCAGATAAGAGTCCACGCACTTAACCACTAAACCAGGGGTTGGCCAAACTTGCTTAGCATAAGAGCCACGTAGAATAAATGTCAGATGTTTGAGAGCCGCAAGAAATGAATGTCAGATGTTTGAGAGAAGAGATGAAGAAGATATTGGATTTATATCCCGCCCTCCACTCCGAAGAGTCTCAGAGCGGCTCACAATCTCTTTTACCTTCCTCCCCCACAACAGACACCCTGTGAGGTAGGTGGGGCTGGAGAGGGCTCTCACAGCAGCTGCCCTTTCAAGGACAACCTCTGCCAGAGCTATGGCTGACCCAAGGCCATGCCAGCAGGTGCAAGTGGAGGAGTGGGGAATCAAACCCGGCTCTCCCAGATAAGAGTCCGCACACTTCACCACTACACCAAACTGGCTCTCCGGAAGGAAGGAAAATAGATGATGGGAAGGAGAGGTAGAAAAACTTTAAATGCATTCTCCAAGTTACTGGCTGGTTTGGCTTGGAGAAGTGATTTAAGGAGACAAATGCCTTCTCCAAGCCAGTCGATGGGGTGGGAAGGGGCTTCAAGAGCCACACATGTGAAAGAGCCACATGTGGCTCCTGAGCCACAGTTTGTTCACCCCTGCCCCAAACCAAACTGACTCTAGCTGTGTGTCAGAGGGGTAGCGCACAGGTAGCTGTTCCAAGATCGCACAGAGCTGTGCACAATGGTATCAGGCAGTTGCATTACAGTCTGGTGGGGCTGTTTCACACAGAAGGCTTCTGTCGTGCAGAGCTTCCTTTTGCCAGACTGATGCAAATGCATTTAAATTCCCATTAAGAATGCTGAACATAATAACAGGACAAGTGTGTTGGATCAGATGAAAGGATTCAGTTTGCTCTGGGAGGCCCACAAGTCAGGCAGGGAAGACAAAGACTTTCTTAGTTGTTGTCTCCATCCCGCATCCCACCACCGCAGTGGTATTCAGATAGTTTACTGCCTCTGATAGCGAAGGTTTCTTTCGGTCCTCTGTGGCAGCGGTTCCCAGCCTTTTTGGCATCAGGGACCGATTTTGTGGAAGACAATTTTTCCACGGACCGGGGGTGGGGTGTGTTGGTTTTTGGATGATACAATTGCACACTTTATTTCTATTAGATAGATCCAAGTAGTCAGCCATATTGGTCTGAAGTAGTAGAACAAAATAGGAGTCAAGTTGTACCTTTAAGACCAACTTAGTTTTATTTAGAACGTAAGTTTCGTGTGCTCTCTAAGCACACTTCATCAGACGAGGAATCCGGTCTGATGAAATGTGCTTAGAGAGCACACAAAGCTTACATTCTAAATAAAACTAAGTTGGTCTTAAAGGTGCCACATGACTCCTATTTTGTTTTATTTTTATTAGTTTGGTGTAACGGTTAAGTGTGTGGACTCCTATCTGGAAGAACCGGGCTTGATTCCCTACTCCTCCACCTGCAGCTGCTGGGAAGGCCTTGGGTTAGCCATGGCTCTCGCAGAGCTGTCCTTGAAAGGGCAGCTGCTGGGGAGAGCTCTCTCAGCCCCATCCACCTCACAGGGTGTCTGTTGTGGGGGAGAAAGGGAAAGGAGATTGTAGGCCGCTCTCTGTCCTTGAAAGGGCAGCTGCTGGGAGAGCACTCTCCAGCCCCACCCACCTCACAGGGTGTCTGTTGTGGAGGAGGAAGGGAAAGGAGATTGTAGGCTGCTCTCTGTCCTTGAAAGGGCAGCTGCTGGGAGAGCCCTCTCCAGCCCCACCCACCTCACAGGGTGTCTGTTGTGGGGGAGGAAGGGAAAGGAGATTGTAGGCTGCTCTCTGTCCTTGAAAGGGCAGCTGCTGGGAGAGCCCTCTCCAGCCCCACCCACCTCACAGGGTGTCTGTTGTGGAGGAGGAGGGGAAAGGAGATTGTGAGCCGCTCTGAGACTCTTCGGAGTAGAGGGCAGGATATAAATCCAATGTCTTCTTCTTTCTCTTAATTATACAACTTAGGACCCAGTTGCTAACAGGCCATGGACTGGAATTGGTCCACAGCCTGAGGGTTGGGAACCCCTGTTCTATGGCTAGTAGCCATTGGTGGAGCTCTTCAGGAAGGACAAAAGGAAAGACTAATTTACATAAAGAATGATTAAAATGTGGAATTCTCTACCAGAGGATGCTGTGAAGGCCAGAGGCACAAACAGCTTTAAAGGGGATTAGGCAAGTTCATGGAGGATAGCCCTATTAGTGGCTTCAAGCCACGGTGACTGAGAGGAACCTTCAACAATCAAAGGCACTAAGCCTGTGAATTCCAAAGCCAGGAGGCAAAATTAGGGGAAGGCCTCGGCCTCTACTGCTGGCTCTTCAGAGGAACTGCTTGGCCCCTGTGTGAGACAGGATGCTGGACAACCTGAACCACTGGTCTGATCCAGCAGGGCTCTTCTGATGTTCTTATGAAGGCCTCAGCCTCTCTGCCCTGTTGTTGGCTCTTCAGAGGAACTGGTTGGCTACTGTGTGAGGCAGGATGCTTGATTAGATGGACCCTCACTGGTCAGATCCAGCAGGGCTCTTCTGGTGTTCTTACGAAGGCTTCAGCCTCTATGCCCTGTTGTTGACCCTCCAGAGGAACTGGATGGCCACTGTGTGAGGCAGAATGCTGGACTAGATGGGCCACTGGTCTGATCTAGCAGGGGCTCTTCTTATGTTCCTCCATGAATCTGTCTAATGTTATTCTAAAGTCATCTATGCTCATTTAATAACCTATTAAGTAAAGAAGGTTTCTATTTTCCATCCTGAAGCCACTGCACATTAACTTCACTAGGCGTGCCTGAGTTCAATTATTTTCTTTATTGACTTTCTCCACCCCAGGCATGATTTTATAAACCTCTGTTAAGCTCCCTCTTCTCTTAAATTAAGAAATCTCCAACTCCTTAGCTTTTCCTTGTTGAGAAAGTTTTCCAACCCCTCTACGAATCTGGCTGTCCTTTTCCTCTCCTTTTCCAGTAGTGCAATATCCCTTTCAAAACACCCCTGTATACAGCAGGGGTGGCCAAAGTTGCTTAATGCAAGAGCCACAGAGAATAAACATCAGATGTCTGAGAGCTGCACAACATGAACGTCAGATGTTTGAGGAGCCACAAGACAGGTAGGAAGGAAGGCAATTAAACAATTAAAATAATAAAATTACTCCACTTCAGGTGGAAGACAACTAATCAGTCTATAGTGCAAACAGAGCTAGAACCAATGATGTTCCAATAGGCCTGCCCGACAGACACTGTGACAAGGAGGCCAGACTCGATGTACTATGGCCGTCCGCTGCCTCAGTTGAAAGCCTGGCGGAACAGCTCCATTTCACAGGCCCTACGGAAAGGTAGTAAGTCAGGTAGGGCCCTAATCTCCAACGAAAGCATGTTCCACCAGGCTGGAGCCAGGGCACAAAAATCCCTGGCTCAAGTTGAGGCAAGATGGACGCCCTTCGGGCTAGGGTAGGGTGGCCAGACCGTCCCGGTCACCCGGGAAAGTCCCGTTTTTTGCCGCAAATTCCCGCCTCCCGGGCTGGCTATACCGGGACCATTAGAGATCCCGGTTTAGCCAGCCAGAAAAGCCGGCGGGCCGCGCGGGCGGGGAAGGCGGCGAGTGAGGGAGGGAGCGTCCCTGCGCGTGCGCATGGCGATTGGCGGCGGTGTGGTGGGCTCTGCGCATGCGCGGGGCCAGGAGCGTGGGCGGCGTAGGGCCCGCCACACCGCCGCCAATCGCCGTGCGCACGCGCAGGGACGCTCCCTCCCTCACTTGCCGCCTTCCCCGCCCGCGCGCGCGCGGCCCGCCGGCTCCTCTCGCTGGCGTGGGGCCCCGGCGGCGTTGGCGGAGGGGGAGGCGGCGGAGGCCCGCAGCGGCATGGCGGGAGGCCCCGGGTCGGTGGACTCGGCCGCCTCCTCCTCAGCCGCTGCCAGCCCGCCCGGAGGGGAGGCTGCGCCCTGGGAGAAGGTAAGACGGCAGGCAGGGAGGGGGCTGAAAGCGGGGGGGGGCAGCTGGCGGGAGGGGGCGGCCTTCCTTCCTTCCTCCTTCCCTCCCTCCTTCCTTCCTCCCTCCTTCCCTCCCTCCTCCCTCCCTTTCTTCCTTCCTCTCTCCTTCCCTCCCTCCTTCTTCCCTCCCCCCCTCCTTCCTTCCTCCCTCCCTCCTTCCCTCCCACCCTCCTCCCTTCCCTCCTTCCTTCCTTCCTCCCTTTCTTCCTTCCTCCCTCCTTCCTTCCTTCCCTCCCTCCTCCCTTTCTTCCTTCCTCCCTCCTTCCCTCCCTCCTTCCTTCCTTGGTTCTCAAATATCCGATGTTCATGTCTTGCGGCTCTCAAACATCTGACCTTTATTCTGTGTTGCTCTTTTGTTAAGCAACTCTGGCCACTCCTGGAGTAGACAATACTGACTTTGGTGGACCCCAGCACTGATTCAGTGTAAGGGAGCTTTGTGTTTGTGTCTTCTGGTGCAATTTTGTTCTCAAATCCTGTATTTACTTCATCAGTATATGGGATAAGGCACTTTCTCAACTGTGCTGCATAATGCAGCCTATTTATTTTGTCCTGTTTGCTCTGTTGGCTCTATCTGCGCCACCTTCATTTATTTATTTATTTATTCCGGGATTTATAACCCGCCCTTCCCACGAGTGGCTCAGCGTGGCTTACAACAGACAACAAAACAATAAAATTGGAATAAATTAGTTACATTTAAAATCAAGCATTTAAAAACCTAAAACCTTAAAATTAGTATTAACTATACAGTTATCACAGAAATCTAGAAAGCTACATTTATCCAGTCAGGGGTAGGCTAACCGGAAGAGGGTCGTCTTACAGGCCCTGCGGAACTGGGTAAGATCCCGCAGGGCCCTCACCTCTTCCGGTAGCTGGTTCCACCACATAGGGGCCGTTGTAGAGAAGGCCGTGTCTCTCGTCTTGAGACGCACTTCCTTGGGCCCGGGGATGTTGAGAAGATTTTGGGTCCCAGACCTCAGTACTCTCTGGGGAACGTGTGGGGAGAGACGGTCCCTCAGGTAGGCAGGTCCCAGGCCATATAGGGCTTTAAAGGTAATAACCAGCACCTTGTACCGGACCCGGTATGTTATTGGGAGCCAGTGCAGAGCCCGAAGACCCGGCCGAATGTGCCCCCATCTTGGGAGGCCCAATAACAGCTGGGCCGCGGCATTCTGCACCAGCTGCAGTTTCCGGGTCCGGCACAGGGGCAGCCCCATGTAGAGGGCATTGCAGTAATTCAACCTCGAGGTGACCGTAGCGTGGATCACTGTTGCTAGGTCGTCGGGGTCCAGGAAGGGGGCCAACTGCCTTGCCCGTCTAAGATGAAAAAACGCGGACTTGGCAGTGGCCGCTATCTGGGCCTCCATCTTTTAGGGATGGCTTCATCACTTTCGGGGTGTGGATCCCCCAGTGGGGTGGGCTCCCTCCTCCCGCTGTTTCTGATAGCCCTGCGCCCCCTCTTTCATTTGATATGTGTCCCGTGTGGGTGCCACCCTCCCGCCGGGAGATGCCGCAAAATGAGCCCCCTTGAGGCTTATGGCGGCAGGGCTCGGGGGAAGCGAGCTAGACTGCTGTTCTTTTGAGGGGTTATAGAGTGTTTCGAGCCCGTCCCTGTGGCATCAGTCCCATCGTTGTGGGACCCAGGGGGCCGGCGCAGCAGCCCGCTGAAGCAGCCTGTCGGTCACTTCCGGGTTTCTGTCCTGCATCTCGACCTGTGTTATTAGTGACAGGCTGCTTCGGCGGGCCGCTGCGCCGGCCCCCTGGGTCCCACAATGATGGGACCGATGCCGCAGGGACGCGCTCGAAACACTCTATAACCCCTCAAAAGAACAGCAGTCTAGCTCGCTTCCCCCGAGCCCTGCCGCCATAAGCCTCAAGGGGGCTCATTTTGCGGCATCTCCCGGCGGGAGGGTGGCACCCGCACGGGACACATATCAAATGAAAGAGGGGGCGCAGGGCTATCAGAAACAGCCGGCGGAGGGAGTCGGGAGACCACCCCACTGGGGGATCCACACCCCGAAAGTGATGAAGGTGGCGCAGATAGAGCCAACAGAGCAAACATGACAAAATAAATAGGCTGTATTATGCAGCACAGTCTCACTGGAATCTCACTGGAATCTGACTGGCTTCTCAGCGTGGAACCCGTTCTCTCTAGTCTTCTCACTTTGAAAAAAGTAAAAAAAGAGTTTTATTTAACTTTATTTCCCCCTTTCCCTCTCTATAAATAATCTTGGTGTTTCCGGCGGTGATATTTGGGGGATTTTGGGGGACGTCACAGGAAGTGCTGTGAAGTCACTTCCTGTTTCCGGCAGTGGCATTTGGGGAAATGATGTCACAGGAAGTGACGTCACTTCCTGTTTCCGGCGGTGGCATGGCGTCACCGGAAGTGACGTCACTTCCTGTTTCCGGCGGCGCGCGCGCTCCGCGCACACACATTCCTTCCCCCCTCAAGGTGTCCCTGGCTGGCCTGCAGATATTATGGCCACCCTAGGCTAGGGACAGCCAGCAGATGGAGATTAGCTCAACGTAAAGTCCTTCGGGGCAAATATGGGGAGAGGCAGTCCCTCAGATATGTCAATATCAGGCCAGGCAGCGCTTTAAATGTTAGTACCAAAACCTTGGAAGCTAATCCGGTACTCAATAG
This sequence comes from Heteronotia binoei, assembly GCF_032191835.1. NCBI lineage: Eukaryota > Metazoa > Chordata > Lepidosauria > Squamata > Gekkonidae > Heteronotia > Heteronotia binoei. The sequence continues at coordinate 18,076,418 of NC_083224.1, forward strand.
GTAGCCAATGCAATAATAGTGCGTGAGATCTTGTGAACTTCCCATGCAGGCATTAACAGTGTGAGTCAAGGAAAGGAACACGCCCCTACACCAGAGGTGGAGAACCTCCGTCCTGAGGGCCATATATGGTCCTCAAGGACCCTTGGTGTGGCCCTTGGGGATTGCTGGACTGAACCAAGACACGTGGCAGCCTCCCTGGGGCCTGGCTGGCCAGCGAGGATCGTGGGCTCCAGCCATGCTGTACAGCAGCCTCCCCAGGGGCAGGCAGGGATCACAGGGCCCAGATGTACTGTGCAGCAGCCTCCCCAGGGGAAGGCAGGGATCACAGGGCCCAGATGTACTGTGCAGCAGCCTCCCCAGGGGAAGGCAGGGATCACAGGGCCCAGATGTACTGTGCGGCAGCCTCCCTGGGGCCTGGCTGGCCAGCGAGGATCGTGGGCTCCAGCCATGCTGTACAGCAGCCTCCCCAGGGGCAGGCAGGGATCACAGAGCCCAGATGTACTGTGTGGCAGCCTCCCTGGGGCCTGGCTGGCCGGCCAGAATTGCTGCAGGGCCTGGAAAAGCTACTGTCACAGTTCAGTTTGCACTTGATTATCCCAGATGGTGTGGCCTAATATGCTAATGAGTGTGTGACTTAATATGTTAATATTAAGGGATGTGGTCTAATATGCTACTGAGTTCCTGCTGGGCCTTTTCTACAAAAAAAAGCCCTGGACCTATGCATTTGCCTAGGGTGGAGGGCCGGGTGTGCGCGTGCGAGCCAGATTAGGCTCTCCCCGCATGACTTCAAATAGAAAAACAATTATTTGCATTAATTTTGCTGGCCTGAATCGGCAAAGCACTGCTTTTTAAGTTGATAATTTTTTTATGGCCAGTGAATGATGTTATAAATATCCATATGGCCCTCAGCAGAAAGGTTCCCCACCCCTGCCCTATACTAAAGAGGCCAGTTCAAGAGCATGAGCATGTCAAAGAGCAATCAAGAGCCCAACAGCTCAGAAAGGATGACTTTTCAATGGGTTAGGAGCTGTTCCCATTTCAAGTCACACAGCAAGAATAAAGTTCACATTTTAAGCAAGGGAACATATAGGCAACCCCAGCCCCTTGTGTCAAATATTTAAACATCCAACGCAGTAGGATCCTCAGACAAGTGAGCATTTGTTGTTCTGAACAAAGAAGAAAGCTTCCAGCGGCAAACCTATTATTATCGCTGAGTGGGAGTAAGATGGGGGAAAGCAGTGTTTAAGACCACGGACATCTAAATAATTCTGGTGGCCCAGCCTCAAGACTGTGCCACTAAACTGCCTCTGAAGAATGCACTTTTTCTACCACAACTGGTAACCCCCTGCAAACAACATCCACTGTAGGATTGAAAAAAAAAGGAGGAGGAGGAGGAGAAGGAGGAGGTATTACTCCTTACTCTGAATCTCAGAATGGCTTACAATCTCCATTACCTTCCTCCCCCACAACAGACACCCTGTGAAGTGGGTGGGGCTGAAAGAGCTCTGACAGAAACTGCCCTTTTGAGGACAGCTCTGTGAGAGCTATGGCTGACCCAAGGCCATTCCAGCAGCTGCAAGTGGAGGATTTTTTTTGTGCTAAAAAGGTAGCTGTGTGGGGAGCCCAATATAGATCAAAGGTATGCTGTTGGGAAAGAGAGGTTTTAACTCTTTCCTTCCCATACCATTTGCCTCACTAGAAACCCCTCACCACTGCTTAAATCCCCTGGAGAAAAAACTGTATCTATATCACTGGGCTCAGCAAATCCCAGGCACCAGGTTGCCTAAACATTTCATTGTGGCACCTAATTATGTCCAGTCATTTATTGCAAGTACTTCTTGGTAATTTTCAATAGATGTACAATGCTTGTTTAGGTGAGGGCAAAGGTTTTTTTTGGTAGCAGGAACTCATTTGCATACTAGGCCGCCCCCCCAATGTAGCCAATCCTCCTGGAGTTTACAGAAGGCCCTGTGCTAAGAGTCCTGTAAGCTCTTGGAGAATTGGCTACATTAGGGGTGTGTGGCCTAATATGCAAAGGAGTTCCTGCTACAAAAAAGCCCTGGGTGAGGGTCACAGGCTAGCTCTTTGTTCTGATGACGACTGTACCCCATATTCATTCATACTCTACTACAATTTTATTAAAGCATTTACAAATGACAAGCAACTGTGAAGAGTTTAGGATTTGTGGTAGCAACAACCAAAATGCATTTCAAAGAATTAACAGCATTGTCTAAATCCTTATGCTTTGCTTCAGTTTTGTTTTTAGACTTCTGGTTGATTCAACAACCCTAATCCTATTGTGTTATTAAATGTGTGACACGGAACACTGGACTGGAGGGGCCACTGGCCTGATTGAACATGGCTTCTCGGATGTTCTTATGTCCCATTCATGGACCGTATGGACTCACTCCGTATGATCTGCCTCGAGTCCGGGAAAGGTGGACTATACATAATGTATGTAAATAAATAATTTTTCATTGATATATAAAACCCTAAAGGCTGCAAAAAAATAAGTCTTGCTTCTAAATTTTGGAGGTCTTTCTTAAACCAAACGAAGCTTGTCAAGGCTGCTATAGTGTATCTGCTTTTGTTTTCGAAGCCCCACCTCCTCCACTGACAGACCCTGTCCCCCACTGTTGATCAGCTGACTAGTGGGGGGACTTAACAGGAGAAAGAGGAATGCCCAGGAGACATCGCCGGTGACGTGGCAGCATAACTTCTGGTGCGTAGAGGAAGTGACATCACACTAGCAGCATCTGGGTGACACTCTGGTATTTGGGCAAAAACTCTATGGTAGAAGCCATTTTTACCATATATATATTTTTTGCCCAGAGTGTCAGAGTAGCTCTTTGTTCTGATGATGACTGTACCCCATATTCACTGCTGCGGTGTGATGACATCACTTCTTACGTACATCGGAAATGACGTCTCTGTGTTCCTGGTGGCATCACCTGGGTCCCCCTCCTGCTCCTAGTAAGTTCCCCCCCCCCCCCATCTCCTGCCAGTTGCCAGGAAGGACCTGGCAAACCTACGGATTAAAGAAGCATGTCTGTCTGTGTTTTTGGTCAGAGAAAGAGTGCACGGGCCCCCATGGCAGCCCTGATCCATACTGCTCTCTTCTTTCTTTTTTAGGAACAAAATGACACACATGGAATTCGAAATGTAGACCTCCAGCACCCCGCATGGCTTAGCCCTCGAAGGCACCTCATCGTCAACAGATTTGGCTGAAGGCTGTTCAGCATCCATTTTCTTTATCAAGCACAGCTCTATCCTTAACAGAATTTAGCTACAAGAAATTCTATATGGTATTTGTAATGGGCAGCTTTCCCTAGACCTTTACATAGTTTGCTGTTTCACTGAAGGAGTTACTGAGCACGTTTTTATTTTGCTAGCATTCTCATTTGTGCTGGTGTCCAGAGAGAACTCGGTGTGTGTGAATTAAACGGCATTCATTTGTGGAACGCAGGACAGCACTGTAAGACAAAGCCCCACGGATTCTGCGACACCCAAAACAGCTATATCCAAACCCATGGAAACCTCACTTCTGACATGAAGAAAACCAGCTACTTTGCATACTTTCGTTATCTTGCATGCAATTTTTTAAAAAAAAATTAAAGAACTTTTTGGGCAAAAGCGGAGGTACCGGAGGAAGAAGAGCTAAGGATACAGCGGAGAAATGGCTGATGGGATGAAAGGGAATGCTCATGCATGCTGAGCAGGGCGCTAAAGCCCTGGAATGCTTATGGAACTTCTTTTGATATTTAAGCCAAACACTGCCTCATGTTTCCAGGCTTCCCAATGCCGCAGTTAGGAAGAGAAAATTGCTTTTTAAAGAAGCGAGCAGACTTATACTTCAACCATGCTGGTTGCACCCAAGCTATTAAGACACTGTGCATACTCAACTGAAGCCTCATGCAGATGTATACAACTCAGCTCAGTTCATAACAACCAATGGTCCCTCTAAGCTGCAGAGTCTTGTGAGCAAAAATTCTACTTTGGGAGCTACTGGTAGAAAAGTTGTGAGCTACTAAATAAATTATTGTGCTCTGGGGTCATCCTTTCTGAGCTAAGACAAAAATGTGTGAGCTGGAGGCTAAACATCTGTGAGCTAGCTCACATTAACTCAGCTTAGAGGGAACACTGTGAATCGTAACTATATCCCAGAGAACACAGCATTTAGAAGTGACATGTTGCATTTGCAAATGAGTACATAAGAACGGATATAAAAGGTCAACGGTCTTTAAGGAAAGAGCAACCACTCACCTGATCCGTAAGCTCTCCCCATAAGGCAGGATAGAAAAAGCCACACACAGAGTTCGCTTGGCACAAATCAATACTATCCTACAAGGAGGCAAAAAACAAACAAACAGGCTCATATGAAACATCAGTAGTGTTTTGCATTTGTCTGCAACCTCTTTAACTGCCCACTTAGCTCAAGTTTTTATTGAACACCTGTCGGAACTTTTGTTTTAAACTTCGGCAACTCAGCAATGGAATATGTTTTTGGTTGCAAACTAGTATACACGTCCATTAACCATTTCTGACATATCGCCTTAACAGAGAAATTTATTATTTATTTATTACTTTAAATTTTTATCCCACCCTCTCCGCAAGCAGACTCAGGGCGGCTAACAGTTCAAACATCTATAATACAATTTAAAACCAATAAAATACAATTTGAAACATTTTGTGGTGCTGTACAACTTCGATATAAGAGAGATCTTTCTTTTTCTGTTAGTGATCCTATAATGTTCGTAGCTCCTCAGCGGTGTAAGGCGGCAGTTCTCTCCCGGTTTAGGTGTTGAAGGCCAGTTGGAATAGTTCAGTTCTGCAGAACTGAGAAAGATCCCGCAGGGCCCTGATGGCCTCCGGGAGGGCATTCCACATTTCTGGTGCTGCCACCAAGAAGGCCCTAGCCTGTGTAGGACCGAAGATTTTGTGTCCCTGAATGCAGTACTCTCTGGGGAACATGCGGAGAAAGGCGGTCCTGTAGATAGGCAGGGCCCCAACCATAAAGAGCTTTTAACGTCAAAACCAACACCTTGAAACGGACTCGGAACACAATAAGTAGCCAGTGCAGCTCTTTCAGCACTAGCTGAACAGTTCAGCAGGAGATCCCATGTTTTGCAAACAGAATTCCAAGAATTCAATATCCTGCAGTCTCCAATTAAAAGATCTCGGGCAGTTTTAGGTAAGACCTTTTCTTGAGAACTGCCGCCGTTCAGATTAGATGATAATAGTCCAGACAGACCCAATAGTCTCACTCATCTCCATCCACTTCGTGCGACCACTACAGGCATCCCAGCAATGAGGCTTAAGTTCAGGCTTAGTTAGTTAATGGTCATTTTGAATGGTGTTGTTGTCAGAATAGCTGTGTCAAGAAACCTTCTGCAAGTAACTGCAATGTTGCCCTTCACTACCACTCTGAAAACAGTTGTTTCTCTCCTGCTGAAAACTGCCAAGCATGGTTTGACCACACTTCTTCACTAGCAACACAAGTTTTCCCATGTCTCCCATCAGTTCCTTGAACAGCTAGACTAAAGGGACATAGAAATGCTCAACCATTTTGTGGGGGAGAGGAAGGGAATGAAGCTCAATTCCCATGGATGTTATTCCTTTCCCACCCCATTCAGTTTAGTGGCACTTAACAGCTCTGTTCACTCCCAGTGACATCCTCCGAGAAGTCAAATCTGATTGGTTCATAGGCTTGATGTCACCATACTACCTATCTGATTCCTGAGTGACTAGAATAACGTAGGGAAAAAAACCGAAAACCCACAAAAAACAAAACAAGGCTTTGGTAAGGAAGAGTTCTGCTCTCTCAAAACAGACTTTCAGTGCAAACAAAGCTTTGCTCCTGAACATTCGGGACTAAAAATCCCTGCTTCTGAACATTCGGGACTAAAAATCCCCGCTTCTGAACATTCGGGACTAAAAATCCCCGCTTCTGAACATTCGGGACTAAAAATCCCTGCTTCTGAACATTCGGGACTAAAAATCCCTGCTTCTGAACATTCGACACATCCTCAGCATGGGAATGTTTGCCATAATCTCTGAAGAACCCTTCTGTTCACAAGAAAGTTACCTGCTGTTCTTTGTGTCGTACTGCCTCATGTTCTTGATGAAGTGTACTTTCTTCAAGCCTTTGTGTCTTGGTGAGCCAGATATGTGCTTGGTTCTACGATGGGGGGGAGAAAAAGATGAAATTAAGCAATCTCAACATGGAAAGATAAATGGCAAAATAATCTGGATTGTACAACTGAAATGCGCTCGCATGCAGGGGGCCTTGGGTATTCAGCTCGGAGGAAGATGCAGGGGAAAAAAGGACTCGCAACGCATGCAACAAGGGCAGGTTGATGCTGCTTTGGAACAAGTACCTTCGGACACTGGCACATTCCACTATGTCTTCTAAAAACTCTAGAGAGCAGCGCTGGGAGATAAAACGCCTTCTGCAAAAATGCACAACATCACGAAGAGCGAACAGTATTAGTTCATGGCCTCCGAGATCCGCAAGGTGTCTTACTACAACAGCAGACCTATAAGTTTAGTAGCTCCCCCCCCCGCTCCCACCCCACCGTATGCCTTACAGATTAAAGTTGCTGTTGCCAGACCTCTGTTTACAGGAACACTTCCCCAACTGACCTGTCACTGCTGAAGACTCTCTAAACATCTGCCACGGAACCCTTGAGCACAGCAGAGATTTCTGGGGCTCGCTGTAAGGGGCACACAGTTCCCCTGACGCAAAGGCCAGGCATGACGGACTTCACAATTACCCTGCACAAACCCTGTGTCCTAAAAACCCATGCAACTGACTTCTAGCAACTTTAGAGAAAGAACAGCAGCTCATCTGGAATATGGAACCCCTGGCGAGCTTCCAATAGATTCCCTGAACAGAATGATCTAGCCGTAACATCCCATCCCTGCCCAGGTCTGGATAGACCACTTCCAACATTTATTTTTTTACCATTGTATCGGATCAGCAAGAACAAATCCCCCCCCCCCCCGCCAAATCTACCTGAATGGCTCCCTGTTAGTCTTAATGAGATTAATACTCTAATCAAAGATTTCAGCTTTTCACGGCTGGTAACATCATTAGGGTTTGTAGAATCTTTCTGGCTCAAGTGCCGTGTTCTACTGGAGAAAGTTTTTCTTCCAGACGTTTCGTTCTCAGCTGCGGAGAACATCCTCAGTGGCGTTGCAGCCGGAGCAGCCAAGAAGGTCAGAGCGCCTGCTCCAGCTACAACGCCACTGAGGATGTTCTCCGCAGCTGAGAACGAAACGTCTGGAAGAAAAACTTTCTCCAGTAGAACACGGCACTTGAGCCAGAAAGATTCTACAAACCCTAATACTCTAATCAATCAGTTGAAGGCAGGGAAGGCCCCAGGCTCAGACAGTCTCCCAACAGAACAATTTACAAATAATTCTGACTGGTGGGCTTCTCCTTTGGCAACTCTCTTCACAGTGATCAATAAAACAGGGACCATGCCTGAATCATGGACAAATTCCATAGCGGTCCCAATTTACAAGAAGGGTGACTGACCCGCAAGCACTAGAGAACTACTGCCCAATTAATCTGCTTGACATAGCAGGCAAATTATATGCAAGACACCTCTTGGGGAAACTTACTTCATGGATGCAAGAGCAAAATCTCCCAAGTAGGGAACAGATTGGATTTTGCCCTGGCAAGTCTACACTGGACCACGGTATAACTCTTAGCCATCTGATAGAGAAATACAGCGGTACAGGGGGCGGTTAGAAGGCTGTTTGCGGCCTTCCTTGATTTAAAAGGGGCATTTGACTCTATTCCCAGGGACCGTCTATGGAATAAATTGGACATCATGGGTCTGGATAAATGCCCACTTTTTCTTATCTGTAAAATGCATTCTCTTGATCTAGCAGTAAAAAAAAAAAAAAGGTAAAGGTAGTCCCTGTGCAAGTACTGAGTCATTACCGACCCATGGGGTGATGTCACATCATGGCGTTTTCTTGGCAGACTTTTTTACAGGGTGGTTTGCCATTGCCTTCCCCAGTCATCTACATTTTACCCCCAGCAAGCTGGGTACTCATTTTACCAACCTTGGAAGGGTGGAAGGCTGAGTCAACCTTGAGTCGGCTACCTGAACAGTAAAAACAGGTATACAATTTGATTAATGAGTGAGCATTCTCTTGAAAAAGAAAATTCCCTAGATTCTCCTTCTGGTTGCTGGAGTTCTGGTGAAATTCAAGTGGAAAACTTGCACGCTGTTATCCTTGCACATACGAGAGACCGAGGCAGGGAAGACGTGGTAGAATGGACCATCCCGCTTCAGACTGCAGGTAGACGACTCCATTTTGAACGCCCCCCAACTTAATATAAAGAATTCCTTCCGAATAGAAAGCAAGAACATGACGCAAAGAGAGAGGATATAACTTTGTCTCCTCTCTCAAACTTCAGCTTTCCAGAGAATTAGCCAAACAGTACATCATATGACTAGAACAGGGGTGTCAAACATGCAGTTCAGGGGCCGAATCAGGCCCCCGAGCAACTGGCTGTCATCTGCTTCCTTTTCCTTGTATCTTGCTTCCTTCTGCATGCTTTGCAAGGCTTGCTCATTCGCACAGGAGCTACAGAGCAAAGCTTCTATTTTCTCCACTGGCTGAGGCTCCTCCTTTAGGGGGGGAAGGAGAGCTTGGTTTGGCAGGCTCTCTCAATTGCAGAGCAGAGGTACTGAGCCAAGCCTCTCTTCCTTCTATTGGCTGAGGCTCCGCCCCCTCCCAGTCTCCTGGGGAAGGAAGGAAATAGCCAGAGCTTCCTTTGCTGAGCTCCCTGAATCCCATGGGAGAAATACAAAGAAAGCATCTTTAAGACCAATGAGTGCTAACGTTTTAAACATATTTTAAGTTCTTAAAATATATATATATGGCCTAGGACCTACCTACCTACCTTAGGGACCGTCTCTCCCCACATGTTCCCCAGAGAGTACTTAGATCTGGATCTCAAAACCTTCTAGTAATCCCCGGGCCGAAGGAGGCCTGTCTGAAGTCAACCAAAGATAGGGCCTTTTCAATCACAGCCCCTTGCTGGTGGAACTAGCTACTGGAGGAGGTGAGGGCCTTGCGGAACCTTGGGCAGTTCTGCAAGGCCTGTAAGATTGTCCTTTTCTGGTTGGCATACAACTGACCCGTATTTAAGAACTGCGGAGGAAGGCCGTCAGAATAGCACCAAACTGTTAGACTGTTCTTTCTGGTTTTATAGTTTTAATTATTGTAAATTATTGAATGTGTTTTAATATTTACTAATTTTATTGTTCTGGTATTTTATGTTGTGAGCCGCCCTGAGCCCGCTTTGGTGGGGAGGGCGGGATATAAATCAAATAAATAAATAAAATATATATCTCAGCTACCTAATCTTATACAGTTATACACATGGCCTGGCCCGACATTGCTGGGCCCAACCCGACATGACCCGGCCCAACAAGGTCTTATTTATGTCAGATCCGGCCCTCATAACAAATGAGTTCGACACTCCTGGGCTAGAAGGTGGTTGTTGTGATCTAACATTGGAAAGAACCATCTGTTCCTCTTCATACAGTGCCAACGGCATGCTAGGGAAACCTCAATTTGTCTCCAGGCTGTGCAGGGAATGGCTAAAGTTTAACCCATTCAATCTTCTGGGGTTTTTTATTGAAAACCAAGGTTCCTGCTTGGTTGTGTTTCAAACAGGAAGTGCATTTGTCTCCTTTAAACTTCCAATAAAGAAAAAAACAAGACAGCTTGGTTTCAAACAATGAAACTAACAGAACTGAAGGGCTAACTGGATTCCCTTCTTCCAACTTCAGAAACAAACTGAAGCCGCACAAACCTGCAATTTGCATTTTGTAGACTGAAAGTCTTATTTATGATTGCATCGTTGCATATTCATGGATAAGCATTTAAAAACACACACACACAAATGCACACACAAATTCAAGTTACACTTGAGCATCGAAAGCAATTCTAGCACTGCTATTTTTTGCTGAGTAATTAGAACTTACACAAGTGATACCTGCTTCTGAGAATTCTACAGAGGAGAAAACAGAAAAACAGTCACCCACGCTGGAAATGGATTTCAAGTTCAGTTCCGCTTCTGTGTCAAGAATGATAGTCTCTGAATTAGCCTATGAAATTATACCAAATTGCTCTCTGGGGCAAGAATGTCAAAAGAGCAGTTTCCCACACTCAATCATACTGTGGTAGGGAGCACTGCTGTGTGCGAGTCATTAAAATCCTATGATTTTCTGTTCTTGAAGACCAAGTTTTGAAAAGCTGCAATTGTACTACTTTTATTCCTTTCTCTCAAGAGCGTTCCAAGCACGACTACCCCACTGCGAGTAGTTTTGCTCTTTGGCTGTAAAGAGTAAAGTATGCAGCGGGGGAGGTACAGTTTCTCAGTGGTAGAGCATCTGCTTGGTAAGCAGAAGGTCCCAGGTTCAATCCCCGGCATCTCCAACTAAAAAGGGTCCAGGCAAATAGGCTCTCCAGCTTGAGACCCTGGAGAGCCGCTGCCAGTCTGAGTAGACAATACTGACTTTGATGGACCGAGGGTATGATTCAGTAGAAGGCAGCTTCATAGGTTCATGCAGCCATGAAAAGCCAATACTGTTTATTACTTTGGGGGATTTGCAGCAGGTTATTCCTCAGGTGCGAGGCCTGATAGTTTCAGTAAACTTAACTTCTTGAGTCCTACTGCAAATCGAAAATAACCAAGTTATCGAATATTGGTTATCAAAAATAACCACGTGCAAACGGTGGTGGGGGGATAAGTGTTGTCATGGCTCACGGCTCTGGTATTCCTTGGAGGTCTCCCATCCAAATACTAGTCAGGGACGACCCTGCATAGCTTCTGAGATCTGATGAGATCGAGCTAGCCTGGGCTATCTAAGTCAAGACCAAAGTGAAAGTAAGACATGTAAAAGAACTGGCCACAAGAGAAACACCATCCATGGCCCTCCTTGGAACAGAATGTATGGTAAGGTAAGTAGGACGAAAACGTGCTAGTGAAAGAAGTACTTTTCTCCCTTTCTCACAATACAAGAACTTGTGGACAAAGGATAAAAGGAAGTACTTCTTCATCCAAAGGGTGATTTACACGTGGAATTCACTGCCACAGGAGGTGCTGGCAGCTGCCAGCTGCCAGCTTCAAGAGGGGACTGGATAAACATATGGAGCAGAGCTCTATCAGTGGCTATTAGCCACAGTATATTGATGGAACTCTCTGTCTGAGGCAGTGATGCTCTGTATTCTGGGTGCTTGGGGGGGGGCACAGTGGGAGGGGCTTCTAGTGTCCTGGTCCCACGGATGGACCTCCTGATGGCAGAGTGTTGGATTGGATTGGCCATTGGTCTGATCCGACATGGCTTCTCTTATGTTCTTATCTGTAATAACAAGACCAATTCTCCCACAGTAAAGCAGCTCCTTGGTCAAAGTGAACTAATCTGTTGCCTTGAGATGAGCTGTAATCCCAGGAAATCTCCAGGTACTGCCTGGACGTTGGCAACCCTAGTTATAGGGGTTAAAGTGCCAGGCTAGGATATGAGACACCTGGGTTCAGCCCCCACAGTTCTGCCAAGAAACCTGCTGGGCAATGCCTGTCAGCTAAAGCTACCTCAGAATTATTCTGAAGATAAAATGGTAAAATGATCAATGTATGCAAATTTTCTTAACATAAGAGCTACACAGAATAAACTTCAGATGTTTGAGAGCCACAAGTTGGGAAGGAAGGAAGGGAGGGAAGGAAGATAAATAGATGGGAAGTGGGAGGGAGTGATGAAAAGAAAACAACTTTAACTTTAAATGCATTATCCAAACTGCTGGCTGGTTTGGCTTAAGGAAGTGATTTAAATTGAGAAATGCCTTCTCCAAGCTGGCTGATGGGGTGGTGGGGGCTTCAAGAGTCACACAATGTGTGTGAAAGAGCAACACATGGCTCCTGAGCCACAGTTTGGCCAGCCCTGGTGTACGCTCTTGCAAGGAGCTCTAGGGAGGAGGGGTGTTTTGCTTTAAAAAAAAAAAAAACCTTAGATAGGCTCCACTTCCCTCAGTAATACCTTCCCCACTGGTGCTTTAAGCCTTGAAAGAGGTTAAAAGGGTCATAAACGGAGGCCCGGGCCCAATGAAGACGGTGGGAATTGTTTCAGGTCAAGCACATCAGCTATCAGTTGCCTGACAAGAATTTCCTCTGAAAAAAACCACGAACAAAGGCGTCCTTAACTGTCATTCTCACCAGTCAAAACACACTCTTACTGACAAATTGATCGGCTAATTGTTCTATTAAACCTCACAGCTTTTATACTTCCTATAAAATTTAAAAAAAAAAACGAAGAAGCGCAAGTGCAATCCAAGCACAAAAGCCACATGAATATTTATAATGTAAAACTGCCTCTCGTTTGTGAGGGAGAAAGGTGGTCAGCATTTTAAAACAAACAAAGAAATAAAATGAAATATGTAACAAGAGCGTGCACAACTGACTTGAGTTACTGTGGCTGATGTTCATAAATTTGTTTTTAATGTGGCTTCTGTTGGGACTTTTACTTTGGATAAAGGCAGCTACCCACGATCTCTGTTTACAGGATAAAAAAAGAAGAGACGTATCTTGTGAAGGCCATCTTTGTTATCAGCAACCTCCCTCCCATTTTTAATCAGATCATAAGAACCTCAGAAGAGCCATGCTGGATTGAACAATGGTTCATCCAGTCCAGCATCCTGTCTCACATCGTGGCTGACCAGTTCCTCTTGAGGGGTAACAACAGGGCATAGAGGTTGAGGCCTTCCTCGGATATTGCCTCCTGGCTCTGGGATTCAGAGGATTAGTGCCCCTGTACATGGAGACTCCCCTCCTTTACCATGGCTAGTAGCCATTGCTAGACCTGTCTTCCATGAATCTCTCTAAAAAGGTCTAGGTAGTCCCCTGTGCAAGCGCCAAGTCATTACCCATGGGGGTGACGTCACATCATGACATTTTCTTGGCAGACTTTTTATGGGGTGGTTTGCCATTGCCTTCTCCAATCATCTACGCTTCACCCCCAGCAAGCTGGGTACTCATTTTACCGATTTCAGAAGGATGGAAGGCTGAGTCAACCTTGAGCCGGCTACCTGAACCCAGCTTCCATCAGGTCATGAGAAGAGCTTGGACTACAGTACTGCAGTTTACCACTCTGCACCATGGGGCTCCTATGAATTTCTCTAATCCCCCTTTAAAGCTGTGGTCATCACACCTGCCAGTGAATTCTACGTTTCAATCACTTTCTGTGTAAAGTAGTATTCCCTTTCGCCAATCCTGAACTTATTCCCTTTCGCCAATCCTGAACTTACAGTCTACCAGTTTCATTGGATGCCCTTGAGTTCTAGAATTTTGAGAGAGGGAGAAAAAATTATATTTCTCAACTCTCTCCACTCCATGCATAATTTTATAAACCTTCATTGTGCTCCCCCCCCCCACATAGAAAAGTCCCAGACTTTTCAGCCTTTCCTCATAGGGAAGGTACTTCCAACCCCCTAATCCAGGGGTGCTGAACATGCAGCTCGAGGGCTGAATCAGGCCCCCAGAGGGCTCCTATTAGACCCCCGAGAAATTGGCTGTCATCTGCTTCCTTCTCCCTCTCTCTTGCTCCCTTCTGCATCACAGCTCGCTTTGCCAAACTTGCTCAATTGAACAAGAGCTACAAAGCAAAACCCCTATTTTCTCCATTGGCTGAGGCTCCTCCCTTGGGGAGGAAGGCAAAGCTTGCTTTGCCAGACTCTCTCAATCGCACAGCAGAGCTACTGAGCCAAGCCTCTCTTCTATTGGCTGAGGCTCCTCCCCCCTCCCGGTTTCCTAGGGAAAGAAGGAAAGAGCCAGAGCTTCCTTTGCCAGTTCCCTGGATCCCATGGGAGAAATATAAAGAAAGCACCTTTAGGACCAACGAGCACTAATGTTCTAAGCATGTTTCATTGAAATCTGCCTCCATTCCTGAGGACTGGAAGGTAGCAAATGTCACCCCCATCTTTAAAAAAGGTTCCAGAGGAGATCCGGGAAACTACAGGCCAGTCAGTCTGACTTCAATACCGGGAAAGTTGGTAGAAACCATTATCAAGGACAGAATGAGTAGGCACATTGATGAACACGGGTTATTGAGGAAGACTCAGCATGGGTTCTGCAAGGGAAGATCTTGCCTCACTAACCTGTTGCATTTCTTTGAGGGGGTGAACAAACATGTGGACAAAGGAGACCCGATAGATGTTGTTTACCTTGACTTCCAGAAAGCTTTTGATAAAGTTCCTCATCAAAGGCTCCTTAGAAAGCTTGAGAATCATGGAGTAAAAGGACAGGTCCTCTTGTGGATCAAAAACTGGCTGAGTAATAGGAAGCAGAGAGTGAGTATAAATGGGCAGTCTTCGCAGTGGAGGACGGTAAGCAGTGGGGTGCCGCAGGGCTCGGTACTGGGTCCCATGCTTTTTAACTTGTTCATAAATGATTTAGAGTTCGGAGTGAGCAGTGAAGTGGCCAAGTTTGCGGATGACACTAAATTGTTCAGGGTGGTGAGAACCAGAGAGGATTGTGAGGAACTCCAAAGGGATCTGTTGAGGCTGGGTGAGTGGGCGTCAACGTGGCAGATGCGGTCCAATGTGGCCAAGTGCAAAGTAATGCACATTGGGGCTAAGAATCCCAGCTACAAATACAAGTTGATGGGGTGTGAACTGGCAGAGACTGATCAAGAGAGAGATCTTGGGGTCATGATAGATAACTCACTGAAAGTGTCAAGACAGTGTGCGTTTGCAATAAAAAAGGCCAATGCCATGCTGGGAATTATTAGGAAGGGAATTGAAAACAAATCAGCCAGTATCATAATGCCCCTGTATAAATCGATGGTGCGGTCTCATTTGGAGTACTGTGTGCAGTTCTGGTCGCCGCACCTCAAAAAGGATATTATAGCTTTAGAGAAGGTGCAGAGAAGGGCAACTAGAATGATTAAAGGGCTGGAGCACTTTCCCTATGAAGAAAGGTTGAAACACTTGGGACTCTTTAGCTTGGAGAAACGTCGACTGCGGGGTGACATGATAGAGGTTTACAAGATAATGCATGGAATGGAGAAAGTAGAGAAAGAAGTACTTTTCTCCCTTTCTCACAATACAAGAACTCGTGGGCATTCGATGAAATTGCTGAGCAGACAGGTTAAGACGGATAAAAGGAAGTACTTCTTCACCCAAAGGGTGATTAACATGTGGAATTCACTGCCACAGGAGGTGGTGGCGGCCACAAGTATAGCCACCTTCAAGAGGGGTTTAGATAAAAATATGGAGCACAGGTCCATCAGTGGCTATTAGCCACAGTGTATGGAGCACAGGTCCATCAGTGGCTATTAGCCACAGTGTATGGAGCACAGGTCCATCAGTGGCTATTAGCCACAGTGTATGTGTGTATATAACATTTTTTGCCACTGTGTGACACAGAGTGTTGGACTTGATGGGCCGTTGGCCTGATCCAACATGGCTTCTCTTATGTTCTTATGTTCTTATGTTTTTTTAAATCTTTAATTGTGCTTGTCTATCTCCTTTATAAAGTTTATATTCCTGCTACCTAATTTTAAGTAGGAACATACACAGCCCGGCAAGGTCTCATTTATGTCAGATCCAGCTCTCATAACGAATGAGTTTGACACCCCTCACTTAATCATCTTGGTTGTCCCTTCTCTACTTTTCTCAGCAGCTTTCCTTTTTACAAGCAGTGAAACAAGCAACAATTTGTGCGATTACAGTCATTCAGCTACAGTTTTTTATTTCTTTTTATTTTTCAGCTGACACGTATCCGTAGAGGCCTTCCTCTGCAGCTCATCACACACACCAAAGCTCTTTTGACAGGGGCAGAATTGTTAAGAGCGCAACAATGTGTGGGCACAACCCCATGTTCAAGCAGCAACCTGCTAGCAACCGCTAGGCCTGAAGGAACTGCTGAGCCTTTCACTCTGGAAGGGATCCTCCAGAAGTGATTTTGTTCAAGCCCAAAAGGTTTATTTAAACCAACTAAAGGAGCCATTCATAAAACACAGTTGAAGTTGTCCTCGCCCTCGCTTCCTGATTCACAACCATAATGCACATTTTATCGACAATAATAACAATTCTCGCATGGCATCAGGTGCGACATAGCCTGGCGATCGGAAGAGCACCTGTCTGCCTGAAGTACTAGCTCCTATTACTGTTATGCACCACTAGGGGGTGAACTAGATTTATTTTGGGGGCTGACAGCTCTGATGGCTGCGACTGATCCAAGGTCACCCAGCCGGCGTCACGTGGAGGACAAATGGGGAATCAGAGTTCTCCAGGTTAAGAGTCCGCTGCTCTTAACCTCTACAACCACCCTGGTTCTCTGTTTTATTAACTAACTGGTTGCACTGGGCCAGTAGTAGATATTGGATTAGCTTCTGCTTTTCAGTTCTTTTTGAGCATGTCAGCTTCGTTTCTGGTTTCAATTCCTTTAATCGTGTCAGTTTATTTATACCTGATGGAGGGAGCATGGCCTCTCAAAAGCTTATACCCAAAACACTGCTGGTCTCCAAGACGGGTGAAATTCTAGCAGGAGCTCTTTTGCATATTAGGCAACACCCCCCCCCCCGATGTCGCCAATCCTCCAAGAGCTTACAAAAAAGAGCCTTGTAAGCTCCAGGAGGATTGGCTACATCAGGGGTGTGTGGCCTAATATGCAAAGGAGCTCCTGCTAGAATTCCACCCCTGCTCTAAGGTACTACTGGACCAGCTCTTCTACCACGGATCAACACGACTACCTTCTGAAACTAGCTTATTTGCACTGATTCATCTGCAGTATTTTATAAATTGGCAGCACACAAAGTTCTGTGCCTCTTCACTACATTCATCAGAAATTGGGGAGGAACGGTGGTTCAGTGGTAGAGCATCTGCTTGGTAAGCAGAAGGTCCCAGGTTCAATCCCCAGCATCACCAACTAAAAAGGGTCCAGGCAAGTAAAGGCTTGAGACCCTGGAGAGCCGCTGCCAGTCTGAGTAGACAATACTGACTTTGATGGACTGAGGGTCTGATTCAATAGAAGACAGCTTCATATGTTCATATGTTAGTTAATATCATCCAGAGCACATTTTGTTCAAAACTGATGGTTGAGAACCGATGGTAGAGAATGTCATGGGTTACAGGTCCCAAACGATGTTCCCTGCAGCTGAGTGCAGCTTCCTGTGTTAATGAGTGGCCGTTCATGCACACTGGTCCCTTCTTAAGTGAAAGAATCTCAGGGAGCAGGAAAGGTCTTTCTCTGGCCAATAACCTGCAGAGCCAATGAAGGTCACAATAGGCCAGGGGTGGCCAAACTTGTTTAACATAAGAGACACACAGAATAAATGTCAGATATCTTACAGCCTCAAGAGATGAATGTCAGATGTGGAAGGAAGAAAGGCAGGCAAATAGATGGGAAGAGGGATGGAGTGATGGAAAGAAAGCAACTTTAACTTTAAATGCATTAACTGCCAGCTGGTTTGGCTGAGGGAAAATGATTTAAAGAGACAAATGCCTTCTCCAAGCCAGCTGACAGGGCAGTGGGGGCTTCGAGAGCCACACAGTACGTGTCAAAGAACCACATGTGGCTCCCAAGCTGCAGTTTGGCCAGCCCTGCAGTAGTTGATACCGAGCTAGATGGACCAATCCTGCCCAGTGATATTGGGCATCCAGTCCAAAGCCATTCAAATAAGTTGCTGTCTTTAACAACCGCCCCCCCCCCCCCCCCCCAGTTACTGGAATGTTCTTACAAGGGTTTGGTCAACAGGAGTCCGTGTAGTCTAATGCTAATTATGACTGGGAAGACTTAATTTCAAAATTGTCACTCAGCTGGCTGGATGACTTTGTGCAAGACACACCTGCTCAACCTGACCTACCTAACAGGGATTTATACTCCGCCCTACACTGTGCATCTCAGAATCTCTGAGCAGCTTACAATCTCCTTTACCTTCCTTTCCTACAACAGACACCCTGTGAGGTAGGTGAGGCTGAGCGCGCTCTTCCAGCAGCTGCCCTTTCAAGGACAACTCCGACAAGAGCTATGGCTGACCCATGGCCATCCCAGCAGCTGCAAGTGGAGGAGTGGGGAATCAAACGCGGTTCTTCCCAGATAACAGTCCTCACACTTAACCACTACTCCAAACTGGCTCTCAAGGTGCAGTTCAAAGCCTGGGGTATATACACACTGCACACATTAAAGAATCTGGATCAAGAAATGCTAACTTCTGTTGCCTACACAGTTTGTACAAATTGGTGTGTACATGCTTGTTTTGAACAATCCATTGAACATATGAAGCTGCCTTATACTGAATCAGACCCTTGGTCCATCAAAGTCAGTACCGTCTACTCAGACTGGCAGCGGCTCTCCAGGGTCTCAAGCTGCGGTTTTTCATGCCTATTTGCCTGGACCCTTTTCTAGTGGAGATGCCAGGGATTGAACCAGGGACCTTCTGCTTACCAAGCAGATGCTCTACCACTGAGCCACCATCCGTGCTACACAGAAGGGCATCAAGTCTATTCCCCTGTGGCTACTTAAAATCCTCCTGCTTAGCTCCTGACATTTCATCGGGATTTTGCCCACACATTTTAAAGCACGCTCACATTTCACCTAAGGTCAGCTGCTGCATATGAGACACACCGCCCTGCCTGTGAGGAATGGGCAAAAACAAAACAACAGATATGAAAGCGTGTTTGTGGCAGGCACAAGAAGAGAAGATGAGGGCTGTTACTGACGGCTCTGGGAACTCAATACCTTTGCTATGCGACTTCAGTAGCGGCGGCTAAGAGCCTTCGGATAGCAGAAATTCTGTAAGGCTGCTTATCACTCTCCTCTAAACAGGCGGATAAAGAACGCCATCGACTTTCACAGGAGATGATTTTCCGCTTTGACCAGAAAGGACAGATGCCGCTGTATCCACACCCACGCAACCTCCAGAGTGTACAACTAGCTAAAATTAGGTTCTGATGTGCTTTAGAAGGACAAAGACGAAAAGCGTACAAGTCTCAAAAAGACACAACTTTTAGTGGTAGTACCTTTGGCCACTGGATAGTGGTTCAAGAATTCCCCCCCCCCAAAAAAAAATCTCAGAGCAACTGCCCCCAGTGCAAAAGGCTTCAGTAATAATTGGGATTTGTCCTGCATCTTTCTGGAATGGAACAAATTACCTCAAGGCACATGTTTTCTCACGAATCTGTAGGCACTCATAAGAACATAAGAAAAGCCATGTTGGATCAGGCCAATGGCTCATCCTGTCCAAAACTTAAGAACATGAGAGAAGCCATGTTGGATCAGACCAATGGCCCATCCAGTCCAACACTCTGTGTCACATAAGAACATAAGAGAAGCCCTGTTGGGTCAGGCCAATGGCCCATCCAGTCCAACACTCTGTGTCACATAAGAACATAAGAGAAGCCATGTTGGATCAGGCCAGTAGCCCATCCAGTCCAACACTCTGTGTCACATAAGAACATAAGAGAAGCCATGTTGGATCAGGCCAGTGGCCCATCCAGTCCAACACTCTGTGTCACATAAGAACATAAGAGAAGCCATGTTGGATCAGGCCAGTGGCCCATCCAGTCCAACACTCTGTGTCACACAGTGGCCAAAAATACCAAGTGCCATCAGGAGGCCCACCAGTGGGGCTAGAAGCCCTCCCACTGTGTCCCCCACCCCCCAGCACCAAGAATACAGAGCATCACTGCCCCAGACAGAGAGTTCCAACAATACGCTGTGGCTAATAGCCACTGATGGACCTCTGCTTCATACATATTTTATCATACTCTATCAACACATATTTTATCCTGCCTTTTCACTAAATGTTGGCTTCCACAGTGACTCTTATTTTAACCCAAAGGATAACTAAGGATCAAGTTAGAACTTTTTTGCCCAGAGGAGTCAGATGTGGAGGCAGTGCAATCAGGGTCACCATCTCTAGGCTGTGAGATTCCAGGAGATTTAGGGGGGGTGGAGCCTGGGGAAGACAGAATTTAGAGAAGGGAAGGACCTCAGCAGGGTATAACACCACAGAATCCACCCTCTAAAGCAGGGGTGTCAAACTCATTTGTTATGAGGGCTGGATCTGACATAAATGAGACCTCGTCGGGCCGGGCTGTCGAGTTGGGCCAGGCCACATCAGGCCAGGCCATGTGTGTACCTATTTAAGATGAGGTAATAGAGATATAAACTTTATAAACGACACAGACAAACACACCACCCCACACTGGGAAGCATGTTGGGCAAGGACGAGAGAGATTTGGGTTCAACATATATATAAACTTAAAACATGCTTAAAACATTAGTACTCGCTGGTCTTAAAGGTGGTTTCTTTGTATTTCTCCCATGGGATCCAGGGAACTGGGCAAAGGCAGTCTGGCTCTTTCCTTCCCTCGGGGACGGGGGAGGATCCTCAGCCAATAGAAGGAAGAGAAGCTTAGCTCAGTAACTCTGTTGTGTGATAGAGAGAGCCTGGCAAAATGTTTTGCTCTGTAGCTCCTGTGTGATTGAGCAAGCCTTGTGAAGCAAGCTGTGACGCAGAAGGATGCAAGAGAGAGGGAGAAGGAAGCAGATGACAGCCAGTTGCTCAGAGGCCTGATAGGAGCCTTCTGGGGGGCCTGATTTGGCCCCCGGGCCACATGTTTGACACCCCTGGTCTAAAGTGACCAGTTTTTCCGGGGGGACTGATTTTGGTGTTCTGGAGATCAGCTGTAATAGCGGAGGGTCTTCCGGTGCCACGTGAAGATTAGCATCCCTCAGTGTGAGGGAAACTGAGGAGGGACAGTGGCTCAGTGGTAGAGCATCTGCTTGGGAAGCAGAAGGTCCCAGGTTCATCCCTGGCATCTCCAAAAAAGGGTCCAGGTAAATAGGTGTGAAAAACCTCAGCTTGAGACCCTGGAGAGCCGCTGCCAGTCTGAGAAGACAATACTGACTTTGATGGACCAAGGGTCTGATTCGGTATAAGGCAGCTTCATATGTTCATAAACCTGGCTGTCGCTTCCCCTCCCTCAGATACCATCAGCGATGGTAATATATTACCGCTGGCCAGTGGGGGGTGGTGGGGAGCATGTCAAGCGAGGACGAGAGAGATTTGGGTTCAAATCCTATGCACAGGTATACTAGTTTAAGCACTTTGAAGTCAGTGGGTTCAGACTGAAGTAACTCTGCTTAAGAGTGCACATTTGTGACCCTAGGCTAGGTAACCGTCTAACCTACCTCACAGGACTGATATGAGAACAGAAGGGGGAGCGTAAATCATGGGAGGGGCATAAACCCCTGGAGGGAAGACATGATGAAAATAGATGAATATGTAGCCTTTTACAATTTGTGTTGTAACAGCTGATTAGCTTCAGTTTTGTGTTTTGGTTTTTAAAGAAGCTAAAAAAAGGACAAATCAGTGGGTTCTAGATCAAATTGAGCCCATACTCTCCCTAGAAGTTAAAATGATTAAGCCCAGGCTATCATACTTTGGTCACATTATGTGAACAGGAGTTGTTGGAAAAGATAAGAATGGGAGGCAAAGTTGAAGACAGCAAGAAGAGGGGAAGACCTAACGTGAGGTGGGTTGACTCTATGAAGGAGGCCACGGCCCTCAGTTTGCGGGACCTGAGCTAGATGTAACAATAGGATTTTTGGAGGTCATCAATTCTTATGGTGCCATAAATTGGAAGTGACTTCGCTCTCTCACACACACACACTCACACACTTCTATTAGGACTAGTGGTCTTTGTGATCGCTATTCATGAGCCTTAGCCTAAAGGAGATATTTGATTCTACCAAACACTAACCAGTGATCCATGAAATCCCCATCTCATTATGTTGATCAATATCGTCATCCATTTCATTTATCACTGGAACACAGCCCAGGTCAAACACACTCTTTATATTTACAGGAATCTGAACACCCAAGAAGTTATTGAGGAAGACCCATTTTGCAAGGACAACTACACATTATTAATTCACCATTTTCATAGAATCATAGAGTTGGAGGGGACCTCCAGGGTAATCTAGTCCAACCCCTGCACAATGCAGGAAACTCACAAATATCTCCCCCTAAATTCACAGGATCTTCATTGTTGTCAGATGGCCATCTAGCCTCTGTTTAAAAACCTCCAAGGAAGGAGAGCCCACCACCTTCTGAAGAAGCCTGTTCCACTGAGGAACCTCTCTAACGGTCAGGAAGTTCTTCCTAATGCTGAGCTGGAAACTCTTCTGATTTAATTTCAACCCACTGGTTCTGGTCTTACCTTCTGGGGCCACAGAAAACAATTCCACATCAACCTCTATATGATAGCCCTTCATAAGAACATAAGAGAAGCCAATGGCCCATTCAGTCTAACACTCTGTGTCACACAGTGGCCAAAAAACCCCAAGTGTCATCAGGAGGTCCACCAGTGGGGCCAAGACACTAGAAGTCCGCCCAAGTACTTGAAGATGGTGATCATATATCACTTCTCAGCCATCTCCTCTCCAGGCTAAACATTTTTATTTTAAATTTTATTACTTAAGTAAACTTTATTATTTAAAACCTAACATTTTGCATTTTCCTAATTCATTCATTGTATACCTTAATATTTTATTGTTTTGTTTTTATCTCCTTTGGTGCTGATAATCTGTCCTCATGGAATATTTGAGCTGAATTCGAACGTCATTTGAATTCTTTCAAATTCCAATGACCCACTTTTGGCTGAGAAAGCAGATTAAAAAACACAAATATCGGTGTGTCTCAGGCTATAATATTAGGGGGAGGTGAATTCAGGGGGAGGTGTTTGTGAGTTTCCTGCATTGTTTAGGGAGTTGGACTAGATGACCCTAGAGGTCCCTTCCAACTCTACGATCCTATGATTATGGAGTAGATCAGGGGTAGGGAACAGTGGTTCTCCAGATGTTTTTTTGCCTACAACTCCCATCAGCCTCAGCCAGCATGGCCAATGGCTGGGGCTAATGGGAGTTGTAGGCAAAAAAACACCTGGAGAGCCTCTGTTCCCTACCCCTGGACTAGACCTACAAAACCAGTTTCGGCCAAGGGCAGCCATGCCTAGGAAGGACACCTGGGCCTTAAAAGCAGAAAGACTAGCTCCAGCCACACCAGAAAGAGGACAGAGCTGATGAGTGAGGAAGACGCTAGAACATGGAGTGATGCTTGACCCGATTAAGACAAAAGTTCATCTGTTCCCGGGGCCCCTACAAGGAAGCCGGAGCTCACAGAGAAGCAACAAGGAGAGATGCCCTGTTGATTAAGTGGAAACGCAAACAGGATTTCTACTTGGCTTGGCGTACCCAGCAACTTCTTGCCATGAGACTGACACTGGATCTCTATTCCCAGGGCGGTGTGTACTCCATGCTAATTCAAAAAAGAACAACATCAGCTCTGCTCTCAACAAACAGATTCAGAGCCAAGGTAAGCTGAATTCTGACCTTCAAAAAATTACGCAACTCACGTCAACAGAGTTTCTTTTATGTTGCTTCTGGGGCATGGGTAAGAAAGAGGAGCCAGCTACTCGAGACACTGAAGCTCTGGTCTCCAGCTTCTGGATATCTCATTGCATCATTTCTGTAACTTCCAAGGCATTGTTCAAGGCATTTTATTTTATTTATAGGATTTCTATCCTGTCCATCCCGCCAAGGCAGACTCAGGGCTGAAGGGACTTTTTAAATGCTGGCTTTTAATTAATATCTTTTAGTGCAGGGTCCCAAACCTTTTGAAGCCTGTGGGGACTTCTGAAATTCTGATACGGTACGGTGGGTGCAGCCACAAAATGTTTCCCACAAAATGGCTTCTTCGGGAGGTAGAGCCAGCAACAAAATGGCCGCTGACCTTTAGTCACACAGGGAAGATCCGTGTGCTGTGGCGGCAGCTGCTGCCATAGGAATGGTTTTAAAAAATCTGCAAGGCTAATTAAATCTCGAATGGCCAACAAGAAACCTGACTGGGCAGAAGCCTCATTTATCCCTGTCCACTTTCTAAAAAAACATAGGTGAGCGCCCAAAAAGATATCAGTGGGCGCCACATTGAGGATCCCTGTTTTAGTGTTTTGTTCATAATATTATTTTCTACAACGCTTTGGGCAGGTTCCTGGAAAGCAGCATAAAACCGTTCTAAATAAAGTATTCTTTTTTTATGTTGCTTCTTTTTAATGACAAGTCCTACCTTTACTAACCCTCAGTTCAAAATGTACATATGCCCAGAGCTTTTCTTGTAGCAGGAACTCCTTTGCATATTAGGCCACACACCCCTGATGTAGCCAATCCACCAAGAGCTTACAAGGCTCTTAGCACAGGGCCTACTGTAAGCTCCAGGAGCACTGGCTACATCAGGGGGTATGGCCTAATATGCAAAGGAGTTCCAGCTACAAAAAAAAAAAAGCCCTGCTTAACATACAGCTTATCCTAACTTATCATATTCCCTGAACCCTTCTTGTTTCTTCAGATTTTGAAGAAAAGATATTAGGATCTCCGGCTGAGCAAGATAATTCAGCTTCTTCTAGAATCTTGGGGAATTCCAGAAGATCACTAAAGTTTCTCATCCTTCCCTATTAAAATGTATCTAAGCCTCCAAGCACTGAAACCCTCAAAGGCATCTTTGATTCCAGCCTTTACCAATCTGGCTTTATAGCATCAGTCTTCCTTTGGGACAAATATCTGCAGTGTTTTCTTGTCCTGCGTTGGAAAATACAGCTTCTCGTTGGCAATACACACCCTTATCCCCCAAACTGACAGCCTTAGTACCCAATTTAATAATAATAATAAAAGCACATTAATATGACAGTGACGTTTCAAGTCCCACTTAGATATTATCCCCATTTTTACTGCCTAGGCAAGACACAATGTAGAGTGACATTTTAACAGGACGAGGGCAGCAGGTTACAAAACCAAGACTCTTGCGAGCCTTGTTAGCATGTGAAATCTGAGATTTCCTCTCACTGTGGCATGTATGGGAGATCGGATATCCATTCCGGCTCCTGCACAAAGCTCTCAACAGGTTTACAGCAAGCAACTGGGAAGTTCAAGTTCTCACTGCTAGAGCAGAGGTTGGCCAAACCGGGATGTGCGCATCTTAAAAGGATGTTATTCTGGTAAGGAGATTTGGAAGTACCACAATCGGTCACTAAACAGAGGGATTCTTCAGCGGAAGGGACCTGGGAAGAGATTCTGCTTATTGGGACCCTTAACCCACAGCCCATCACTAATTGATGTCACCAGGGGTGGAATTCTAGCAGAAACTCCTTTGCATATTAGGCCACACACCCCTGATGTAGCCAATTCTCCAAGAGCTTACAAGGCTCTTTTTGTAAGCTCTTGGAGGATTGGCTACATCAGGGGTATGTGCCCTAATATGCAAAGGAGCTCCTGCTAGAATTCTATCCCTGGATGTCACCCAATTTGACTTCAGCTGACACGTTACCTAGTGCATCGTCTAAAATTAATTTCTGCTTTTGTTAATAAACACTACCAACATTGTTCATCTACACTCAGTCTTCTAAGGGACCAGGTGTGTTACATTCAGAGTCTGAGGCAATTGATCCATTGCTGGTTTTCATTTCCAACTAACAGTTTCCATTTTTCTTCCTTCAACAGAGAAGACCACCATAGATTTATATCCCACCCTTCTCTCTGAAACAGAGTCTCAAAGCGGCTTACAATCTCCTTTATCTTCTTCTCCCACAACAGACACCCTGTGAGGGTCTGAGAGAGTTCTCCTAAAAGCTCCCCTTTCAAGGGCAACTCTGCGAGAACTATGACTGACCCCAGGCCATTCTAGCAGCTGCAAGCGGAGGAGTGGGGAATCAAACCTGGTTCTCCCAGACAAGAGTCTGCACTTAACCAAGACACCAAACTACACCAAGAGGTTGAAACCTGATAGAAGTACCACACAGCACCTCTTAGTCCATTCAGGCCGGGGTGTTGACATGTAACCATAAGATCAGAATCTGAAAAATCTTTTCCTCCCGTCCTCTTTACATTCCAACATTCAGCCTGAACAATTCTGGAGAATTCTAAAGCTTGTACAAAACATTGTGTTATTTTCATGTGACCCAATAGAAGGTTTTTGGTTATTAAGGTACCAGATTCTACCAAGGCACACAAAAATTGGTACAATGATTATATAAAAGATTACTGCTAATATTTTCATGCACTTTTAATTTTTTTTTAATTAGAATTAAATCACAAAAATACAATACTCCATGGGGCAGGGATGTCAAACATGTGGCTTGGGGGCTGAATCAGCCCCTCGGAGGGTTCCTATGAGATCCCCAAACAACTGGCTGTCATCTGCTTCCTTCTCCCTCTCTCTTGATTCCTTCTGTATCACAGCTTGCTTTGCTAGGCTTGCTCAGTTGCACAGGAGCTACAGAGCAAAACCTGTATTTTCTCCATTGGCTGAGGCTCCTCCCTTGGGAAGAAAGGAGGGGAGGCAATGCATGCTTTGCCAGGCTCTCTCAACTGCATAGCAGAACTACTGAGCTAAGCCTCTCTTCTTCTGGAGAGCCAGTTTGGTGTAGTGGTTAAGTGTGCAGACTCTTATCTGGGAGAACCGGGTTTGATTTCCTACTCCTCCACTTGCACCTGCTAGCATGGCCTTGGGTCAGCCATAGCTCTGGCAGAGGTTGTCCTTGAAAGGGCAGCTGCTGTGAGAGCCCTCTCAGCCCCACCTACTTCACAGGGTGTCTGTTGTGGGGGAGGAAGGTAAAGGAGATTGTGAGCCGCTCTGAGACTCTTTGGAGTGGAGGGCAGGATATAAATCCAATATCTTCTTCTGTTGGCTGAGGCTCCTCCAGTGATGGAAGGAAAGAGCCAGAGCTTCCTTAGCCCATTTCCCTGGATCCCATGGGAGAAATACAAAGAAAGCACCTTTAAGACCAACAAGCGCTAATGTTTTAAGCAGGTTTTATTTTAAGGTTGTTTTTTTTAAAAAAAATCTTTAATTGTGTTTGTGTCCTTTATAAAGTTTATCTCTGCTACCTAATCTTAAATAGATACACACATGGCCCAGCCTGACAAGGCCTCATTTATGTCAGATCCAGCCCTCATAACAAATGTGTTTGACACCCCTGACCTAGATAAAATCTTAAATGCGTTCTTATCACTGAGTTTTTAGAGTGAAACGAACATGAACAAGTATGGTTGGCCCTACTTGAAAGGCTGTCCTATAGAGGATGGTGTAGAATTGTTTTCTGTGGCCCCCAGAAGGTAGGACCAGAACCAATGGGTTGAAATTAAATCAAGTTTCTAGCTCAACATTAGGAAGAACTTCCTGATGTTTAGAGCAACTCCTCAGTGGAACAGGCTTCCTCCTTGGGAGGTGGTGGGCTCTCCTTCCTTGGAGGTTTTTAAACAGAGGCTAGATGGCCATCTGACAGCAATAAGGGTCCTGTGAATTTAGGGGGAGGGATTTGTGAGTTTCCTCAGTGGAACAGGCTTCCTCCTTGGGAGGTGGTGGGCTCTCCTTCCTTGGAGGTTTTTAAACAGAGGCTAGATGGCCATCTGACAGCAATAAGGGTCCTGTGAATTTAGGGGGAGGGATTTGTGAGTTTCCTCAGTGGAACAGGCTTCCTCCTTGGGAGGTGGTGGGCTCTCCTTCCTTGGAGGTTTTTAAACAGAGGCTAGATGGCCATCTGACAGCAATAAGGGTCCTGTGAATTTAGGGGGAGGGATTTGTGAGTTTCCTCAGTGGAACAGGCTTCCTCCTTGGGAGGTGGTGGGCTCTCCTTCCTTGGAGGTTTTTAAACAGAAGCTAGATGGCCATCTGACAGCAATGAGGATCCTGTGAATTTAGGGAGAAGTTTCCTGCATTGTGTAGGGGGTTGGACTAGATGACCCTGGAGGTCCCTTCCAACTCTATGATTCTATGCTTAAAACTTGGAGAAAACCAAGGAAGTTCAGGGTTGTATGCCGAGGCAGGCAATGGCAAATCACCTCTGAGCATTGAAATATTGATGCAGTCACCATAAACTGGCTGCAACCTGCCAGCACTTTACACACACAATATTCAAAAGAAGAGATATACTCCAATATAAGCCATCCCACCCCCCACAAGGTGGTATATAATCCCTATAATCTGAAGAAATGCCCTCTGCAAAAGCTAGTCAAGTCCCCCTGCAACAGAAAGCTTGTTACAGCAATAACACAGCCTGTATAATCTTTACAAGCAGATTTTGGAGGGCCTAGGTGGACCAGGAGAGTGGGGAGGGGGGGAAGGAAAGGGGGGTATATATTAATTAAGATACCAGGCAAGGGTGTCAGTATATCATCGTTATGGCTCTGCAGTCCCGGCAAGCAAAGTCCTAAAAGCAAGAGGGATTTTATTTCGAGACACGGAAAGCCGTCTCCGTAATGAAGCTTTTGCTCATCAAATTTAATGGCATATTGTACAGTGGGTATAAATGTCAAGCTTCATGAAGAATACGACTTTAAGCAGTAGATGGATATCAGCAAAGGATTGCTGGGAGACATACTAAAACAGGCTTCTAATATCGAGGAGGACTATTCTAGCCTTAAAAAAAAAACAAACACGTAAGTGCCTCTGGGAACTTTATTTCAACAGCTTGTGAATTACAGTTTCCAACGCTCTGGTATGAATTCAAGGCATATGAAATTACGCTCCCCCCCCCCTTTCATTTGAAAACGTGAAAATGAACTATGCAATCACCACAGCTGCACAAACTGAGAAATTCTACAAAGCAGGCTTCCCCGATGCATGCCTGTGGGCACCATGGGGGCCTGCTCGTGTTTTTATTAAATGGGTGGGACCGGATGGGGCTTTTGTCCAGCATGGCTTCTGATTGGCCACTGGAGACATGACGGGCTGTGCAGAACTAGGTTGCCCCGGCAGCAGCTGCCACCATAGCCCAAGGATCTTCACTGGGTGACCGATGAAAAGCTGTGCGCATTGAAGGAAAAAAACCAGTTTGTAAAGGGGTCGTTTTGTAGAAAAGTAAATGGTGGAGCTCATTAGCATATGCCGCCCCCCCCCCCCACCAGCCAAAAGCAACCTGATTCAAGAAAGCAGAGCCCTGGGCGAGTGAGGCCTGCTTGGGCTGGCTAGAGATCCAGCCAGCCCAAGCAGGCCTTGCTCACCTGAGGCTCTCCTTGGTTATTCCCGCAACAGTCAAAAGGCCAGCAAGCCACCCGCCACCCAAAATCACATAAGAAGTGGAGAAAGGGTGGCATAGGCTTCTCCAGGGGTTAATGAGGGCTGCTGGGGGTGTGGCAAAGCCCCTGGGGGCGGGCTGGCTGCTCTCCTAATCCAGGGATTCTTATGCAGCTGCACCTCCTATTCAATGGACAAAGTAGGTGGGGAGGAGGAGGGGGAACCCTCAGAAAGGTTCAGGAGCAGTGTTCCCTCTAAGCTGAGTTAGCGTGAGCTAGCTCAGAGATTTTTAGCCTCCAGCTCACACCTTTTTGTCTTAGCCCAGGAAAAAACGGCTCCAGAGCACAATAATTTCTGCTCACAACTTTAATGCCAGTAGCTCACAGAGTAGAATTTTTGCTCACAAGATTCTGCAGCTTAGAGGGAACCTTGTTCAGCAGCTGTGCTCCTGTGAGCTCCTGCTGAATTCAAGGCCTGAGTATGTTCATTTAAAAAGGCAGTCTGTTAAACAGATCTACCTGAAATGCTGAAGAGCCACTATTGGGGTTATGCATAACATACCAATCTGACTTTTTTTTTGCAGTTGGCTCTGCCTCTTGTGGCAACTATTTTGTGGTCAGAATTCCAATGGTGCTGAAAAAGGTTGGAGACCCCTACTACAGACAAGCACGATTCGAACCCAGCAATGCATCCAGACAGCATCTTGTTAATATCTCAAGGAGGTTACTCCCCACAGTATTGTGAAACCCATTCACACAGTCAGTAGAGTGGGGCTTTTTTTGTAGCAGGAACTCCTTTGCATATTAAGTCACACACACCCTGATGTAGCCAATCCTCCTGGAGCTTACAAAAGGCCCTGTACTAAGAGCCCTGTAAACTCCTGGAGGATTGGCTACATCAGGGGTGTGTGGCCTAATATGCAAAGGAGTTCCTGCTAAAAAAAAAAAGCCCTGGGTACAGCTATCTCCGGACTATACAATTTCAGACTATATGCCTGCATAAGTGCTACTTGTCACAGTTAATGACAAGTTGGCCCAGTTAATTGGGGGCACATCTTCTAGCAGAATAGCTGCTTCCACCTGAACTTGGTGTTCAGAAGCTTTTCTGCTAAAAAAGCATGGGGCAACCCATCTGCTGGGTTGCATCCTATCAGCTTTTCCACCAGAATGCATATTCCTCCCATTCTGTGGACGCTCCATTGGTTGCCCATATGCAACCAGGCTCCATTTAAGGCATTTGCTTTCACATACAAAGCCCTCCATGGCCATCTACAGAACTGCCTCTGCCCGAGCTCTACCATCTGAGCAGGAACTTCTCTGCAGGTGCCAACCTGCAAATGGGCATAATCAACCACCGCGTGTACATACACTTTCTCAACTGCAGTGCCAAGTTAAGGAACGGCCTCTGCTGGACGTCAGGAAGGCCCCAACTCTCCGGGCTTTCTGCAAACTATGAATTATTCAAGGGGGTCTTTTTGCTCAGGTAATAGGGTCGCGCTATACAAAATGGTTCACAATCTTACTTACACAAGTTATTAGAGACTGCTGTCTATACCGCTATGTATAGCTTATTGTAACAGCAGGATGCTATTAAGCAATTTTTGCACTGCTTAAATTGTCATGTTAATATCTATGCTATGCTTCAGCTCCTTCTGGTTGTTTCAGATTTAAGAATATCAGAAGAGCCCTGCTGGATCAGATCAGTGGTCCATATAGTCCAGCATCTTGTCTCACACAGTGGCCAACCAGTTCCTCTGAAGGGACAACAACAGGGCACAGAGGCCAAGGCCTTCATAAGAACATCAGAAGAGCCCTGCTGGGTCAGACCAGTGGTCCATCTAGTCCAGCATCCTGTCTCACACAGTAGCCAACCAGTTTCTCTGGAGGGCCAACAACAGGGCAGAGAGGCTGAGGTCTTCATAAGAACATCAGAAGAGCCCTGCTGGATCATACCAGGGGTCCATCTAGTCCAGCATCCTGTCTCACACAGTGGCCAACCAGTCCCTCTGAAGGGCCAACAACAGGGCAGAGAGGCTGAGGTCTTCATAACATCAGAAGAGCCCTGCTGGATCAGACCAGGGGTCCATCTAGTCCAGCGTTCTGTCTCACACAGTAGCCAACCAGTTCCTCTGAAGGGACAACAACAGGGCACAGAGGCCAAGTGACGGCACGTCACTCATAATATGTGGTCTGCCCCCTCCTCCCCTGAAATACTTCTAACCAATTGGTCATCTACTCAATCAGAAGACCAAATGAGAGGGGTGGAAAAGAACTATTAGATCACTATCACACCCAGATGCAGAGTAAACATTTTTTTAAAATAAAATATTTTATTCATGGGTCTAAAAATGCCAGCATCTGACCCTTCAGGTCATGGGAACATTCTGGCTAGAATGCCATAGATGGGAAACAAGTAGAACATGACACACAAGGTTATACAAGCACGGGCAGTTACCATCTGGAACAGGCAGGCCTTTCCCACCCCCATGCCCCAAGTAAAATGGGTAGTTCCAGCTGAAGAACTATCCTTAGCCTGCAGGCGTCTTTACCAAACTACCAGCTCATCTCCATCTGCCTTCTGCTTGCGGTGAACAATTAGACAGATCTGGGTTGCTGATATCTTTCAAGGTATCTGAGCATGGAGGCCTCATCTGCCATGTAATACGGGTGCTGGGTGTTACGCTACAAAACTCTGCATGCCTCTTTGTTCTTGCGTGGTTTATTTTTGTCTTTTTTAACTCAGAATCCCCATGGTTTTGAATCTTTCAAAACCAGAGACAAGAATACATATTCAGCATTTTTAACTGCGGCAGCTGCTAAGAAAGCAGTCATGCAGAAGACTGTATGAAGTGCATGATAGAGGTTTACATGATTATGCATGGGATAGAGAAGGCAGAGAAAGAAGTACTTTTCTCCCTTTCTCACAATATGAGAACTCGTGGACATTCAATGAAATTGCTGAGCAGTCAGGTTAGAACAGATAAAAGGAAGTCCTTCTTCACCCAAAGGGTGATTAACATGTGGAATTCACTGCCACAGGAGGTGGTGGTGGCTACAAACACAGACATCTTCAAGACGGGATTGGATAAACATCTGGAGGAGAGGTTCATCAGCGGCTATTAGCCACAGTGTATTGTTGGAACTCTGTCTGGGGCAGTGATGCTCTGTATTCTTGGTGCTGGGGGGAGGGGGCACAGTGAGAGGGCTTCTAGTGTCCTGGCCCCACTGGTAGACCTTCTGATGGCACTTGGGGTTTTTTTGGCCACTGTGTAACACAGTGTTGTACTGGATGGGCCACTGGCCTAATCCAACATGGCTTCTCTTATGTTCTTATTCCAGAACTGATAATTTGGCCAAATATAACTTGTTAGCATTGATGGCAAACGCAGGCAGGATGCCACGTTTGGGAGGTGCCGAACAAAAATCCCTTTCCGCTGGGCTTTTTTTTTTTCCTGCTGGAGCTCGCAAAAGCAGAGCTCCACCTGGGTTGGCCAGGGCTCCAGCTGGCCTTACCCACCATGCAGCAGCCATGTTCTCCCAGGCCAGGTGGTATGTTCTAGTACACAAATGAGTTTGTGCTGGGCTTTTTCTACAAAAAACCCACTGTCTTTCTAGAAGGAGATAAGACTATAAGAACATAAGAGAAGCCATGTTGGATCAGGCCAATGGCCCATCCAGTCCAACACTCTGTGTCACACAGTGGCCAAAAAACCCGGGTGCCTTCAGGAGGTCCACCAGTGGGGCCAGGACACTAGAACACTAGCGTCAATTTCCATCAGTACTGGCAGATGAAGTTATTAACTGTATCAATTGTATTGACTGGTTTTTAAAATTGTTAAGTTCAATGTTTTATAATGTTTTATATTGTTAAATTTAACTGTTTTGATTATTATTGTATGTTTTTATGAAATGTTGTCAGCCGCCCTGAGCCTGCCGAGGTGGGGAGGGCGGGATAAAAATAAATTATTATTATTATTATTATAGAAGCCCTCCCACTGTGTCCCCCACAAGCACCAAGAATACAGAGCATCACTGCCCCAGACATAAGAACATAAGAGAAGACACGCTGGATCAGGCCAATGGCCCATCCAGTCCAACACTCTGTGTCACACAGTGGCCAAAAAACCCAGGTTCCATCAGAAGGTCCATCAGTGGGGCCAGGACACCAGAAGCCCTCCCACTGATGCCCCCCCCCAAGCTCCAAGAATACAGAGCATCACTGCCCCAGCCAGAGAGTTCCATCTATACCCTGCGGCTAACAGCCACTGATGGACCTCTGCTCCAGATGTTTATCCAATCCCCTTTTGAAGCCGTCTATGCATGTAGCTGCCCACCACCTCCTGACAGGCAGCAGGTTCAGTCTGGTGATAGATTTCCACTCAAAAGAAGCAGAGTGTGGGTGTTTTTGCGGGGTCCCACCTTCCATTGCAAATTTACCTACAAACTGTTCCTGAGCTTCCCCTGTTCCTCAGAAGCAGCATTTCACAGAGCCCGCTGTGCTGCAGCAAGACAGGGAGGAGTGAAAGTCCCATTCCGCTGACGAAAATCCTTCAACTGGGTCCCATTCACTCGTGCGTAAGCTGGTGGCGGAGAGTGCCGTAAAGCTGCAGTCGGCATACAGTGACCCTGCTGGGTTTTCAAGGCAAGAGATGTTCAGAGGTGCTTTGCCATTGCCTGCCTCCTTAGCAACCTTGGACTTCCTTAGTGGTCTTCCCATCCAAATACTAACTAGGGCCAACCTTGCTTAGCTCCAACCCTGGTGAGATCTGGCTATCCAGCTCAAGGCATTTTGGGCTGCAGCAAAGGCATAATAAAAATAATGGTCTGCTGATGAAAATCTGTTCATCAGGAGATACTTGGTGGGATCCAAGGCCAATTTGATTCATTCTAACTTCCTTCCGAGAAACTCAGGGGCAGTGTGTATGGCTTTCCCATTGTGGTGCTGGAGAAGACTCTTGAGAGCCGCTTGGACTGCAAGAAGATCAAATCAGTCAGTCCTAAGGGAAATCAACCCAGGCTGTTCCCTGGAAGGTCAGATGATGAAGCTGAAGCTCAAATACTTTGACAACCCAATGAGAAGGGAGCCCTCACTGGAGAAGACCCTGATTCTGGGAAAGACAGAAGGCAAAAGAAGAAGGGAGTGTCAAAAAATGAGATGGCTGGACAGCGTTAGTGATGTAGCTAATATGAATTTGAGCAGTCTTCGGAGGATGGTGGAAGACAGGAGGGCCTGGTGTGACTTGGTCCATGGGGTCGCAAAGAGTCAGATTGACTGTGTGACTGAACAACAACAAAAACTTGTGTGGCTAGTCAGTCCAAGAATGCTCCTAGTCATCCAGTGGGCCTTACAGCAGAGTGAGGATTTGAACCTATGTCTCCCAGGTCCTTGTCCAACACAGTAACTGATACACCACATGATGCTCCTAGATGCCTACTGTTTCCTTTATCTTCCATCCTTAATTGCTGAGTCACTATACTAATGTCAGTACCCAATTAAGCAGAAGTTATTTTTATCTCTGTTCTATCTTGTTTCGGATTGCTGGCAGATTGTACTTCTCCACCCATATGATTATATGGCCGGGATTTAGGACAGGACGTCTTGGCTGGTAGCCAGTGAGATGCAACAAGTGATGTAGAAGACTTGAGACAGCCAAAAGATTTGAAACGACGATCCATGAAGGTTAAAGCAGAAAGTGCCAAAAGCAGGATCGCGGCTGAGTATCAAGTATACAAAAGTAATGACTACCGGGGAAGTACACAACTTTAAGGCTGAAGATGAGACTACACCCAAAAGATCAGAAGGATACTGAAACTGGGAAAGGCAGACATGAAGGAATTGGAAAAGATCCTTAAGTGTAGGGATGGGTCACTGACTACAGCCAGAAAAGAGAGCCAGTTTGTTGCAGTGTTAAGTGCACAGACTCTTACCTGGGAGAACTGGGTTTAATTCCCCACTCCTCCACTGGCACCTGCTGGTATGGTCTTGGGTCAGTCATAACTCTCTCAGAGGTGTTCTGCTCAAGAGCAGTTCTGTGAGAGTTATCTCAGCCCCACCTACCTCACAAGGTGTCTGTTGTGGGGAGTCGAAAAGAAAGAAGATTGTAAACCATTCAAAAACTCCATCGGGTAGTGAAGGGCTGGGTATAAATCCACCCTGAGACTCCTTCAGGCAGGGGTGGAATTCTAGTAGGAGCTCCTTTGCATATTAGGCCACACACCCCTGATGTAGCCAATCCTCCAAGAGCTTACAAAAAAGAGCCTTATAAGCTCTTGGAGGATTGGCTACATCAGGGTGTGTGGCCTAATATGCAAAGGAGCTCCTGCAAGAATTCCACCCCTGCCTTCAGGTAGTGAAGGGCTGAGTATAAATCCAATCTCCTCCTCTTCCATCAAGTTAATTCATGCCACAGTATTTTCCATTACTACATAGAGAATCATAGAATCATAGAGTTGGAAGGAACCTCCAGGGTCATCTAGTCCAACCCCCTGCACAATGCAGGAAACTCACAAACACTTCCCCCTAAATTCACAGGATCTTCATCGCTGTCAGATGGCCATCTAGCCTCTGTTTAAACACCTCCAAGGAAGGGGAGCCCACCACCTCCCAAGGAAGCCTGTTTCACTGAGGAATCGCTCTAACAGTCAGGAAGTTCTTCCTAACGTTGAGCCAAAAACTCTTTTGATTTAATTTCAACCCATTGGTTCTGGTCCGACCTTCTGAGGCCAC
Organism: Heteronotia binoei; assembly: GCF_032191835.1. Classification (NCBI taxonomy): domain Eukaryota; kingdom Metazoa; phylum Chordata; class Lepidosauria; order Squamata; family Gekkonidae; genus Heteronotia; species Heteronotia binoei. Next base: position 18,112,240 of record NC_083224.1, read on the forward strand.
AGAAAACAATTCCACACCCTCCTCTATAGGACAGCCCTTCAGGTATTTGAAGATGGTGATCATATCACCTCTCAGCTGCCTCCTCTCCAGGCTAAACATCCCCAGCTCCTTCAACCTTTCTTCATAGGACTTGGTCTCCAGAAGTGTGAAAGTTGGACAACGAAGAAAACTGACAGAAAGCTTCCTTTGAAATGTGGTACTGGAGGACAGTTTTATGGATACTGCAGACCGCCAAAAGACAAATAAGTGGTTTCTAAACCAAATTAAGCCTGAACTCTTCGTGGAAGCGAAAATGACCAACCTGAGGGTATCATATTTTTGGATACATGATGAGTAGACAAGAGTTATTGGGAAAGACAGTCATGCTGGGAAAAGCTGAAGGCCACAGGAAAAGAGGAAGACCCAATATGAGATGGATGGACTCCACTGAGGAAGTCATGGCCCTCTGGTCGCAACACTTGAGACTGACTGTTAACAATAGGACAGTTTAGAAGATATTCATAGGGATCTGTAAAGATTTGAATTTATATATGTGTGTTTCTTTAGGTGTTGGGGGAGGGAGAGAGAGTGGGGGGTCAGTAGTGAACTCTCAGTGGAGTGACAGCAGTTGTCAGTATTTCGTTTCAAAAGTTGCAAAACTGAGACCCTCAACATCTTCTTGACCAAAAGTTGCTTAGCAGACACTTCTTGGCCATTTCTGGCCTGTCTTTTAGGTACTCTCACAACCAGGGTTCGTTTCAAAGAAAAATAGGTGGTGGAGCTCATCCAGGGATTGTATGTGCAGCTGCGCATGCTATTCAATGGACAAGGTGGGGAGGAGGGTGGGGAACTGTCAAAAAGGTTCAGGAGCTGTGCTCCTGTGAGCTCCTGCTGAATCAGAGGCCTGCCCACAACCAATCTTTATCTGCTGCCCGTCTGATGGAGAGAAAAAGGAAGGGAAAAGGATTTGCACGTCTCCCACAACAGTAACAAAAACGCAGATGTCCTCCACAGCATTAATAACAGTGTTTGGATTCTCATCTAATGATAAAGACACCCAAATTCCAACTGTGGTAACATTCACAACAGAAGATAGATGGCCATCTGACAGCAATGCTGATTCTGTGAATTAGGCAGATCAGGAGAAGAAGGGCTTGAAGGGTTGCATCAGTGTTTAGTTCTTGTGGCCCTTTCTTACACATCCAGGGATCCTAGAGGGCTGTCTGTCTCTCTCACACACAATTGGGGGGGGGGGGGGAAATCCAAGAGTAGTTCAGACATTATATTCAATAAATTCAGAACTTTATCCAGAAATAATGCAAACATTTAGAGAAAATCAGGGCTTTCTTTGTAGAAAAAGCCCAGCAGGAACTTATTTGCATATTAGGCCACACTCCCTAACACCAAGCCAGCCAGAACTGTGCGTTTCTGCTCAAAAAAAGCTCTGGAGACAATACAGTACACACTTCCTTAACAGTCTTTAACTTAAGAAGGCAGTGAAAACAATCCATGCTAAATCCACTGAGGGCCCTTCACATTACTGTGAAAGCGTGTTAACATCTGCTGAAACGAATATGTAGAAAGAGATCACAGGGGCACCTGCGTTTTACCATCCCTCCTCATAGCATCATGTCTATTACCTATTTATTTTCCTCACCCTTTCTCCACAAGCTTAAGTTGTTCCTCTCTCCTCCATTTTACTTGCCAGCTCCAGTTTGGTGTAGTGGTTAAGTCCACGGACTCTTATCTGGGAGAACTGGGTTTGATTCCCCACTCCTCCACATGCACCTGCTGGGATGGCCTTGGGTGAGTCAGAAGCAGTTCTGCTCAAGGGCAGTGTCTGTCAGAGCTCTCTCAGCCCCACCTACCTCACAGGGTGTCTCCTATGGGGAGGGAAGGGAAAGGAGATTATAAACTGTTCTGAAACTCCTTTGAGTAGTGAAGGGTGAGGTATAAATCCAATCTCCTCCTTCTATTATGAGACTGGGTATTACAACATCCTTTCCATCTCAAGAAAATTTCAGAGGGTAGAGGTGTTGGTTTGCAGTAGAACAGTTTGATTTGAGTCCAGTAAAGATAAACCAGAGTTTCAGGGTATAATCTTTTAAGGATCAAAGCTCCCTCTGAGGATGTTCTCCACAGCTGAGAACGAAACGTCTGGAAGGAAAACTTTCTCCAGTAGCCCGAAAAATTCTACAAACCCTAATGATGATGCCAGCTGTGAAAACCTGAAATCTTTGATAACACGCCTCTACGGGGAGGAATCCTACCGCCTGATCCGACGGCTGGAGACACTTCGCAAGAGAAAGGCCCAACTCCTCTGCTCACTCACCTTTCTGCTACGCTGCCGAGATACATTCACAAACCAATTGCCCTCTCACCACACCCCCTCCAGCCTAGAAATAGCAGCTCTCCAGCAGCCCTGGCCTCACTCAATGCACAGCAGCCAAGAAGGTCTGAGCGCCTGCTCCGGCTGCAACGCCACTGAGGATGTTCTCCGCAGCTGAGAACGAAACGTCTGGAAGGAAAACTTTCTCCAGTAGAACACGGCACTTGAGCCCGAAAGATTCTACAAACCCTAAAGCTCCCTCTGTCAGCCATGAGTAGGAATGGAGATCCCTGAATCTTTTTTATCCCAGTCAGAATGTCCCAAGGCATTTCCCCTCTGTTCCAATCACTCTGATTATAATATAAGAACATCAGAAGAGCCCTGCTGGATCAAATCAGTGAGGCTCCATCTAGCCCAGCACCCTATCTCCACACAGTGGCCAACCAGCTCCTCTGGAGGGCCAACAACAAGGCACAGAGGCCGTCATAAGAGCATTTGAAAAGCCCTGCTGGATCAGGCTAGTGGTCCATCTACTCCAGCATCCTGTCTCACACAGTGGCCAACCAGTTCCTCTGGATAGCCAACAACAGGGCAAAGAGGCCGAGGCCTTCCCCTGGTGTTGCCTCCTGGCTTTGGGAATCAGTCCCTCTGAATGTGGAGATTTCCCTCAGCCATCATGGCTAGTAGCCACTGACAGACTTATCAATGATAGACATTGAGAGACATATATGCATCCTTTAAAAGCATTTTCTACAACATCTGGTGTCTGTTGTGGGAGAATAAGATAAAGGAAATTGTAAGCTGTTTTGAGACTGATTCAGAGAGAAGAAAAGGCTATAAATCTACAGTCGTGGTCTTCTTCAACATAATCTCAAAAAAAAACAAAACACATGTGGAATTTGAAATCTGGTTCGGGATGCCCTTAACTTCCTCCCTTCCCCTCTCCTTTTGACTAAAGTCCGTTACAAACACAACGTTCTAGTCACAGGTTTGCTAGAAGCCTGTGGAGAACTGGAAGAAGGGAACATGTGAGAAACATTTTGACATGTATTTAAACTGAACGTTTCCACCAAACTGGTGCCACGTCAACTCCACAAACACCTCACAAGCCTCACAGTGTCAACAGCAATAAATTAGCCCTTCAAAGCAGAGATTTTTTTTTAAAAGTAATGACCACAGTTTCCATGAGGCCAGCAGCTGCAGACCTGAAGTGCCCCTGAATGTATTTAAAAATGCAGAGATCTTTATCCTGAGAAATGCCAGTGTATTCCACTTTTCTCCCTGAAGGAGACCTTTTCAACAGAAACACTCTGTAAACAACAAACCATATTTTTGGCCAGTCCAGGGGTTACAAGTCAGGGCCTATTAGTCCAGGGGTGTCAAACTCATTTGTTACGAGGGCAGGATCTGACATAAATGAGACCTTGTCAGGCGGGGCTGTGTGCGTTCCTATTTAAGATTAGGTAGCAGAGATATAAACTTTATAAAGGACACAGACAAACACAATTAATTTTTTTTTTTTTTTTAGAAAAACCTTAAAAATAAAACATGCTTAAAACATTAGCACTGGTTGGTCTTAAAGGTGCTTTCTTTGTATCTCTCCCATGGGATCCAGGGAACTGGGCAAAGGAAGCTCTGGCCACTCCCTTCCTTCTCCAAGGGACCAGGAGGTAGAGCTTCAGCCAACGAAGGAAGAGAGGCTTGGCTCAGTAGCTCTGCTGTGAGATTGAGAGAGCCTGGCAAAACAAGCTTTGCCTCATCCCCAAGGGAGGAGCCTCAGCCAATAGAGAAAATAGAGGTTTTGCTCTGTAGCTCCTGTGCAATTGAGCAACCTGGCAAAGCAAGCTGTGATGTGGAAGGAATCGAGAGAGAGGGAGAAGGAAGCAGATGACAGCCAGTTGCTTAGGGTCCTGATTGGAGCCCTCTAGGGGCCTGATTTGGCTCTCGGACTGCATGTTTGACATCCTTGTTTTCAGCTCACATCTCTGGTCAAGCTGTACAAAGTACCTCAAAAAAGAAGCAAGAATAAAATCCTTAGCAAGCTATAGCGGCTAGTATCTCCCTTCCCCTTCTATCACCTCCTTCCATAGGTAGTAGAAAGTGTGGTCAAGTCACAGCTGACTTACGGCAACAACGCTTGGTTTTCAAGGCAGGGTTTCCAAGAGATGTTCGGGGGTGGTTTGCCATTGCCTACCTCTCCCCCATGCCCCTGGTATTTCCATCCATATACTGACCAGGGCAGATCCCGCTTAGTTTCCAAGATCTGATGACATCAGGTTAGCCTGGCTATCCTGGTCAGGGATTACAAACATGCATTCCTGGTTTAGCAGCTCAAGTACATAAGAACATAAGAGAAGCCATGTTGGATCAGGCCAATGGCCCATCCAGTCCAATTCTCTGTGTCACACAGTGGCCAATACATGTGTGTGTGTATATATATACATACACACATACACATACATATATATATATATATACAGTGGCTAATAGCCACTGATGGACCTCTGCTCCATATTTTTATCTAATCCCTTTTTTATTTTATTTTTTTGTCTTCGCCACTCCAGATTCGGGGATCTGAACCCGACTCCCTTTCGATCGGCCGAGGGCAACAGAGGCCGTCGCCTGTTCCTTTGGAACGGCGCTCACCTATCTCTCAGGACTGACTAATCACACTCTCATCAGGAATTAGAAGCTTACCAGTATCAGCCATGGTTGGTAATTGGATGGAAGCAGGAGGTTTTTTTATAGTAGGAACTCCTTTGCGTATTAGGCCACACACCCCTGATGTAGCCAATCCTCCCGGAGTTTACAGCAGGCCCTGTAAGCTCTTGGAGGATTGGCTACCTTAGGGGTGTGTGGCCTAATACGCAAAGGAGTTCCTGCTACAAAAAAGTCCTGGATGGGAGCCCATCAAGGAATATAAAGGTTGTTACTCAGAGGTAAGAAATGGCAAACCACCTCTGAATGGCTTGTGCCTTCAAAATCTATGCTTCTGGGGTCATCGTGAGTCAGTTGTAACTTGACAGCACACAATTATTATTATTTGTGGTTTCTGAGGAAGATCTGTCCAGGCCAGTTGTGCCCTTCCTCTCCTGAATGCCTCTTCACATAGTGAAGAGCTGCCTTTGAGTTTGTGTGGTAAAACAATATACTTTTTTCGTTTTTCCTGAGTTGGTAATGAGTAAATGTTTAGACTGCAACGTGACTTTTTAACCACCGGCATTTCTTAGGATAAGGATCTCCATATTTGTAGATAACTTGGGGGCACCTCAGGTTTGCAGCTGCTGACCTCATGGAAACTGTGGCCATTGCTTAAAAAAAAATTCTCTGCTCTGAAGGGCTAATTTATTGCTGTTGATGCTGGGCTTGTGAGGCGTTTATGGAGTTGATGTGGTACCAGTTTGGTGGAAATAAACACACACGTCAAAATGTTTCTCACACATTCCCTTCTCCCTCCAGCTTCCAAACTCGCCGTATTTATTAGATAGATCGTTTGTTCAAACCTGGACATGCAAGCCTTATTTTCTAGATCTGGGACCCACTTCATCTCTCCCACTGGTGCTCAGATACAAATGGTGGTTTTGTTTATCAGCTGTTCCTCCCAACTCTATTTGTCTTGGGCTGTGCAATTCTAGGGGCAGTCATCAAGACCAAAGGCAACACAGCAGACTTTCATCTAGCAGGTGACAGGAAGTAAAATGACAGGAAGTAAAATGACATCACAGCCATGTGACAGCCCTGCTAAAAACAAATTTTCTCCACTCTTTACACTGCTATTCTGCTGCAAGTGGTCTGAGGTCCTTCCTCTTGAGCAGCAGCAGGTGATCTTCCAAAAAGTGGTGAAACCAAAAAACTCTGGCTATATAAGGACTTACAACCCAGCAGGAAAGGATCACCCACCTAAGGTCTTGATCTGTGAACTGAAAACCACTATTCTGGATGATCCAAAGGCAGGTGACTCTTTTCCCCTCACCTGTATTTTGGAGCAACAGTTTTACCTGCTTGGGAAAATACTATTGTTGCTGCTATTTTAGGAAGTCTTTTAAATGACTTTTTTGTTTTTACTGTTAAGACATTTGTCAGACAGCACTGAGAACTTAAGAAAAGTAATATTGTAAACCAAAGAACCATTCTATTTGCCTGTTTATACTTAGATTTTCAGGCATCAATGTACATAACATATAGCATATTATTTAAAATAGAGAGCCCCGTGGTGCAGAGTGGTAAAGCTACAGTACTGCAGTCCGAGCCCTCTGCTCACAACCTGAGTTCGATCCCGGCGGAAGCTGAGTTCAGGTAGCCGGCTCGAGGGTGACTCAGCCTTCCATCCTTCTGAGATCGGTAAAATGAGTACCCAGCTTGCTGGGGGGGGGGGGAAGTGTAGATGACTGGGGAAGGCAATGGCAAACCACCCTGTAAAAAGTCTGCCATGAAAATGTATGATGCGATGTCACACCAGAGTCGGAAACAACTGGTGCTTGCACAAGAGACTGACTACCTTTACCTTTTTATTATATCACATAAACATAAGATATTATAGCATTGGGAAAGGTGAAGAAAAGGGCAACTAGAATGATTAAAGGGTTGGAACACTTTTCCCTATGAAGGAAGGTTAAAGCATTTGAGGCTCTTCAGCTTGGAGAAACGATGACTGAGGGATGACATGATAGAGGTTTACAAGACTGTGCATGGGATAGAGAAGGTAGAGAAAGAAGTACTTTTCTTCCTTTCTCACAATACAAGAACTTACGGACACTCAAGGAAATTGCTGGCTGTTGGGTTAGAACAGATAAAAGGAAATACTCCTTCACCAAAAGTCATTAACACATGGAATTCACTGCCACAGGAGGTGGTGGCAGCTACAAGTATAAATGGCTTCAAGAGGACATGGGATAAACATATGGAGCAGAGGTCCATCAGTGGCTATTAGCCACAAGGTACAGATGGAACTCTGGGAAAAGAGATGCTCTGTATTCTTGGTTCTTTGGAGGGAAGGAAGAGTGGGAGGACTTCTAGTGCCCTGGCCTCACTGGTGGACCTCCTGATAGCACCTGTTTTGGCCACTGTGTGACACAGACTGTTGGAGTGGATGGGCCAATGGCATGATCCAACATGGCTGGCTTCTCTTATGTTCTTATGAGTGTCAGACTAGGATCTGGGAAATCTAAGGTTTAGATCCCCATTTGTGCTATGGGAAGCTGCTGGGTAACTTTGGGCTGGTCACATACTCTCAGCCTAGCCTACCTCACAGGGTTGTTGTGGGGATAAAAAGGAGAAGAGAACGATGCAGGCCGCTCTGGGACCCTGCTGGGAGGAAGGCAGAATATAACTGAAGTAAATAAGCAACCACAGTAAGAATTTAATTTACATCTTACAGCATGCACTGTGTTTTATAAGTAGCACAAGCAAAAGCCCCCTGCCCCGCAGAGCTCGCAATGTACATTTTGATAGGTGTGCATGTACGCATGAGAGATAGAAAAGAGCAGTCCAAAATCTGAAGTTTAGCGTTGGCCTAGTTACAACCCTCCTTCCCCAACAGAAAAGCATTCTTCTCTAGTCAGATAAAAGGTATCCCATACCTCAAAAAAAGGGCTAAAAATATCTCTGACTTTTGGGTTTGTTGCTAAAAATGCTCTGTGGCAACTCCAAGAGCACAAAGCCTCAACTCTGCCAATCTATTATCCCCGTTAAGAACTGCTTTTATATTCCGTCGCAAAACTTAATTTTAAAGTACAGCTTTCCTGGGCTCTTTGCATAATCTGGTAACTGAGTCTCAAAAAAAAATAAAAATAAAATAAAACCGCTCTGAAAAGACAAAAAAGAAAGCCAAATGCACGAAACGAAATAAATCTACCCTAACCTGTTATGTAAGGAACAGCCTGAGTCAATATCATGCCAGTCATGAAAGTCATTAATTCTGAACCCTGCAGGGACAAGATCTTAATGTGCTTTTTCTTTTTTTCGATGCTGAGTACGGATGTCTGCTACTTCATCCCTCCCACTGGTGCTGGGATACAAATGGTAGTTTTGTTGATCAGCTGTTCCTCCCAACTGCATTTGACTTCAACTCTGCAGTTTTAGGGGCAGTCATCAATGGCAACACAGCAGAATTTCACCTAGCTTGGTCCTCAGAGCTGTAAGCTTTTGCTAGTCATAGCTAAAATCAATACAACATCCAGGGCTTTTTTTGTAGCAGGAACTCCTTTGCATATTAGGCAACACGCCCCGCTCCCCCCCCCCCGATGTAGCCAATCCTCCAAGACCTTACAGGGCTCTTAGTACAGGGCCGACTGTAAGCTTCAGGAGGATTGGCTGCATCAGGGGTGTGTGGCCTAATATGCAAAGGAGTTCCTGCTACAAAAAAAAGCTTTGCTTGTGAGGAGAAAATTGGTGAGAAAGATGTAGCCAATCCTCCAAGAGCTTACAGGGCTCTCATTACAGGGCCGACTGTAAGCTTCAGGAGGATTGGCTACATCCGGGGTGTGTGGCCTAATATGGAAAGGAGCTCTTGCTGCAAAAAAAAAAAAAACCCTGACAACACCCTTAACAGCAACTGTGTTGGATCAGACCAGTTGTTTGTCCATGGGTTGCCGCATCCTGCTGTACAGAGTGGAAAACTATATGACCCCAGAAACCAAAGCCTTTCCCTGTCATTGCCTCAGCAATGGTGTTCAGAGATACGCTGCCTCTGAACATGGAGGTTCCATTTAGCCATCATGGAACAGTAGAGCACAGGCCTTTTAACACCCTTGCTGTTTATGAGCTACAAACTACGCCTGACTATCCCTTCATTCCAAGGAGATGGGATGTTTTCCATTGTGGACCACCTGGATCACAGAGGTGGAACTAGACTAAATATTCATGTACTGCATGATGGATATAGAGAGGTAGTCCAGCAGCAGATCTGGAACAGGAAGAAGAAGAAGAAGAAGAAGACTGCAAAATTATTCCCCGCCCTTCTCTCTGAACCAGCTTACAGTCTCACATATCTTCTCCCCCAACAACATACACCCTATGAGGTGAGTGGGCCTGAGAGGGCTCTCACAGCAGCTGCCCTTTCAAGGACAGAGAGCAGCCTACAATCTTCTTTCCCTTCCTCCCCCACAACAGACACCCTGTGAGGTGGGTGGGGCTGGAGAGGGCTCTCCCAGCAGCTGCCCTTTCAAGGACAGAGAGCGGCCTACAATCTCCTTTCCATTCCTCCCCCACAACAGACACCCTGTGAGGTGGGTGGGGCTGAGAGGGCTCTCCCAGAAGCTGTCCTTTCCAGGACAGAGAGCGGCCTACAATCTCCTTTACCTTCCTCCCTCACAACAGACACCTGTGAGGTGGGTGGGGCTGGAGAGGGCTCTCACAGCAGCTGCCCTTTCCAGGACAGAGAGCGGCCTACAATCTCCTTTCCATTCCTCCCCCACAACAGACACCCTGTGAGGTGGGTGGGCCTGAGAGGGCTCTCACAGCAGCTGCCCTTTCAAGGACAGAGAGCGGCCTGCAATCTCCTTTACCTTCCTCCCTCACAACAGACACCCTGTGAGGTGGGTGGGGATGGAGAGGGCTCTCACAGCAGCTGCCCTTTCAAGGACAGAGAGCGGCCTACAATCTCCTTTACCTTCCTCTCCCCACAAAAGACACCCTGTGAGGGAGGTGGGGCTAAGAGAGCTCTTACAGCAGCTGCCCTTTCAAGGACAACTCCTATGAGAGCTATGGCTAACCCATGACTATTCCAGCAGGTGCAAGTGGAGGAGTGGGGAATCAAACCCAGTTCTCCCAGATAAGAGTCCCCACACTTCACCACTACACCAAACTGGCTCTCAAACAAGGCATTCAAAGGAGGAGGAGTTGCTGCGATATTGAGCAACTGGCTACCCTCACATTGACTGGATAAATGGATGTTCCAGTCGTGTAAAAGAGGTACAATTTCTAGAGACCCTAAGTGACTGCACCCTAGAACAGCTGTGCCACAGAACTAACCAGAGAGGAAGCAACCTTGGACTTCATCCTCAGTGGTGCTCTCCAAGACCTACAACAAGATGCAGATGTGGTTGACCTGAACTTTTCTAAAATGAGGAATCAGGTAAGAAGGAAGCTGAAAGGAACAGTCAGGTGGGTAAAATCAAGACCACAGGTGAGGAAAGGAAGTAGGAAGTCTAAGAGGTCACCAGCATGGTTAGCGGGTAGTGGGATGGAAGCTTTTAGAGTGAAAAAGGCTTCCTTTGGAAACTGGAAGACTTGCCCAGGAGGCACACGAAAAAGAAAACATACTTGGCACAAAGGGAATGCAAATGGTCAATTAGGGATAGGATAAAGGATTCTGAGGAACTATTGTCAAAGGCTTCAAGACTAACACTGAAGAATTCTTTAAATACCTGAGGAGCAGGGAAAAAAATGGTTGGCCCATTGAATGACAATGGAATTAAAGAGTACTTAAAGGAGGATAAGTGTGCTGCTGAGAAGCTAAATGTATTTTTCTCATCTGTCCCTCAGTGCTGAAGATACAATGCAGGGATTCAAGTTGCACCTTTTAAGACCAACTTAGTTTTATTTAGAACGTAAGCTTTCGTGTGCTCTCTGAAGCACACTTCATCAGACGAGGAATCTGGCACAGTGAGCAAAGCCACACATAGCTGGTAGTCCATGGCTCAGAATGCAAACGGACTACCAGCTATGTGCGGCTTTGCTCACTGCGCCGGATTCCTCGTCTGATGAAGTGTGCTTAGAGAGCACACGAAAGCTTACGTTCTAAATAAAACTAAGTCGGTCTTAAAGGTGCAACTTGAATCCTGTTTTGTTCTACTCCTTCAGACCAACACGGCTGACTACTTGGATCAATACAGGGATTGTTCCTGAGCCCAGTGTAGAAATTTCTGAAACCATGAGGATAAGGTGGAAAGTTTGGAGGAAATGGATGCATATGCAATGTGTGTGTGTTAAATGCCTGCAAGTCACTTCCAGCAACCTTATAAATCAATAATCTCCACAGCATCCTGTTAAGAGCCTTGTCTATGTCTGGCAAACAGACCATCCAGTCCAACCCCCTGCTCCATGCAGGATCAGCCTAAAGCGTTTCCGTGGCTTCCTTGATGCAGTTAATCTATGTTGTGTTGGTCTTCCTCTTTTCCTGTTGCCTTCAACTTTTCCTAGCATTACTGTCTTTTCCAGTGAGTCTTGTCTTCCCTACAAGTCAAGAGTCTTACACAATACTTTCATATTTACTGTAAACTTATTTTGTTTCTTAAACAATATATCGCTGACAACATATTTCTCCACGCCTACTAGCCCTTTGCATATCACCTAATCCAATCATGCCTGCTATTGTCATTCACCTGCTAGAGAGCCAGTTTGGTGTAGTGTTTAAGTGTGTGAATTCTTATCTGGGAAGAACTGGGTTTCATTTCCCACTCCTCCACTTGCAGCTGCTGGAATGGCCTTAGGGTCAGTCATAGCTCTTGCAGAGCTGTCCTTAAAAGGACAGCTTCTGGGAGAGCTCTCTGAGCCCCACCTACCTTAGTTAATTTGATTTATATTCCGGCCTCCCCCGAAGCAGGCTCAGGGTGGCTCACAATACATAACAATAAAAACATTTAAATTAAACATTAGATTAAAACTATGTGGTGCTAATTTCCATACAGTTTAAAGGTGGCATTCAGTGATCTTACAGGGTGTCTGATGTGCAGGAGGAAGGTAAGGAAAGGAAAGGTCCCCGTACAAGCACCAGTCGTTTCTGACTCTGGGTTGACGTTGCTTTCATAACATTTTCACAGCAGATTTTTTATGGGGTGGTTTGCCACTGCCTTCCCCAATCATCTAAGCTTTCCCCCCAGCAAGCTGGGGACTCATTTTACCAACCTCAGAAGGATGGAAAGCTGAGTTCAACCCGAATCAGCTACCTAAAAACCCAGCTTCCACCGGGGATCGAACTCAGGTCATGAGCAGAGCTTAGGGCTGCAGTACTGCAGCTTTAACACTCTGCGCCATGGGGCTCGGAGATCGTAAACTGCTCTGAGACTCTGAGATTCAGAATGAAGGTGAGGTTTCATTCTCAAATATATGGCCCCTTCCAGCTCTATGATTCTGGGTATAAATCCAATATCCTCCTTCTTCCATCCAGCATCTGAAACCATTCCACTTTCCAAGATATAAGGACAGATGGACTCACATTCTAGCTGAATCTGAAGAAGTGAACAGTGACTCATGAAAACTCGTACCTGGCCACATATTTTATTAGTGCTAACGTACATTGTTCTATTTGGCATGTTTATGAAAAAAAATATAAACGCTTGTTCTTTTGTACAAGCAAAATTACGACTACCTGCAGTGCTAGAGTCAGCTGCCAAGCGCTGCACCCAACAGTACCACACAGAACATCGTTTCTGCCTTCTGAGCAGAGTAAACATTGAAAACAGAAGGTCGATTTTGTAGAGAACAAAAAAGGATATCTTGTTTGTTCAGAAACAAACAAGTCTCGCGCATTGACTTAACATCAGCAGGATATTTGGATACCCAGTTAAAAACTGCAATGTTAAGAACAATGAACGCTCTATGCACATATCACACATTACAGCATATTAATTGTGGACAAAATGTGTCATATTTAGACAATGTGTCCTTAAGGTACACGTTATTTTCATAGTTTCAACCACCACCACCCAGCACTTCCACACAGTTGCTATTCTTTTAATCAGAACAACAGGCGGAAAGTCCTTGGACAAAAATCCGTCCATCTTCTCATTCATTCTACTTTTTCTTTTTCTGGGGTGCCACACCTCTATACAATGCATATGTTTATTAAGAAATTGGTTTCTAAAATGGAGCCCACTCCCCCTAAGAAGCAAAGAAAAGTAAAGAAGTTATAGGGATGCCAGCCTTCAGGTGGGACCTGGAGACCCCCTGGAATTACAGTTCATCTCTAGACTGCAGAGATCAGTTCCCCTGGAGAAAAATAGATGCTTTGGAAGGTGGAATCTATGGCATCATACCCCATTGATGTCCCTGTCCTCCATAGGCTTTATTCCCAAATCTTCAGGAATTCCCCATCCTGGAGTTGACAACCCTACCGCTCCCACCTGCCCGCCAGTGGCCAGGGGAGACCTGGCAACTCATTATATGTATACACAGCACTTGTCAGCCCATGCTACACACTCATACAAAGATACCTTAAACCATGGGTAGCCAAACTGTGTCTCAGGAGCCACATGTGGCTCTTTCACACATATTGTGTGGCTCTCAACGTCTCCACCGCCATGTCGGCCGGCTTGGAGAATGCATTTAAAGTTAAATTTGCTCTCTTTCCACCTCTTCCTCCCTCCCCCATCTTCCTTCCTCCCTCTCTCCCCTCAAACCTCTGACATTCATGTCTTGTGGCTCTCAAACATCTGAGATTTATTCTATGTGGCTCTTGCGTTAAGCAAGTTTGGCCACCTCTGCCTTAAACTAAGTGTGGCCATTCATCCTTCTAACCTAGTAACACTGACTGATAGAAACCCTCCAATGGTCTGAGTCAGAAAAAGCCTTTTCCCATTACCACCATCTTGTAACTGGAGATATCAGGAACTGAACCTGAGATCTTCTGCATACAATAGCTTTACATACAATAGCTATGGCTTCTCCTGTTCTATTATTAAAGCATTCACTTTAAAAAAAATCACATTTTTTTTCTTTCTTTCAAGATCAACATGCCTACACGGGATAAAATCGTGGCATCTGTGCATGAGAGGGAGACAAAAAATCCTGATGGACAAAAGGGAATACTTCTTAACGAAGATTAAAATATGGGATTCACTGCCAGAAGATGTAGTGACGGATAGATTGATGGAAAACCCACTATCAGTGGCGACTAGGCACAGAGACTAAAGGGAATTGCCATGTTCCGAGGTGGTCAACCTCTGAATTCCAGAGGCACGAGGCAACATCAGGGGAAGGCCTCAGACTACAGAATCATAGAATTGGAAGGGACCTCCACGGTCATCTAGTCTAACCCCCTGCATAATGCAGGAAATTCACAAATACCTCCGCACCCCTCCCCCAGTGACACTCATAGAATTTAAAATTGCTGACTGACCCCAAAATGGCGAACAGCATTTCCCTGGGTGTGTAAGAAACGGCCACGAGAACTAAGCGCTGATGCAACCCTTCCTGCCCTCTTTCTCATGATCTGCTTACGTTCACAGAATCAGCATTTAACCTTTAAAAACCTCCAAAGAGCCTGCACACCTCCTGAGGAAGTCTGTTCCACTGAGGATCAGCTCTGTCAGGAAGTTCTTCCTAATGTTGAGCTGGAAACTCTTTTGATTTAATTTCAACCTGTTGGTTCTGGTCCTACCTTCTGGGGCCACAGAAAACAACTCCACACCATCCTCTATAGGACAGCCCTTCAAGTCCTTGAAGATGGTGATTGTAAACATACCCAGCTCCTTCAACCTTTCTTCATAAGACTATGCCCTGTTGTTGGACCTCCAGAGGAACTGGTTGGCTACTAAACAGTCTAGTGGCACCTTTGAGACCAACAAAATTTTCACACAGTTCGCCACTGTGTGAGATGGGATGCTGGACTAGATGGGCTACTGGCCTGTTTCAGCATGTTTTTGGTTAGGCCAAGGCAGCAGCTGTGCTGTGATTTGAACTTGAGTTCCCAGTCATATGAAGAGCCCCGTGGCGCAGTGTTAAAGCTGCAGTACTACAGTCCTAGGCTCTGCTCACGACCTGAGTTCGATCCCCGGTGGAAGCTGGGTTTTCAGGTAGCTGGTTCGAGGTTGACTCAACCTTCCAAAGTCGATAAAATGAGTACCCAGCATGCTGGGGGGAAAGTGTATGACTGGGGAAGGCAATGGCAAACCACCCCGTAAAAAGTCTGCCGTGAAAACGTTGTGAAAGCAACATCACTCCAGAGTTGGAAACGACTGGTGCTTGCTCAGGGGACCTTTCCTTTCCTTTCCCAGTCATAATCTAACTATACAATCACACTAGTGAGTTAGTGAAATGACAGCACCTAGCTAGATTTCTTTTTTAAAAAATCCTTACATGTAGCATATCATTGCTTATGCAACCCAAAGAAACATGTGGCATGTTTGATATAGAACAAGGGTGGCCAAACTTGCTTAACGTAAGAGCCACACAGAATAAACATAAGATTTTTGAGAGCCACAAGACAGGAAGGAAGGCAAATAGACGGGGGAGGAGGAGGGAGAGAGAGGTGGAAAGAAATCAACTTTAACTTTAAATGCATTATCCAAGCTGCCAGTCTAGCTTGGCTTGTCGAAGTGACTTAAAGAGACAATTCATAGAATCATAGAGTTGGAAGGGACCTCCAGGGTAATCTAGTCCAACCCCCTGCACAATGCAGGAAACGCAAATAAAAAGGTAAAGGTAGTCAGTCCCCTGTGC
Organism: Heteronotia binoei; assembly: GCF_032191835.1. NCBI lineage: Eukaryota > Metazoa > Chordata > Lepidosauria > Squamata > Gekkonidae > Heteronotia > Heteronotia binoei. Next base: position 18,127,928 of record NC_083224.1, read on the forward strand.
AAGTACCAGTCGTTTCTGACTCTGGGGTGATGCTGATTTCACGTCAGACTTTTTGTGGGGTGGTTTTCCATCCTTCCGAGGTCGATAAATGAGTACCCAGCTTGCTGGGGGGAAAGTGTAAAAAGACTGGGAAAGGCAATGGCAAACCACCCCGTAAAAAAGTCTGCCGTGAAAACGTTGTGAAAGCAACATCACCTCAGAGTTGGAAACGACTGCACAGGGGACCTTTCCTTTCCTTGCCATTGCCTTCCCCAGTCATCTACACTTTCCCCCCCAACAAGCTGGGTATTCCTTTTACTGACTTCGGTAGGATGGAAGGCTGAGTCAACCTGGAGCCGGCTACCTGAACCAGCTTCTGCTGGGACCGTGAGCAAAGAGTTCAGACTGCAGTACTGCAGCTCTACCACTCTGCGCCACAGGGCTCTCTTAACTCACAAATAAAGGTAAAGGTAGCCCCCTGTGCAAGCACCAGTTGTTTTCAACTCTGGGGTGACGTTGCTTTCACAACGTTTTCACGGCACACTTTTTACGGGATGGTTCGCCATTGCTTTCCCCAGTCATCTACACTTTCCCCCCAGCAAGCTGGGTACTCATTTTACTGACCTCGGAAGGATGGAAGGCTGAGTCAACCTGGAGCTGGCTACCTGAACCCAGCTTCCGCCGGGATCGAACTCAGGTCGTGAGCAGAGGGCTCCGACTGCAGTACTGCAGCTTTACCACTCTGCGCCAGGGGGCTCTCTTAACTCACAAACACCTCCCCCTAAATTCACAGGATCCTCATTGCTGTCAGATGGCCATCTAGCCTCTGTTCAAAAACCTCTAAGGAAGGTCCAACAAATGCCTTCTCCAAGTCAGCTGAAGGGGTGGGGTGGGGGGCTTCAAGAGCCCCACTGTATGCGTGAAAGAGCCACAAGCGGCTCCTAAGTCTCAGTTTTGCCACTTCTGATACAGAAAAACAATGCATTTCTGTTCTGAATTGGGCAGGAGCTAGGGAGAGAGAGATTGTATCTAACAATGCAGAATGGAAAAGGAGAAAAGCCCACACATTCCAAAAGGTCACAAAGAGGACGTTGCATCAAGCGGCTATTGTGATGTCACCTTTTGATTTACATGGAACAACAGGGTGGGAGTTATCAAGAACCACGATAACTTCGGAGGCTAGCACAGCTAGAATTTGGTACAGACCGTACAGGGGACGGGACTGAAGCATGGGAGGTATTTTATACAAGCAAAAAAGTCGCTGCAGGTTTCGAGCCCTTTGCACTACCCTAGCTGCCGGCCGGCCTCAACAAGATTTAGGGATTATTCCCGAGCATGGCATATGGACATGAGAAAGAGGGTCACTATGGGAGGGCGGGAGTTTCGATGCTGTTTGCTGCGGTGACCCCATGGGGATCTGAAGGCAAGAGTCGTTCAGAGGTGGTTTGCCACTGCCTTCCTCCACATTTGTTCCTCAGACAGATTTCACAAAACTAAAAAGCCAGAAGGGAGATAGAATCATAGAGTTGGAAGGGACCCCCAGGGTCTTCTAGTCCAACCCCCTGCACAATGCAGGAAGCTCACAAACACCTCCCCCTAAATTCACAGGATAGATGAGTAGCATGTGTGTGCACCTGTACCTATCAAGTCACACCTGACTTATGGTGACTCCGCACCAGGGGTGTCGAACTCATTTGTTATGAAGGCTGGATCTGACATAAACAAAACCTTGTCAGGCCAGGCCAAGCTGGGTCATGTGTGTACCTATTTCCGATTCAGTAGCAGAGATATAAACTTTTTAAAGGACATAAACATGACTAAAGATTTTTTTTTAAAAAAAAACTTAGGGAGGGACGGTGGCTCAGTGGTAGAGCATCTGCTTGTGAAGCAGAAGGTCCCAGGTTCAATCCCAGGCATCTCCAAAAAAAAAAAGGGTCCAGGCAAATAGGTGTGAAAAACCTCAGCTTGAGACCCTGGAGAGCCGCTGCCAGTCTGAGAAGACAATACTGACTTTGATGGACCCAGGGTCTGATTCAGTGGAAGGCAGCTTCATACGTTCATATGTTCAACTTAAAACATGCTTAAAACATTAGCACTTGTTGGTCTTAAAGGTGCTATCTTTGTATTTCTCCCATGGGATCCAAGGAAAGGAAACTCTGGCTCTTTCCTTCCTTTCTTAGGGGGTGGGAGGGGCCTCAACCAATGGAGAAAATCGAGGTTTTGCTCTGTAGCTCCTGTGTGATTGAGCATGCCTTGTAAAGCAAGCTGAGATGCAGAAGGAAGCAAGAGAGAGGGAGAAGGAAGTAGATAAGAGCCAGTTGCTCAGAGAACATAAGAACATAAGAGAAGCCATGTTGGATCAGGCCAATGGCCCGTCCAGTCCAACACTCTGTATCACACAGTGGCCAAATATATATACACACACACACACACTGTAGCTAATAGCCACTGATGGACCTCTGCTCCATATTTTCATCCAATCCCCTCTTGAAGTTGGCTACGCTTGTAGCCGCCACCACCTCCTGTGGCAGTGAATAGAGGCCTGATAGCAGCCCTTTGGGGGGCCTGATTTGGCCCCCAGGCCACATGTTTGACACCCCTGCCATACAGTTTCCAAGACAAGAGATGTACAGAAGTGGTTAAGAATATAAGAGAAGCCATGTTGGATCAGGCCAATGGCTCATTCAGTCCAATACTCTGTGTCACACAGTGGCCAAAACCCAAGTGCCCTCAGGAGGCCTACCAGTAGGCTAGAACTCCAGAAGCCCACTGTGGCCCACAGCACCAAGAATACAAAGCATCGCTGCCCCAGACAGAGAATTCCATCTATATGCTGTGGCTAACAGACACTAATGGACATCTGGTTTGCCACTGCTCGCTTCTGCATTGCAACTCTGGACTTCCCTAGTGGTCTCCCGTCCAAGTACCAACTAGGGCTGACCCAACTTTGCTTCTGAGCAGATCGAGCTCGCCTGAGTTAACCAAGTCAGGGCCAAATCTACCCACAACATGCTAAAAAGAGAATCTGATGCTTCCGCAGTCCAAAAGGAAGCATAAATTATGCAAACCCAGCCACTTTGTTTTAATACAATTTTTCCATGATGTATTCCAGCTTTGCATGTCTCAGGAGAAGATTAGGACCTAGGCAGGATAACAAAAACCCACCTCCAGTCCCTGAAAACCTCATGCATTCACCAATCTCGTCAGCTTCTACTATTTTATCTACATACTTTCAAGGATATCTTTGCAATCATGAGGGCCAGAAACTTGATCTCCACCCTCCCCCCCCCCCCCACAAAAAGGGCACAAATAAATGCAAATTTATTTATTTAATTCAATTTCTAGACCTCATAAGAACATAAGAGAAGCCAATGGTCCATCCAGTCCAACACTCTGTGTCACACAGTGGCCAAAAAAACCAAGTGCCATCAGGAGGTTCACCAGTGGGGCTAGAAGCCCTCCCACTGTGCACCCCCCCCCCCAGCACCAAGAATACAGAGCATCACTGCCCCAGACAGAGTTCCAACAATATGCTGTGGCTAATAGCCCCTGAAGGACCTCTGCTCCATATGTTTATCCAATCCCCTCTTGAAGCTGGCTATGTTTGTAGCCGCCACCAGCTCCTGTGTCAGTGAATTCCAGGTGTTAATCACTCTTTGGGTGAAAAAGGGCTTCCTTTTATCCATTCTAACCCAACTGTTCAGCAATTTCATGGAGTTCTTGTATTGTGAGAAAGGGAGAAAAGGACTTCTTTCTCTACCTTTTCTACCCCATGCATAATCTTGTAAACCTCTCTCATGTCACCCTGCAGGTGACGTTTCTCCAAGCTAAACAGCCCCAAGTGTTTCAACCTTTCTTCATAGGGAAAGTGTTCCAACCCTTGAATTATTCTAGTTGCCCTTTCCTGCACTTTTTCCAATGCTATAATCTTTCTTGAGGTGTGGTGACCAGAATTGTACATAGTATTCCAAATGAGGCCACACCGTCAATTTATACAGGGGCATTATGATACTGGCCTCCCTCCCCTGTGCTGTTTAAGACTGTTTAAAACAGCTAAAACGCAGTTGTGCAATATTTGAAACCTATTTAGAAACAAGTAACACAGCTCACAAAATAGCAATCAGGCAGTTTACAAGTGCTCCCAGAGAATTGTATGTGTGCCCATGGCTTTTTTCTTTAAAGTAGAAAAGGCCCAGCAGGAACTCATTTGCATATTAGACCACACCCCTGACACCACCATTGTTGCCCACAGGGGTTGTTTTGTAGAAAAAGCCCAACAGGAACTCATTTGAATATTAGGCCACACACCCCTGACAGCATCATTGGTTCATGCAGGACTTGTTTTTGTAGAAAAAGCCCAGCAGGGACTCATTTGACTATTAGGCCACACCCCCTGACAGCACCATTTCCCCCCCACGCAGGGCTTGTTTTGTGGAAAAAGCCCAGCAGGAACTCATTTGTATATGACACACCCCATGACACCAAGCCAGCTACAACTGTGTTCCCGCTCAAAAAAAGCCCTGTGTGTGACTGAGTGAATACTAACCCAGTGGGCAAAGCCATCATCAATAGCACAGCATAAAATGGCGCAAAACAGAGGGGAGCAGGGGAGACCGCTGTAATTAGACACCTGCAGGCTCAAACAAAAGCCTGGCAGAACATTTCCAGTTTCCACAGGAAAATGCATTCTGTTCTAATTCTGCAGTTTGTATTGTTTCTGAGCTCCCATGAATCACACGCACTATCCCCAGTATATCAATTCAGACCAATACATCGCTTACTCACTAGTATTACCCTCTGTGCAAAACAGCAGGCTCCACCCCTGACTTGGTTAGCCCTGCTAGCCTGATCTCATCAAATCTTGGAAGTTATGCAGGGTTGGCCTTGGCTAGTATTTAGATGGGAGGCCTCCCAAGGAACACCAAAGTCGTAATGTGGAGGAAGGCTATGACAAACCACCTCTGAACGTCTCTTGCCTTCAAAACCCTATGGCGGGGTGGCCAACGGTAGCTCTCCAGATGTTTTTTTGCCTACAACTCCCATCAGCCCCAGCCATTGGCCATGCTGGCAGGGGCTGATGGGAGTTGTAGGCAAAAAAAACATCTGGAGAGCTGCCGTTGGCTACCCCTGCACTATGGCAAGGGTGTCAAACATGCAGCCTGTTTCCCTCCAAACCCCTTGCTATCCAATCAGAGGGACAGAGGGGATCCTGGGAGATCAAGGTTTTTCCCAGTAACTCCTAAGCAGGCTTCCCTGGGGCCTGCAGGCCTCACTAGGCCTAGGATCATGACAGGGAGGAAGGGGGAAGAGGAAGAGCTTGCTTTTCCAGGCTCTCTCAATCACACAGGAGAGCTACTAAGCCAAGCCCTCTTTTCCTTCTATTGGCTGACACTCCCCCTCCCCTTGGTCCCCTGGGGACGGAGGGAAAGAGCCCGAGCTTCCTTTGCCCAGTTCTCTTGATCCCACAGGAGAGATACAAAGAAAGCACCTTTATTTTTTTTTTTTAAAGAAAGCACCTCTATGTCCTTTATAAAGCTTGTATCTCCGTTTCCTGCCATTTTATGACACACACGGCCCGGCCTGAGAAGGTCTCATTTATGTCAGATCCAGCCCACATAACTAAATGAGTCTGACATCCCTGCCCTACGGGGTCACCATAAGGAAGCTCGAGTTCAGTGGCACCTTTAAGGCCAACAAAGTTTTATTCAAGGTATGAGGAAGTGTGCGTGCACATGAAAGCTCATATCTTGCATAAAACTTTGTGGCCTTAAAAGTGCCACTGGACTCTAGCTTTGTTCTACCGCAGGGGTGGCCAACGATAGCTCTCCAGATGTTTTTTGCCTACAACTCCCATCAGCCCCAGTCAGCATGGCCAATGGCTGGGGCTGATGGGAGTTGTAGGCAAAAAACATCTGGAGAGCTACCATTGGCCACCCGTTCTACTGCTTTAGACTAACACAGCTGCCCGCAGGGGACACCATGAGCCAGCTTCCAGTGTCCTGGCCCCACTGATGGACCCCCTGATGGTGCCTGGTTTTTTTGGCCACTGTGTGACAGAATGTTGCACTGGATGGGCCACTGGCCTGATCAAACATGGCTACTATGGCAGTGACTTGGTGGCAAATAAATAAATTAATACTGATATTTATACACTGTGTGAAACAAACTCTAGCTCCAATTATTCTGTCTCTGGAAAGATCCTTCCCTGTTTTGCTACCAGAGATTTCCTGCAACTAGCAATGTCAGGAATGGAATCTGGGTCTCACCCACACAGATCATACGCTTGACCCACTGTCTTACAATTCTCTTGATCATTCTATCATCTGTAGGAGAAAAAAACAAGAACAGATGCGCCAGTATGAGATTTTTTTAAAAAACAACAACAACAGGTGATGGGGCCCTGAAAAAGCTATTCAGGAACATCATTTCAGAAAACAAAACAAAACACAGCATCTCTGTAAACATAGAGAAGAAGAAAATAAAAAAGAAGAAATTTAACTGAATATTTAAATCTATACCCCACCCTATCCCGCAAGCGGGCTCAAGGCGGCTTACAACAGATTGGATTTATACCCCATCCTTCACTACCCAAAGGCATCTCAGAGCAGTTTACAGTCTCCTTTCCCTTATCCTCTCCACAACAGACACCCTGTGAGGTAGATGGAGCTGAGAGAGCCCTCCCAGAACTCTTGAGCAGAACAGCTTTGAGAGAACTTGTGACTGACCCAAGGTCACATCAGCAGGTACGTGTGGAGGAGTGAGGAATCAAACCTGGTTCTCTCAGATTAGAGTCTGCACACTTTTAACCACTACACCAAACTGGGTTATTTGGCTCACGACAGGAAGAACAGCCTTATTTCTGAACATGGCCACCTGACTTATTAAAAACAGCCATTTTAAAAATCCTTTGCTGAGGAACTGCGTGTCTCTTTCCTCCAGCTGCAACCCTCCAAGTCAATCAGCTCTGACCTGGGCAGGCCAGGCTAACCTGTTAAGGAATCTTAGAAGTTAAGTAGGGACAGTCCTGAGCCCGCTTCGGTGGGGTAGGGCAGGATATAAATCGAATGAAATAAATAAAATTAAAAAAAATATTTGGATGGGAGACCTCCAAGAAAGTCCAAGGGTTGCTAGATTTAGATTTATTAGATTTATATCCTGCCCTCCCCGCCAAAGCAGGCTCAGGGCAGCTCACAAACAATAAAATCACAATAAAACAATTCAACCATAGAATAGAATCATAGAGTTCGAAGGGACCTCTGGGTCATCTAGTCCAACCCCTGCACAATGCAGGAACCCACAAACACTTCCCCCTAAATTCACAGGATCCTCATTGCAATCAGATGGCCATCTAGCCTCTGTTTAAAAACCTCCAAGGAAGGAGAACCCACCACCTCCCAAGGAGGAAGCCTGTTCCGCTGAGGAACCGCTCTAATGGTCAGGAAGTTGTTCCTAATGTTGAGCCGGAAACTCTTTTGATTTAATTTCAACCCACTGGTTCTGATCCTACCTTTTGGGGCCACAGAAAACAATTCCACACCATTCTCTATAGGACAACCCTTCAAGTACTTGAAGATGGTGATCATATCACTTCTCAGCTGCCTCCTCTCCAGGCTAAACATCCCCAGCTCCTTCAACCTTTCCTCATAGGACTTGGTCTCCAGACCCCTCACCATCTTCGTTGCCCTCCCCTGGACCTGTTCCAGCTTGTCTATATCCTTCTCAAATTGTGGTGCCCAAAACTGAACACAATACTCCAGGGGAGGTCTTACCAGAGCAGAGTAAAGCGATACCATCACATCACGTGATCTGGACACTATACTTCTGTTGATACAGCCCAAATTTGCATTTGCCTTTTTAGCCACCGCATCACACTGCTGACTCATGTTCAGCATATGATTCACTAAGACCCCTAGATCCTTTTCGCACATACTACTGCTAAGACAAGTCTCCCCCATCCTATAACCATGCATTGGATTTTTCCTACCTAAATGCAGAACTTTACATTTATTTCCATTAAAATTCATTTTATTGATTTTAGCTCAGTTTTCCAGCCTGTAAAGGTCATCCTGTATCCTGTTTCTGTCCATATCAGTTGCCTCAACTCCTTCCAAACATCCCCCAGCTGGTATAAGATAAATGGGGCAACAGCGTTATCTCATCAGGGTACCTGCAGCAGAGATGGATATGGGGTGGATCCATATTAGTTACATACAGAAGTAGGCAATGGCAAACTACCACCATTCCTCTCTTGCCTTGAAAAAGAAGAGGAGACTGGATTTATACCCCACCCTTCACTAGGAGTCTCAGAGCGAGTTACAATCTCCTTCCCCTTCCCACAACAGACACCCTGTGAGGTAAGTGGGGTTGAGGAGAGCTCTTTTGAGAACTGCTCTTGAGAAAGCAGCTCTTTCAAGAACTACGACTGGCCCAAAGTCACTCAGGAGGTGCGTATGAAGGAGTGGGGAATCAAACCTGGTTCGGTTCTCCAGCTGTGCTGGTTACCAATTGAGTACCGGATCTGGTTCAAGGTTTTGGTTCCGACCTTCAAAGCCCTGAACGGTCTGGGACCAGCATATCTGAGAGACAGCCTCTTCTTGTATACCCCCTGGAGAGCCTTATGCTCCATGGATCAATATCTGCTGGTAATCCGTGGCCCAAAAGAAGTCCACTTTGCCTCAACCAGGGCCAGGGCATTCTCTGTCCTGGCCCCTACCTGGTGGAACAAGCTCCCATTGGAGATTAGGCCCCTGCAGGGACTGTTGCAAGTTCCGCAGGGCCTGTAAGACAGAGCCAAGCATTCAGCTGAGGCGGTGGACATTTTGTTATTGTGTGGCCTCTCGGCTGCAGGGGCCCTGATGAAATAACTCTGTTGACCCACTTTTCTTATACCAGCTGGGGGATGTATGGAAGGAGTGGAGGCAACTGATACCACCAACTGCAGAATTGGGAGTTTATTCTTATCGTTTTTAGATTGTTATACTGTTTTATTATATCTACCTGTTTTTAACCTTGTATTATTAACTGTTGTTACCTACTCAGAGCCCATTTGGGAAAGGGCGGACTTTAAATTCAAAAGAATAAATAAATACAACCCATACACTTAACCACTACACAGAACTGTCTCTCTCTTCAGGGTCAGCAAAAATTGGCTTTGACTTGACAGCACTTTCCACCATGACCAGGATAAATTACCGTCTACCCTGGCACATAACACTGGCCATGTTTTTTGCCTCGAAACTGTGGCAGCTGACTGTAGGTCAATAGATTTAAGCAAGGCTTTTTTTGAGCAAGAATGCACAGGAACACAGTTCCAGCTGGCTTGGTGTCAGGGGTGTGTGGTCTAATATACAAATGAGTTCCTGCTGGGCTTTTTCTACAAAAAAGCTCTGTGTGAAATGATGGGGATACTGGGGTGTGTGGTTCAATATGCAAATGAGTTCCTGCTGGGCTTTTTCTACCGCAAAAGCCCTGGGTTGAAGCACCAGTTTGAATCCAATGGGATTTTAGAAAACATATCCCAATGAATTCCTGTTGGCTTTACAGCTCTAGTTACATAATGGCTTTCGGACCCTTTTCGACACTCATCTGGGATTTAATTTAAAATATTAGCCACCTTTCTACCTTATGGGAACTCAAGGCAACTTACGACGTAACGAAAAACAAAATACAAAGAAGGACAAGCCACCGAGATTCGATTATATGACTGCCGTGCTACATTACAGTATTAGAAGCCTTCCCCGGCAAGCACAAGAGTTTATGAAGAAATTCTTATATTATTGGTTGGCTGTTATACTGTGACAAACGAATTCAATCGCTGTTCAGCTGTATTATGTCATTCCGAAGCTTTGTACTGGGAACAATATATGAAATTGTTCATGTAATGTAGTTGGTTTGTTGGTTTACATCAGCGGATAATGTTATTACAGATGAAAAGCAATAGATTTAAAAATGTAATGCATAGTATGTAACGTTGTGTCTATGGATGAGATGCAATTGATATAATATAAACAGGTTCATTTTTTATTACATTAAATTCATTAATTGTTTATTTAAATTCCTTATTATTTTTGCAAACCTCTCCTCACGTTGGTTGTTCTTTTTGCATTTCGCTTGAACACTGTGTTTCCGATATTTGCTAGGGTTAGGCATCAGATTCACAGGAGCTCACAGGAGCATAGCTCCTGAACCTTTCTGAGATTTCCCCCTCTTCCTTCCCACCTACCTGCCTTGTCCACTGAATAGTAGGTGCAGCCGCATAACAATCCCTGGATTAGGAAAGCGGGCAGCCAACCAGCCACCTGGGGCTTTGCCACACCCCCAACAGCCCTCATTAACCCCTGGAGAAGCCCGCACCACCCTTTCTCCACTTCTTATGTGATTTGGGGTGGCAGGCGGCTTGCTAGTCTTTTGACTGGGGGGAGTGCGGCCCAGGAGAGCCCCAGGCAAGCGAGGCCTGCTTGGCTGGGGTGTGCGTGTGTGGCATATGCTAATGAGCTCTGCCACCTATTTTTCTACAAAAGGACCCCTGGCTATGGTCAAATACAGACACTCTTTAAAGATAAAAGTGTTCTTCTACGTGGAGGACAATCTTCAGCCAATTTAACTGGTACGATACTCCATCATGTTTCTAGGATGAACAGTAATCTTTTTTAAGAATTTGAGATCTGCACCATTATCTCTGGGTTCCCTCTTCCCGGTTTTAACACAGGGGAGACTTCTGGGTTCAGATCTTCACCTTGCCACGAAACTCAGTTTCTTACAGCCTAGCCTCCTTCACAGGGTTATTGCCAACAGGGGGTTTTTTTTGCAGCAGAAACTCCTTCGCATATTAGGCCACACACCCCGGATGTAGCCAATCATCCAAGAGCTTACAGGGCTCTTAGTGCAGGACCTATTGTAAGCCCCAGGAGGATTGCCTACATCAGGAGTGTGTGGCTTAATATGCAAAGGAGTTTCTACTACAAAAAAAAGCCCTGGTCGCCAGAATGAAAACAGGACCAATGTGCTACCTTTTGGGGGAAGCTTCCAGAGAAGCCCCTCACACCGTAGCCTGAACCCAAGAATTTATTTATGAAACGTATATTCTTTCTGCCCAGTCAGAGCTGCCAAAGCAGCAGTAGAAGCAAAACATTAGGAAACTCATCATTAAAAATACAAATAAAACAAAAAATAAGACACATACCTAAAAAACACTATCCCAGCCATCAAAACATAGGGCACAGACAGAGGGAATGGCCAGATGATATAGAAATTTTCACCTGCTGTTGGGAGATAGTGATGTCAGGGAAATATGAATGTCCCTGAGAGTGGTGTTCTATAAGTTTGGTGTTACGATCCGTCATTGCCCTCCATCTAAACCAAGGGTGGCCAAACTGTGGCTCTTTCACCCTTACTGTGTGGCTCTCAAAGCCCCCACTGCCCTATTGGCTGGCTTGGAGGTGGCAGTTCTCTCTTTAAACCTATCCTCTAAGCCAAGTCAGATGGCGGCTTGCAGAATGCATTTATAGTTAAAGTTGCTTTCTTTCTACCTCTCCTTCCCCCGTCCCTCCCACATCTCCTTTCCTTCCCTCCCACTGCTTCCTTCCATCTTGCGGCTCTCAAACATCTGACTTTCATGTCTTGTGGCTCTCAAATATCTGATGTTTATTCTCTGTGGCTCTTATACTAAGCAAGTTTGGTCAACCCTGGTCTAAAGCCATAAAATTACTGCAGCAGTCAGTTATGTTTGCACAGGAGTAGCTGCAGCTAAAAGGGCAATTAAAACGATTAAGGGGATGGAACACTATCCATATGAAGACAGGTTAAAGAGGTTATGGCTTTTTAGTTTGGAGAGACAATGACTGAGAGGGTGACATGATACAGGTCTACAGAATTATGCATAGGATAGAGAAGGTAGAGAACTTTTCTCCCTTTCTCACAATACAGGAACTGGGGGGGGGGGGGCTCAATGAAATTGATGAGCAATAGGTTTAGAAGAAGATGATGATATTGGATTTATATCCCGCCCTCCACTCCGAAGAGTCTCAGAGCGGCTCACAATCTCCTTTACCTTCCTCCCCCACAACAGACACCCTGTGAGGTGGGTGGGGCTGGAGAGGGCTCTCACAGCAGCTGCCCTTTCAAGGACAACCTCTGCCAGAGCTATGGCTGACCCAAGGCCATTCCAGCAGGTGCAAGTGGAGGAGTGGGGAATCAAACCCGGTTAGAACAAATAAAAGGAAACACATCTTCACCCAAAGAGTAATTAACATGAGGAATTAACTGCTATAGGAAGTAGTGGCAGCTACAAGTACAGACAACTTCCAGAGGGGATTCGATAAACATATGGAGGAGAAGTCCATCAATGGCTATTAGCCATAAGGTATAAATGGAACAGTCTGTGTGGGGCAGGGATGCTCTGTATTCTTGGTGGTTGAGGGGGGCGACAGTGGGAGGGCTTCTGGCCTTGCTAGTAGACCTCCTGATCATAGAATCATAGAGTTGGAAGGGACCTCCAGGGTCATCTAGTTCAACCCCCTGCACAATGCAGGAAACTCACAAATACCTCCCCCTAAATTCACAGGATCTTCATTGCTATCAGATGGCCAGCTAGCCTCCGTTTAAAAACCTCTAAGGAAGGAGAGCCCACCAACTCCCGAGGAAGACTGTTCCACTGAGGAACTGCTCTAACGGTCAGGAAGTTCTTCCTAATGCTGAGCTGGAAACTTTTGATTTAATTTCAACCCATGGGTTCTGGTCCTACCTTCTGGGGCCACAGAAAACAATTCCACACCCTCCTCTATATGGCAGCCCTTCAAGTACAAGTGATGGAACCATATATTTTTTTTGTCACTGTGTGCAGCACTGGATGGACTAGTGGCCTGATCCAACTTGGCTTCTCTTATGTTCTTACATAGGTAGTTCTTAAGGTATGCTGGTCCCAAACCATACAGAACTTTAAAGGGCAGTGCCAACACCCTGAATTGTGCCCAGAAACGGAGTGGGAGCCAATGAAGACAGGCCAAGATGATCCCTACGACCTGTCAGCCAACCGGCTGCAGCGTTCTGCACTGACTGAAGTGTCCAAAGGCAGCCCCATGTAGAGTGCATCACAGAAGTCTAATCTAGATGTAACCAAGGCACCGACCACACGGGACAGATCTTTCCTGCCCAAGATGGCCACCTGACAAACCAATAGCAATCGCTCCTGGCTATAGATGCCTCCTGTGTATCCAGCAGCAGGCCCAAACTATGGACCTACTCCTTCAAGGGACATGGCAATCCCATCCAGAACATTTTAAATCCAGTGTGAATGGCTCCACTTTCTTTTAAACAGAGCTTAAACAGCTTGGCTAATCTCTGGGCAACAGCAGTGCACTGGTCTAACCAGTGCCCATGATTCCACACTCACAAATACAACCCAAGCTGTTCTTTTTAACAGGTACCTCTGTCTGCTCAACATACGCAAGCCCACTACGGGGACTGATTCAGCAGGGAATCAAAAAGCTTTAATCAACAGCTCTGCTAGGACTGAAAGATGTATCCCAAGGCCAACACCAGTGAAGCATCCTAAAGGCAAAACCAGCAGTTATACTCCAACTCTGGAGCAGGTATCATGCAAGAAGGGAATTGTAAGCAGAGGGGTCTCTCTGTTTTCAGACTCTGTACTACAGGGGCATAAAAAAGAAAAAAGAAGGGAGGTTAAGGAGATTGGAGGAAAGAAAGAAAAGGGGCACAGAGACTCCTCCATAAAGAGCATCTAAGAAACGCTTTAGTCCACCAAGCTTCTTCCAACTACCGTTTCTTGACCTCTATCCCAATTACATAAGAGAGAGATGAAACTTCCTGCAGAACCAGAGTTTTACACTCACCTACCTTTTGTACAAACCTCTACTAATCATCTCAGATTTGCCTCCAGTTTGGGAGATCCACAACAATGCCAAGAAATCCAGGGACACTCGGCAAAGATGTAGACCAAGGCCGGCCAAACTTGCTTAACATAAGAGCCACAAAAAATAAGTGTCAGATGTTTGAGAGCCACAAGGAAGGAAGGCAGGAAAATAGATGGGGGAGGGAGAGGTAGAAAGAAAGCAATTTTAACTTTAAATGCATTCTCCAAGCTGCTGGCTGCCTTGGAGAAGGGACTTAAAGAGAGAAATGCCTTCTTCAATTTGGCCAACAGGGTGGGGGGTGGAGGCTCCAAGAGCTGCACAATATGTGTGAAAGAGCCACATGTGGCTTCCAAGCCTCAGTTTGGCCACCCCTGATGTAGACTGACACTCCTAACTTCAGGTTAATATCTTGGGTCTAGGGGGTCAGGAGCCCTCCCCATTTTAGGCTGCCTTGGAGGATTTTTTGTTTTAAAGCGTAGTGGCTTTTATGGCAACCTTCACAGATTTCCTCTGTATATCTTTCCTCTGTATATCCTTTTCTAGGGTTATCACAATGTCCTGTCAGTCTGTCTTTAGCAGCAGAAAAAAGAGACCAACAAAATTTGTGGCAGGGTACGAGCTTTCACAAGCCACGAAACCTCATACCTGGCCACAAATTGTTAGCCCTTAAGGTGGCACTGGGCTCTTGTTCTTTTCTAGTGTTATCGAAGTGAGGAACATTTTAAAAAAATGAACACGTATAGAGAAGTGAAACTTCCATGTAAAAAAGGTTAAGATTGCCTCCGTATAAATATACAGCGCTGTGAAGTATAAAGAAGCGCACACCAGATCCAAGGAGGCATCCGGAAAACAATAACCAGCAGTGTTCCCTCGAAGTTGAGTTAGTGTGGGCTAGCTCACTCACGGTTTTTTAGCCTCCGGCTCACACATTTTTGTCTCAAGAAAAATGGCCCCAGGACAAACTCATTTATGCGGTCGCTCACAACTTTAATGCCAGCAGCTCGCAAAGTAAACTTTTTGCTCACAGGACCCCGCAGCTTAGAGGGAATACTGATAACCAGATGTAAAAACGCACACACTCCTTTTTTAAAACATCGCACCTGCACCGTTTAAAAGAGCAGCAACCACCACTGTTCTTTGCAACCTGCAGGAAAAGAACTCTAGAAGCGATGGCAAGGTTACAGAGGTAAGTAAGCATCCCTCCAGCTAAAAAGCAGAAGTGGATAAACTTTAACAAAAAAAAATCGCCTTTCCCTGTGCAAACAAGGAGCAACGGTCATAAGACAAAGAGAGCCTCTTTACAACCCGCAGGAAAAAAAACAACCTTGGAAGGAGTATACCAGGCTCTTTCACACATATTGTGTGGCTCTCAAAGCCCCCACTTGGAGAAAGCATTTGTCTCTTTGAATCACTTCCCAAAGTCAAGCCAGCCAGTGGCTTGGAAAATGCATTTAAAGTTGCTTTCTTTCCCCCTCCCTTATCTATTTCCCTCGCTTCCAACATCTGACGTTCGAGTCTTACGGCTCTCAAACATCTGATGTTTATTCTATGCGGCTCTTATGCTAAGCAAGTTTGGCCAGCCCTGGAGTATGCCAAAGCGAG
Source organism: Heteronotia binoei (assembly GCF_032191835.1). Classification (NCBI taxonomy): domain Eukaryota; kingdom Metazoa; phylum Chordata; class Lepidosauria; order Squamata; family Gekkonidae; genus Heteronotia; species Heteronotia binoei. The sequence continues at coordinate 18,143,380 of NC_083224.1, forward strand.
GGGAACAAGAGCGGAGCGGGCATCTTTCAGAACCAGGCATTGCTGCCCATGTTCCCTCAAAGCTGCGGAGCCTTGTGAGCGGAAATCCTACTCCGTGAGGTTACTGGCGTTAAAGCTGTGAGCCACTAGCATCAGAGTTGTGAGTGGCTGGCATTCGAGCTGTGAGCTCCTGCACCAATGAGTTTGCTCTGGGGCCATTTCCCCTGAGCTGAGACCAAAAGGTGTGAGCCAGAGGCTAAAAAACTGTGAGCCAACTCAGCTTAGAGGGAACAACCAGGCCTTGGATTCAGCCGGCATTCGGGCTGTAAGCTCCTGCACCAATGAGTTTGCTCTGGGGCCATTTCCCCTGAGCTGAGACCAAAAGGTGTGAGCCAGAGGCTAAAAAACTGTGAGCCAGCTCACGCCAGCTCAGCTTAGAGGGAACACCCAGGCCTTGGATTCAGCCGGCATTCGGGCTGTGAGCTCCTGCACCAATGAGTTTGCTCTGGGGCCATTTCCCCTGAGTTGAGACCAAAAGGTGTGAGCCAGAGGCTAAAAAACTGTGAGCCGGCTCACGCCAACTCAGCTTAGAGGGAACACCCAGGCCTCGGATTCAGCAGGAGCTCACAGGAGCGGAGCCCCTGAACCTTTCTGGGGGTTCCCCCTCTTTTCCTCGCCTACCTACCTTCTCCACAGAAGAGCGGGCGCACCTGCATAACAATCCCTGGATGAGCTCCCACCACCTCTTTTTCTACAAAACGACCCCAAGCCGCTGCCCATTCTCTTTTTGCAAAGCCCAGAAGCCTGGTCCAGCCAGCCCCGCCGCCCCGCAAGGGACCCCGGCGTCCTTGCCGCCCCTCACCTTTGCCTCTGGGCTTCCAAAGGGAAGGCTCCTCCGGCGGCGGCCTGGGTGGGGCTCAGCAGCCCTTGGGCGGCGGCGGCGGCAGCAGCGATGCCAGGCTTGGGGGTGCCCGCCAGGACCCCGGCTAGGGCGGCGGGGGAGACGGCGGCGGGGGTGGCGGGGCTGCCGAGCAGCAGCTGGGGCAGGAGAGCGGCGGCGGCGGCGCCCAGTCCCCGCGCAGGGTCCAGCTCAGCGGAGGGCAGCAGGAGCCCCTGGGCCGGGGGTCCGTTGGGGGCCAGCCCCAGGCGAGGACCGGGCTCGGCGGCGGGAATTGCATCTTCGTCCGGCGGCCGCGGCGGCTGCTCGGCGGGGGCCGAGGCGGAGGAGGGCGGCCGCGGCGGCAATTGCTGCTGCTTCTCCGAGGCCAGCAAAGGCGGCCGCCCGTCCAGGGAGATGTTGTTGAGGAAGAAGAGGGCGGCCTGCCTCCGTCTCGAGTCTCCGCCTCGCTTCCTGGCGGCGGCCGGCGGCGGCTCCTTGGGCGGCTGGTCGGTGGGAGAGCCGCACGCAGCCGCAGCCATTCTGGCTCAGCCCGGCTTCCCCGGGTGGAGCTGCCTCGCCTTCCCTCTTCTGCCCAAGCCCAAAGGCCGCGCAGGAAAAGCAGCCCGCACGCCCATTGGCCGCGTCGCGCCGGTATGGAAATATGGAACGCCCGGCGACGGCGCTCATTGGCTCGCGGCAGCCTCCCATTGTCTAGGCCGGCCTTTGGGCCACGCCCCCCCCGTCCGCCAGCTACTCGCCGGGTTTCTTCCTTTCTGTCTTTGTAAAGGAATCGACGGCGACTGGGTCCTAAAGGCCGCCGGGTCAGAACCGGGAAGTCACAAATCATCAACAAAAGGGCTTCGGAAGGGGGAGATACCAACTTGCAGTGTCTCCCCCTCCCCCTCATAAAAAGAATTGTATTGAACAAAGATTTTCACTTACAAGCAACATTAGAAATATAGCAAATTGTGATATACGGGGTTTTGTGGTAAAATATTATTATTCATAAGATAAGTCACAACTGGTAACCAAAGTATTGCGACTTTTTTCTCATAACATTGAGGAGAACGTTTTTGAAGAAGAATACGCCATTTTCGTTAAAATGAAATAATCCCATATTTTGCCCTTCCGATTTTTCAAAGATGGAGGTTTTTTATCTTTCCATTTCTTTGCTAGTTCAGTTTTTGCTCTAGATAACAGAATAGATATCACCTCTTTTTTCCTGTGTTCAGCCTCATAATCCAGCATTCAAACAAAATCAATGCAGGGTTCAACAGGCAAATTAACAATCAACATTTGATTTAAACTTTTTCCCGATAACTGCAAAATAAAAGGACAAGAGCACCAATAATGAAAGTGCGATGCTATTTGGCCACACTGTTTAGGACAAAATGGAGATACCAAAGCCTGCAGTGTCTTTTTGTGCCGATATTTCACATGATCACCGGGACTGAACCGGGGTTTAGGGTTCTTATCTCAATTAAACTTGAAGCTGTGTGTATTTCCTTTGCTTTGCAAGAATGTAATGGGGGTTGGGTTGCCCCGTCTGGGTGGGGAGGGGAAATATCTGGAGATTTGGGGGTTGAAGCCTTGGCAGGGCAGGGTTTGGGGAGCGGAGGCATCTCAGCAGGACAACAATGCTATAGAGTCCACCCTCCAAAGCAGCCCTTTTCTCCAGGGGAACTGACCTCCGTGATGTGGAGATCAGTTGTAAACAGTGGGATAGCTCCCGGCCCCACCTGGGGGTTGGCAGCCCTAGGTGTTACGAGGCTTAGATTCCTCCATGGTGGGGAAAGAGGCTTATAAATATCAAATTAAATAAATGTGAGTCTTTTAACAAAACCTGGGACTTTGCACATGGCAGGCTTTAACCCAGAGGTGTCAAACATGAGGCCCAGGGGTGAATCAGGCCCCCAGAGGGCTCCTATCAGGCCCCCAAGCAACTGGCTGTCATCTGCTTCCTTCTCCCTCTCTCTTGCTTCCTTCTGCATAACGGCTTGCTTTGCAAGGCTTGCTCAATTCACAGGAGAACTATTGAGGCAAGCCCCTCTCCCAGGGGAAGGAAGGAAAGAGCCAGAGCTTCCTTTGCCCAGTTCCCTGGATCCCATGGTAGAAATACAAAGAAAGCACCTTTAAGACCAACGAGTGCTAACAGTTTAAGCATGTTTTAAGTTTTTTAAAAAACGATTTGTGTTTGTGCTCTTTATAAAGTTTATATCTCTGCTATCTAATCTTAAATAAGGTAAATACATGGCCTGACCCAACATGGCTCAGCCCCACATGGCCTGGTCCACCCCGACATGACCTGGCCCAACAAGGTATCATTTATGAGAGCCATTTTGGTGTAGTGGTTAAGTGTGTGGACTCTTATCTGGGAGAACCGGGTTTGATTCCCCACTCCTCCACTTGCACCTGCTGGAATGGCCGTGGGTCAGCCATGGCTCTCCCAGAATTGTCCTTAAAAGGGCAGCTGCTGTGGGAGCCCTCTCAGCCCCACCCACCTCACAGGGTGTCTGTTGTGGGGGAAGAAGATATAGGAGATTGTTGTCCTTGAAAGGGCAGCTGCTGTGAGAACCCTCTCAGTCCCACCCACCTCATAGGATGCCT